>NC_137455.1:281206772-281806772 GCF_964235325.1 Thermobia domestica
ACACCACAACATTGCACTGCATAGTTACTTTCTGAATACCCGGTATAATTCGGGAATAGCTCAACAACTATAACTTGATTTGGTAACTGATAGAATTTGGAAATAAAGTTAAAAAGGTATAGCAAACCATTACATCCTGAAATGCAGAAGGTATTAGATACATATTATTTTTACTAGTTACATTGTTGTAAATAGAGTAGCTTTAGTTTGTAAGTTACAAATATTTCATGGTCAACATTTGAAAAAAATAAAAATGAAATATTTCAGTTCCGTGTTGGCTAAAGGAGACAGTGATGATGAGAATGAGTGGTAGGAAACGGGAGAACTCCAAAACAACCGCAAAACATTTGGCACACGGTATTGGTTACCATAAAGCCCAGTTGGCGCCAATTACGCTCGAGCCAGGCACTCCACGCACCAGAGATAAACGTTCTACCACTGTACCATTGCGACCCGATGTAACATCAATTCGCTATAGTACAACCACTTATTACGCCATAATTCCTATATATGTTCAAGTATTTTAATTATTACGTATATTAGCAATAGTTACACTCGAACATACACCAATCTCAATTTTTAAAACACGATATTTGATGAGAAATTACTTATTTTACATCACATTTCAAAATCAAACATCTAACTGTCAGGCGATTCTCTCAATTACTATTAAAAAATCTCCTTGACAACTGTTATATCACTATAGCAACGTATAAACAGAAATAGACTCCATATAGATGAATCTACAAATCTTGCTTACATTCTTTCTTCTGTTTTTATGGCAAATGCTTGAGCACTGCTGCCCTGCTGAGCTAAATATACAAAATATACAACGTTGTTCTTAGTAATAGATGGACAAAATAACGACACCGTATTAATTGTATATAATCTGTAATAAATGATGTATTGAATATTTCTTAATATCGTAGAATAAATTTTGAAATCTGGATGGCTACGAAACAGATTGTAATATAATGGAATGGTTGTAATAAATTTGCGTTTTGTGTATCTTGTGTACCTTACTAAAACTTGTGTAAGGTCTTGCTCATGGTGGTCTTGCTTAAGTATGGAACAAAAAATACTCTGATGCAACATCCGTTTTAGTAATAGTTATGTGCTGCACTGACAAGCGGGTCAAGAGTAAGTTAGTTAATATGATTATACTTTCTATCACATTTACCACGTTAAACAATGTAAGTCTTACGCAACTAATAAAATAGGCTTTGGTGATTTGGATTGTGTGAACGGAAAAGTGTTAATTGCGTATGGGAAACTTAATTTTATTCATTTATATATACTTGGCAGTTCACTATAGCACATTATGTCCTTTATTTTGTTTGTGTTTACTTCCTGTTAGTTTTCTTCTCTACTCGAAATTAACTATCAATGAAGCTTAAATAGTAATGTAGAAGAGAATATTAAAATATCTTTGAGGCCTTTATTTCACCTGTCAATGGCGGCGAAACCGGCTTAACCCCTCCCCTTCTCGCAGAACTAAAGAACAAAGTCTATGTCAGTTAATTGACTTTCATAACTTAAGGGGACCCTTAGTATTCTGGGTCCCTCGCTTCTAAAGTTTTGCCTCACGGGATAATAATGACATCGAGGATTTGTCCCAATTCAATGAGGACAGGCTTGGCTCCTTTGACCAGAGTTTTTCTTACATTTGTTTGGTATTTAATCTTCGGGAATCTTCTAATTAGTGTCAGTATTGTTTCTTCTTGTTACGTAGGCAACTAGCTTCTCTATTCTTCAAGCTACGGGCTCCATTCCAATTGTTAGATTCAGAAAGTTATTTCTTCTCATTGGCTAGTTCAACTGACCCTTCTTTCTTCCTATTCTAAATTTCTCTGTGATGCAAGAGTATTTGGAAGAATTATCCTCCAAAATGTGATTTTTCAATTCCTAACGAGTTAGCAATAATCCTGATTTAATTTGTTCTACTTAGCACAGAATAGGATCCAATGACAAACTTTTATATGTGTAATGATAATTAGTTAAAAGATTCAAATCCTAGGATACTGTAAGTCATAAAGTATATTTTAAACCAATACTCCTGATAGTAAAATTCCTTACAAGAATAACACCTTTTAGAACATTTTTGTCCGTTTTGTCACTAATTGAAGCTGAACAGCAATGATAGGATGGGTTGAAATCAATAAAGATTTCAACAAATTTACACGTCTTATATCCCCTACATGTCAGGTTTACCGCGGTAGTAGATCCGACCGCCGTGAACACTCCCAAGAGTCAAGAACCCGAGATTTCTGTTAAATCTTAGATGGAGATGTTCAAAAAAAAGTGTTTACCGCAGGTCTTTAAGACTTAGAGAGAATAGAATATAACAGCAAATGGATACTAATGGTAATGTTTATTTATTCAAATAAAATAAAATAAGCAAAATATTCAAAAATGAACAACAATAGCAGAAAATGAACAAAAAAATTTAGATGAAACAGAACGACCTAGCGAAAAATACCTAATTCATCTTTGTATTACACCGTGTGCGCGAGTTTCCTCTGGGTTCTCCCGTTTCCTCCCACTTTCTTCATTCCACCATTTCATTCATTACTCATCATCACCGTCTCCTTTAGCCTAAACGACATAAACGTGGGACGTAAAACTTAAAGATTTTATTTCATTTTTTCATCTTTGTATTACAATAAGCATGTAGAGCAGAAGATGTTGCTATTCCGCAAGTGGTATGCCTATCTCTTCTAGCCTTTGTATCTAGGAATTGTGTACGTTGTAGCTCTGACAAAGTTTAAAATTAGTCAAGCCATGACAAGATTAATGTCGTATAGGGGAATAGAAGTTACAATTATAACAACCTTATAAATGGCAAAGACACATTTACCTGATGCATGCAGCACACCATGAACCAAAAAGGATCTAAGTTGCTACGCTTCTTCATATTTTACATAAATGAAACAAGGCGTTGGCCGGAGCTAACATCTAAAAAATGTCAGAATTGACGTAATAGTAACGAAGGGACTCAAACTGTGCGGGAAAAGATGGAGTATAGTGATTTTCTTGGCTTCTTCAATCGTGATTGGTGATGTAGAAGAATTTCAGGTCGTAGGTGGAATGGCGTAGAGAAGCTAGATCTTAACGGTAAGAAGCTAGTTCATATCGTTAAACGTATTCGGAGAGAATTTTAAGATTTTGTAGTTTTTATTTTATTTTATTTAGAATTTTCTCCCTACTTCCCAAAATCAAGGCAAATTGCTAGAGAGAGAAAGTTAAAAAAAAAAAAAAAAAAAAAAAATGCGTCAGCTAATATTTCATGGATAAATGTTTCATTTTGAATGTTACAGTTTGGGATACGTTACAAGTAGTGTATGTAAGAAAAAAATGTATGTGTCACCATTACGAAAAGACAAATAAGAGTCTTCTAGTGTAGTGTGTATTTTGCTAGATATGCAGTAGATAAATAAATAATAACTTCTAGCAAAAGGAAAACAGTCATTTTTTTTAACGCCACAAAATTTCGATTTTTTAAAATATTACACATGAGAATTTATCCTTGAGCATGTTATTATCAACTGATATAACTATATATTATATTTGGACAGTATTTTAGTTAAACATAAATTAAAATTTAATAGTTATACTGTGTCTCATTAACTGTACTGTGTATTTTCATCTTGCGAATCAATAAGATGTTAGAAAACATGAGGAAGGGCTGTGAAGAATATGGGATGAAAATAAATGTTAAAAGAAAAGCCATGGTGATTGAGAAAAAGTGAATAGTTTTCGATACCTGGGTAGTATTATTAGTGCTGATATGATGTGTGAACGTGAAATAAAAACAAGGATAGGAATGGCGGAAGGAGAAAGAAAATACAATTTTGTGGTACCTTGATTAAAGAGTTGATAAAAAGACTACGTGTGGAGTATTGTGCTGTATGGGTCAGAAACATGGACATTACGCAAAAATGATGAAAAGCGACTAGAAACTTTTGAAATGTAGGTGTGGAAAAGGAATGGAGAGAATTAGCTGGGTAGGGCGGAAAAGGATTGAGAGGGTGTTAGAAATGGTAGGGGAGAAAAGAACAATTTGAGATATTATTGAGAAGAGAAAGAGAAATTGATTGGGACTTTGGCTAAGAAGGAACTGTATTATGAAGAATGTGTTTGAAAGTATGGTGGCAGGAAAGAGGAGGAGGGGGCGAAAGAGACTACAATTAATGGACGATATCAAACCAAAAATCGTACGTAAGATGAAGAGGTTAGCGGAAGATCATAGAGTATTTAAACTTCTCAGTAGCAGCAAGTGACCTGCCAATAATGGCAGAATACCTATGATGATGAGGGTCATAACGAAGAGTTTAATGAGGTTATATTCCAGTATCAGTTTCATCTCAATAAGTGTCATAGTACTCGTATATCAAATTTTTTAGGTTTACAAATTAATTGGTTTTCTCAATTTTTTCGAAAACTGCACATGAGGTTTTGCAGCCACTTTGTTCAGCTTAGTAAGATCTTTTAATTGGTATATTGGTTTATGTCATCTTTGAAATTTTTTCGTTAAACAGTAGACATAATAATTTAGAATTTCGCCTACAAACATCGACGAAAACATCGAATAAAAACGAAATTCTAAGTTATTATTAGTGTTTAACCTCTTTGGGTGAGATTATTATCTCAAAATAACTTACCCGGTTTTGTTCGTGTCTTATGAATAAATATTCGATTAAGAAATCTGCATTATAGCACAAGTGATTAATTTCTCTTTAAAAAAAAACTACGTTTTTAATTGTGTCAAATGCATATAACTAGAATCTGATTCGTTTCCCATGTATACCGTAGTTACGTGTTCTCTTATGGGAACATAAGATTGTATAGAATAGAATAAAATATGTAACATAAAATTAAAAAAAATAATCTGCAAGGCCATTCAGAAAAGCAGCTATTAGAAACGTCATACGTAGTTAATTATTACATTCAATGCAAATTTATATACTGCACATATATATATATATATATATATATATATATATATATATATATATATATATATATATATATATATATATATATATATATATATATATATATATGTGTGTGTGTGTGTGTGTGTGTGTGTGTGTATGTATGTATGTATGTATGTTCCAGCATAACTCTGGATTCCGTAGAGCAATTTTAACCAGATTTGGTACACATATTACTTACAGTCTGGAATCAGCTCTGTGGGGGTAGGACTCCCCGGGAACATCTAGTGGGCAGTGGGAGGGGGCATGTAAAATGATCGAAAACGACCGACATTAGTGTCGATTTCATAGTTTCCAAGGTCGATAAAAGGAATCGTGACACTCCCGATACGGTTTAATTCCAATATTAGTCTCCGTTAGTACCAGGAGGTGGGCAAAATGATGGCATGTAAAAATAATCCGTAACAACCGATATTACTGTCGAGTCAGTAATTTTCGGTGTCACTAAATTGGTTGGAAGCAGTTCTGATGCCGTTTAATTCCAAGTTCAGCTCCTAGTAGGGTAAGACCTCGATGATAAATAGTGATATTCCAGATGCCGTTTAATTTTAAGCATCCATTATCACTCTAGGGATGAAATGGTAACATGTTAAAAGTAATAGAAAACAATTGATATTAGTGTCGAATCCACAGTTTTCGGGGTCCCTAAATTGTTTGGTGCTAGTTACTTTTAAATCGAAGTTCAACTTTCCGTGGGGATAGGGGGTAGGACCCCCGTAGTACTCCTAGGAGGAAGTGGGAGGGTTGACTTATAACAATAAATAAAAATGGTCGATATTAATACCAAATCCATAGTTTTCGTAGTCGCTGAGGTGAATCGTGACATGCCTAGTGCCACTTAAGTCCAATTTTTAACCTCTATCAACACGCGTGGGGAAAGGGTGACATGTAAAACTGATATTAGTGTCGAATCAAGCGTTTTCGTGCTTGCAAAGTTAATTGGTGACAGTGTCGATGCCGTTTAAGTTCAGGTTGAGCTCCCAGTATAAATAAAAAGTTCTAGCGCCCCTATGGGATGTGGAAAAGGGAATGTGTATAGGTCTATAAAAATGATTGATATTAGTGTTTAATCCGTAGTTTTCAGGGTCGCTGAGATGAATAGTGACACTTTCGATGCCGTGTAAATTCACATTCAGCCACAATTAGCACTTTAGATGGTGGAATGGGAGTGATATGCAAAAATAATCGAAAATGATCGATATTAGTGTTAAATTCATAGTTTTCGGGTGGCTGATATGAGTAGTCATACTCGAGATATGGTTATAGTCGAAATTCAGTCTCCATCAGTATGGGAGGTGAGAAGGAGTGAATACTAAAACATCTCAGATGACCGAGATTACTGTCGAATCTATCGGGGTCCATCGTCGATTACTGTATTTTTAGGATCGCTTAACTGTTAGGAGCCAATCACAACGACATTTAAGCCTAAGGTTAGGCAAGAACAAGCATGTCAGCTCGTTTGGGAATTTACAGAAGCATATTCTTTAGGTAGCCTCTGTTCTAGTATTGTTTAAATATTTTTTTCTTCAAATCAAATTTCAGCGACCAGGTATATCTTTAAAGACTGTTTTCTTTTCTTTTCATCTAATTGATTGTTATGTAATGAAATTCTCCCAAGAATTAAAAAGAAAATAAAACTAATGAAGAATACTTCAGATACGTTTGTTTTTCTTTATATCGCCGTCCTTTCGTATACTGAAGTGTATGATCCCACTACCGTAGAGAAAATATCGTGAACTACCCACATACTCTTAACTCCCGTAATGATTTCCAAATTTATTGAAGCAACCTTCGATTTCTATATCTCAAAGAGCTTCCATACGGGAAAAGATGTATTCACTTAGGATCAACTTACGCTACATTCGAAATACGTAGGTTGCCAGTGAAGCCTAGTTCAATCCCCGGCCAAGTAAGTTTTTGGTGGACAACATCGTGTCCATGAGTTTTCTCGAGATGGTCCCGTTTCCTATCACATTCTCATCCCATCAATTCATCCATCATCATTCACTTACCTAAATCATTCATCTCCTTTAGCCTAAAGGACACAAAAATCGCAGAACGTTAAATTAAAAGATTTCATTTTATTTCGAGTGGTTACATATTCACATTTGATATTCACAGGCTTGAAAGCCATTAACCGACAGGATAAATGCTGGAACGTTAAACTATAAGAAATAAGCAAGTTATGAATCGTTATGTGGCATTACATAACACATATTGATTTGTAGTTACAAATAAGGTGTTGGAAGCAAGGTTGGCAAGGTAATTAATTTACTCGTTACGCTTTTTACGTGAATTACACGCAATTTACGTCACGTAGAAAACCAACTTTTTATGCAAATATAAAAAAAGACTATTTTCGTTAGAAAGAAAAACCAAAACCATCCAAAGCAAAACACAATCAGATGTAAAATACAATTTCCTCAAACTTGCTAATATCAACTGAAGCAAAGTTGAAACTTTCAGAGTAGAACTCCCCGAGCCAAAATCTCGCCAACAAAATCTCACCTGGTCAGAATCTCGAGGGACGATATCACGCCTAGGATAAAAGCTCGCCATCCAGGGGCGTCATTTCAGACTTCGCTTGGGGGGGGGGAAGCAAGAGCACTACCAAAATATGACGTTCATGTTTTGTATATTAGTTTCTCAAAGTCTTTGGGGGGAGCAATTGCCCCCTGCCCCCCTAAATGACGCCCCTGTCGCCATCCAAACTCTCCAGTTTTCGCATGGTTATATGAGGGCACGGTAGCTCAGTGGCAGAGCGCTTACCTCTGCTGCGTGTGATTCCTGGTTCGATCCCAGGTAAGTAAGTTTGTGGTGGACAACATCGTGTCCGTGGGTTTCCTCGAGGTACTCCCGTTTCCTTGCACATTCTCATTCCATTATTCTTCCATCACCATTCACTTGCTTTAATCATCCATCTCCCTTAGCCTAAAGAGCATAATCGTCAAATGATAAACTGAAACACTTCATATCATTTTATTTCCAGAATCTCGCGGGACGAAATTTCGTATAGTGTGTTCAAAATATCCTATCCTAACTATATACAGGGTGTTTCAAAACAACATCCATGACGTTTGAGAGGTGATTCCTGACACACAGATAAGACAAAAAGTATAAACCAACCTGAGTGCACAAACACTTCCTTTCGGAGTTATAGGCTGCCGAAAACATGAAAAAATCAACTTTAATAGCCCATAGCTTCAAAACTGTGGGACCCCTACCGTAGTCGGGTCGAGACTTCACTTAGGAACTAGTATGTACCCTATCCAAATATCCATGTTTCATAATCCTGCAATACTTCAGCAACAGTTTTTACAGAGGTAGTTGGTGAGTACTTCAAATGATATGCCCTTAGCCAAACTCCTTCTATAAAAATTATTGCGCGAGTACCTAAGGATTCTGAAACATGTATTTTTGGATAGGGCACATATTAGTTCCTAAGTGAAGTCTTGACACTACGGTACGTCCCATAGTTTTGGAGCTATGAACCTTTAAATTTCTTTTTTTTTTTTTTCATGTTTTCAGCAACCTATAACTCCGAAACGAAGCATTTGTGCACCCAGGTTGGTCTAATTTTTTCTAATCTTGGGGTCAGGAATCACCTCCCAAACTTTGTCGGTTTTATTTTGAAACACCCTGTATAAAACTACATGAACTGACATAAATTAAAGGGGTGCTTCCGGTTGAGGTGGAAAGTTGAAGTTTGGCATTATTGTAGCTTTCTGGTACTAACACATAGGAAAATTTCCAAAAGTGAGTATTATTAACTTTTAGGGGGTCTAAAGGGGGGATTAAGAATTTCCCCTTGTTATTTAAATGGGCTTTTTTTAAAATTTTTAAAACCTATAATCTCATGTTTTAGGTACTTGGAATTAGAATGAAAACTTGAAATTCAGTATTTCGTTAGCGTTACCAAAGCAAATCACTAAAAATAAAAATTTCAAACTTTAAAGTGGTTTTATGGGGAACTGAAAAATCTTCATGTTATTTATATGGGACACCTTTTACACCCTAAAATTATTGGGCACTTCCTGTAGGGCTACAATGATTAAATTGACATGATTGTAGCTGTTCGGGACTAACCGACAGAAAGATTGTCAAAAGTGAATATTTTTAATTTTTAGGGGGTGTAAAGAGGCGATAAGTAAATTCCCAATGTTATTTAAAAAGGCCTTTTTTTTTTTTTTTACCTATAATTTCATATTTTAGGTACTTGGAATTAAAATACAAACGTGAAACTCGGTATGATTGCACGTTTTCGTAATCGTTACCTAAGTGAATCACCAAAAAAAAAAAAAAAAAAAAAAAAAAAAAAAAAAAAAAACTGTAGAGTGGTTTTATGAGGAACTGAAAAATCTTTCCCATTGGGACATCTTCTACACCCGAAAATGTTTAGGCACTTCTGGTAGGATTAGAATGATGAAATTTGGCATGATTGTAGCCTTAAGCGGCTAACCCACAGGAAAATTGCCAAAGATGAATATTTTTTAGTTTTTAAGGGATCTAAAGAGGGGATAAAGAAATTCCCATGTTATGTAAATGAACGTTTTCCTGGAATACTTTTAGATAGTTTGAAATACGAAAACAAACTTGAAATTTCATAGAATTGTGGGTTTAAGAAGTGAGGCCCCCAACTGGGCCAAATTCAAGAAATGTAATTAAAAAGCAAATGCACGAAATTCACTCTTGATGCAAAGGCGATGCATAAGAGATGCGAGGCCGTAGGCCGAGCAAATGCGTGGGTCTGGGGGCGAAGGCCCCAGCTAGCCAAAGGCTAGTTGTATGTATAAAACTTATAATAGCTTATGCAGTTAAACCCCTATTAACAGACACCTTTATAATACGGACTTATTTTTTGTTCCGGCAAGAATGTATGTATTATTGCGGGGACTCAGATATGGACACGAATAGTCTTCCCCTTCCCTCTCAGAACATGTCAGTAATATTTTGTTTTTACCCCTTTATAACGGACAGGATCTAGTGTCTATTCACGCCTATTTAGCACAGAAAACTTCGCCTTTGCGCATTTTAAAAATAAATCCGAGTACAGTAACCAAACAGAAAACTCATTTCGTGGTTCAGCTGTTTCTTAAGTATTGATGGCACAGATAATGCCGATTTAAATTTGGAGAAAGAATACTTCCCCTTTGAAGAAAAGAAATCGCCCCCTTAAAATCTCAACTTTCGAAAACGCTGGGACCCATTTCTATTTACTTTTAATGAAGAGTTTATATGCAGAGTTTCATTTTCTCAACTTTAAAAATTCGTGATGTAGTAGATTTTTGGCATTTATTTTGAACTCCCGGTGGGATTCGCCGTTCATTCTCACCAAATACAGGCAGGTGGATAAGATTTGTAATTTAACTAAAATTGATTCGCCAGGTCTGTAATTTAACTAAAATTGATTCGGTGGATAAGATTTCTCCTAATTTGGATTTATTTTACGATTATATCTGTGTCCATTCATTTTCAGCCGTCCATTTTTCGATTTAGTGTCTAAATTAAGCATTTTCTAGTTCTTCTTCTGTTTAATAATAATAATAATTCGACCTCAGAAATTCTTATTGAGGAAAATTTAAATTTGAGAATATGGTGATCGTGGAAAAGATAGAATTCGAGATTTCAACGCATTTACACGTTTCATGCCCAAAAGTAATTTTTCAACGTCTTTTCATCCTGATGTACACTTGACTTGAGGCCATACCATTCAACATATCTCAATCGAATTTTAAACTTTAGGTTTTCATGTGGGTCTCCAGGGGGTCGAATTTTCTTCATATTACAAAAATTAAGGGTAGTTTACTAAAGGCTGAAAATAAAAATATCTATTTTCTCGAAAACGGCTCTTAACAATTTTGTTTATATTTCATAAATCAATTTCAGTAACAATTCCAAACTATAGTACAAGTCATTTCTTTGGCAAATGTCGAGAAGGGGTAGTTTACACTTAAGAGTGAATTCTGTTTGGATGATTTTCTCAAAAACGACTGAAGAGATTTTGATCATATTTCATAAATAAATATTTCGTTAATAACCTGACAATATAACATTATTCATTTGTCCTGGGAAAAATATACGAGGGATAGTTTTCCTTGAAAGTAGAGATGCAAAAAAGCCGGCTTTTTTGAATCGATGGTTTTTTTCACATAAAAAGCCGGCTTTTTTGGAAAAAAACCGAGAATTTTGGAAATTTTGGCTTTTTTCATTTTCATGATTTTTCTATCCAAATAGCTTTCTTATAGTATATTCTATAATTAGATAAGATTTCCACGACCTGAATGCCATATTTAGCTCTGTAATTCACCATCAAGATGGATGGAGCACATATTTACGAATTAAAGCTAACATGAAGAATGTAGTATTTGAGGGCAATTTTACAGGTTATTTAACTTTATTTTAACTTTTGAGTTATCGACATTTTTTTCCTTCTCTAGATCATTTTAGTTTGTCATCCGTGTTTCATTTCTAAGAGCTTAGTACTCCAGCTTCTAGCACGAAAGTTAAACTTACGTTTTTCTATATATCCGTCAAAGCATACGTTTTTCAATATGTCCGTCAAACCGTATTTGCACATTTCTGTTATACTGTAGTTGTGCAATGATTTAACAATAATTTTCCAGATACAACCTTGAATACCAATTTATACAAATAATCAATAGCGGATTTAGAAAAGTACTTTGAGAGGGGTTTCTCTGATTGTTTCGTTTTCTAAAAAGTCCTAATTTTATTTGGGAGGTGCTTGAAGTTTATGAGTACAGGCATAACTAATATTTCGTTTCGTTTATATGTTTAGCAATAATCTTCCGGATACAACCTTGAAGATCATTTTATACTGAGAATCAGTGGCGAATTTAAAAAAGTGTTTTGGGAGGGGTTTTCTTACTACTAATGTTTAGTTTTTCTAAACATTCGTAAATTTTATTTGACGGGAGCTTAAAGTTTATGAGTAAAGGCATAACTAATAGATATTTCGTTCGTTTTAGACATTCCACAACTTTGGAGAACAGGCTTCAGTCCGAAAGACCGATCCTCTAACCTTCGCAAAACCGTCACTGCTGGTAATTAGTAATAATAACGATTTAAAAACAATAAGAAAGGAAGTCGGCCAACTCCTACACTCCTAGTCGGCCAGTACACGCACTATTTCTACATTCTCAGATGGAATGAAGGAAGGCTTTGTCAGAATGGTCGAATGCTGGGTTGAATCCCGGACTTCCCGATAGAAGCGCAAAAGCCAACCACTCAGTCACGTTTGTTGTGCAGTTGTATTTAGCTTAACTTAAATATATTCCGTGGTCTTTTTTTTTTTTTTTTTTTTGTTCCGTAATGATATGTTGAATCCCTCTTGTTAAAAATTCAGAAAACTTGAGGACTGGATAAACCGTGATGGTGGTCAAGGGCGCCCATGTTGTGGTTTCCAAGGAGGGGAATATAAGCGACGTTTCAAAAATAGTTTCAAATTTTGCTGTAACTAATGTAAAAATCCTATTGGATTTTCAATATTCTGAAGTACATTTTCCCCTAGGGGGGGCAAGCGCCCCCTTAACCCCCCTGATGGGCGCCTTTGATGGTGGTTATAAAAAACTTGACTGTAGAATTTCAAGAATATACAGAACCATGTGCAGCCTTTAATTGTATCATACAAATCTAAGTATTTCTCTTATGTTTTATTTTAATTTTATTTTGTTTCAAAAAGAGGGTATGGAATATTTTGAAGTAAAAATACTACATACAATTTTGCTAGTTATTTGTGTATTTTTTGAGAGAAGTTTTTACTCTTAGGGTTGGCTCGTTTACACCAGCTTTTTTTTTAAAAAAAAATAACTGGTTTAAACTAAAAAAATTAAAAGAACAAAAATGCGAATCGTGTGAACTTCATAGTGACGTTTCACATGTCAAACCATCTGCATTAGTCTTATTTCCTTTTCACCTTTTAATCAAGGTGTCCCATGTTCAATTGTCGGTCGAACCACAACCCTTCTTTCATGTGTAAACCAAGTACTCTTTCGGATGTCACTTTAAGCGAAAGTCTTCTCCTTGATAACCTCGGTATTACGTAAGGATGTTAAGCCTAAACATACAAAACGAAACCAAATTATATATTTCTGCATGCCTGTTGTTTTATAAAGAAGCGAAGGTTGCTTAAATATATTGATTAAAATTGGTAAAATTTATCGATTGCCTACTTAGCTTCCAACATTAGCTTGGATTGGACTTTCAATGATACCTACATACTAAATTTGTAATTTAATACCTCAGTTTTAGAAAAATAAACACACTGCTGAACAAGACTGCACTTATTTAATATAAAAACACATTTACACGTGACGTTTCGATCTTCTATCCAAGATCCTCATCAGACGTACACTCACATCTGATGAGGATCTTGGATAGAAGAACGAAATGTCACGTGTAAATGTGTTTTTATATTAAATAAGTGCAGTCTTGTTCAGCAGTGTGTTTATTTTTCTGATTTTATTCGCAAGACGTTGACTATGATTGTGTGTCACTCAGTTTTAGCGTACTGATTATAATACGTTGACCTTTAAATTTTACATGCAAATTAAATTTTACAGGATTTTCCCGATGGCTAGGGCGGGAGTTTCACAATTTAAGAAATTTACTGACCGGACTTCTTTAAGCTTATGGGATCTCTTCCAGCATAACCCCGTTGTTGAATAATAACACCAAGGCGAAACAAACTTATTTCAGTGAATCTGTAATACAAATACATAAAGCAAAATATTTAAATCAAAAAACCTGGTTTAAACCCCAAAAAAGCCTGGTTTAAACTGCCCCCCCAAAACGGGTTTTTGGCATTTTCAGAAACAACCATGGTTCTTGCCAACTATGCTTACTTTTGTATATAGGAGGTTAAAATGTGTTTATTATATACATTGGTTAATCCTTTGGAATTCATAATGTAAAAATGTTGAAGTAAAATTGTTTAAAATATCTTTTCGAAATTCATGGTTTACTTTCGAGGTTTTATATTATTATCGGCATCAACCACTAATTAAATGACTTTCTGTGTTATAGAGAAGCGAAACAAAGTCTGCTTTATCGATTTAAAGCAGAATTTTGAAAAAAGCCCAAAATTTCCCAAGCAAAAAAGCAAAGCAGAAAAAACCTAGTTTTTTTTTTTTCAAAAAAGCCGTTTTTTTTCCGAGCCCTTGCATCTCTACTTGAAAGTGAGTTTCTTTACAGACTACTTTTTCAAAAGCGACTCAAGCTATTTGTTTATATTTCATAAATCAATATTTCATTAATTCCTATAATGTTGCATAAACCACTTCCAATGATATCTGCAAGGGGTAGTTTATTCTTGGGAGTGAGTTAAGAAAGGTCTTGTTAAATACGATTCATGAGGTTTTGAAACAAATATTTCATTAATAACCGTAACATATGACATGAATAATTTTCCATTGGAAAATTTAGAAGGAATACAGAGGTTTTTCAGTCTACATTTGGCCAATTTCGACTTCCCTAAAAATTTAGAAGAATCCATGGCGCCAGGTCCGTAAGTGCTCGATGTGTTTCCCATGGTTCCTAACAATAGCCCGACAGCGTAATTTCCACTGTAATAGGCTTCTCTGAAGAACTGGGAAGGGAATTTTGTCCCATTCCCTTTGCACAGCTTTCCAAAGTCCTTCCGCAGTTGTCACACGCCGTTTTCCAAAAGCCCGCTTCAGCAATCCAAATCCACAATAGTCCATAGGACTTGCATCTGGAGATTTAACAGGTACCTCATTGAAGGAGGAGGCCTTGTCCATGTGAATGCGCACCCGATTGGCGTCATATCCGTACATTGTTGGAATCTCATGCTCGTAGATCGGCCGCATGATCTGCTCCTGAAAATACTGCGAATTTATTTCGCAGTTCTTCGCCACCCTACGAATCTTTAGTTTACCTCGGTAACAGTAGCCAGTAACGACCATGAACCCTTTTGGGAAGGATTCTTAACAGACACGGACCCACCTTCTGAAGTTCTTGGCGCCTTTCTCTCGGTACATGATGGCAGTCGGTTAGCCGCAGTCAGAAAGGTAAATCCATGCTTCATCGAGCGTTACGACGTACACTCACCTTTGTTTTGCCAGATGCCGTTCGTACAGCTTCCGGGCATTACACTTTCGTTCCTTATGGTGGGCATCCGTGAGAAGATGGCCGCGAGCTTTCATTACTTTTTCCAGCTTGAGTTGATGGTGTAACGTCTGGCTCACAGTCCCCAAAGACACATCAAGACGATTAGCCATACACCTTTGTGTTCGCGGATTTTCTTCCATTGCCATTTTGCGAAGTTTCCTCTGCATGGTGGAGGTAGCCTTGGTGCATTCCCGCTTCCTAGACAACTTCGTTGGTGATCCAAATGGTGGAGCTTCGTTGCCCTTGTACCTTTTTAATAACATTTTTTATTCCACTTAAACTGATGTTGCAACCATTCTTCTTGCACTGTTTTCTAATGACAGAAACACTAAAGTGAGCATCATAAAGAGCCGCAACATAGCCTTCCCAAAACCGGCTTAGTTTGGGCGGCACTTTGGTCACAGAGCGGAAACCCACACACTTGGAAACAAATTTAACACTCACAACAATGGCCCTGTTTTGTGCGTTATTGTCGTCTACGTTCCCAGGAAGCCACTGCGCAACACTGCAAGACGCCACGAGCCAGGTCGGGTGAGTGCATTCTGCCCGGGAGGGGGAAGGAACGAAATCGGCCAAACGTAGGCTGAACAACCTCTGTAGTTCGCTTTTGGGGGTGAGTTTTCTTTGAGCAAAGTTTTCCGAAAACGCTTTATAACTTTGTTCGTATTTTACATGAAAATGTTTTGTTAATAACTACAGCACAACATGATATAGTTTAAGAGAGAAAGTTTAGTGCGGTGGTTCGTACTTTTTATTCGTTATCCGACCAGTGCTTGGTGTCGTGGTGTTCGGTTAACATGAGGTCTACTATACTTTTTTTTTGGTTGATCGTTGTCCCTCCTTAACTTTTCATTTCATTCATTCATTATATTTTTATCGTTTCCATTTTCTTTACTTCCCTTTCAAAACAATTTATGTTAATAAAATCGAAGGTCTGAGAATGATAGAATTGAGAAACAAACAAAGGTGAGATATTTTCATACTTAAATTCGCAGCGTGTCTGTATTTAAGATAGCCACCAATGAGGTCACGCCTCATATACCCTCGGTGCTAAAAAAGAATGATGTAACTTCGAAGCAAACAAACGATAGACAATAGACCCAGCATGTGCATCTTACGCATTCCTAATTATCTCACGCACCATTTGCAGCAGAAGGAAATCGCGGCAGTTGATTAAAAAAAGAATCAGTTCAAAATAGGTCACTTTCAAGTCTTATCTAGCAACATTGTCAGAATAGAACTATCTGCTAACATCTGCAACTCATTTACCAGGTGTTTTGAAAATCAAAACGTAACGTTCTCTTTTAAAAGTGGAATGGTTTAGTGTATTCATTTGTTGTTTATCAGCTTTTGAGTTTGTTAAAACTTTCCTATAAAAGTTTATGTATAATCCCGCATTTCTTTTGTCTTATTCCAGATTAATGATTATGGCTAAAATAGTGTTCTTAATATGACGTCTCGTGGTTAGGATAAACGTCTCATCCATTGCGCGTGCATTAAAAAGATCTTAACTTGAAGATATACTGACTTACGGTGGTCACTCTCCCCTTCCCCCAAAAAACTGATTTTGATTTGATTTGACTTTAGCGTCCCGTTCAGCAGTGAGGCTATATATGAGACGTGGACCTACTGATTAACGTGGAATCCGAACCACATGAGCTCCCGTTCCCCCCCCCCCCCAAATCGCATATTTATATTAGGTGTCACTCCTTCGTTGATCATATATAAACTTTGTGAACGGACTTCATATGCTATTTCTCGTTCTCTTTGATAGTTCCTTTTGTGTAACGAAATGAGTTTTCTAGTTTTCAGCGTGTTTTCAAGACATAAGATAATAAACCTGATAACCGCACTCAGGGTTGGCTGGTTTAAACCAGCTGTTAAAAAAAAATCTGGTTTAAACCAAAAAACAAAAAAAAAAAAAATGTTCATAAAAGTGTAAGTGTTCGTAAAATCTAAACGAACACATATTATGGGTTGTCACGTTTCACTCCCGTATATTATTCATATTATATTCAGACCTACATTTCCCATTTATTACTCAAAGAGATTATACTACAAAAGCAACTTTTTTTTTTGTTTATGAATATGAATATGTTCGTGATTTTTTTTACGGTTTGTTATTATTGTTATGCAGTTGCAATCAAAGAAAAATTCTAAATATTGTTTTGTTTTAATAATGTTTACTATTGATAAAATACATCGAAATGACGTAATTTTTTAAGGGGGGTCATACAAACCCCACGAGAGACATTTATTGAAATCAGAAGTATGTTTGGTATTTATTTATGTATAAATGGGTCAGAGCCAAAGTTGACTCAAATAATTCGTTAATCACTTTTCTTACTGATATACGAATTAAGTCGTATTTATTTAACTTGAACTAATAACAGTCGTAGTGTACTAACTTAAAACTAAATTCGTTCTTCTGTACTCTGCAGTATTTTGAAATTGTCCATATATAATTCCGTATAATTGTTTCACTTGTGCAACTGTTTATGTTTTTGTCCTCCTGAAATGACTCTTGACAATTATATTAACAAGTATGTAAAGATCAGTACAACGTATTTTTATCAGGAGTACTTCGTGAGGGGATCGGCAAATGTATCGCATTTGTGGCCAATTAGTCCCGGTTTCGAGTTCAAATGGAGGACAATTTCTCTCCGATGTAAGCCGAGAAGCGGTTTGGATTCCGCTTTAAGCTTATGTGACCCCTTCCAGCATAACCCGGTTGTTGCATAATAACACCAAGGCGAAATAAACTTATTTCTGTCCATATGTCATAAAAATACATAGAGCAAATTATTTAAACCAAAAAACCGTTTTGTTTTTGTTTTTTCAATAAAAAACATTTTTTTTTTTTTTTTTTGCAAACTCTGACCGCAGTTTCGTAAGTGGTAATTAATTTTAATGCGATAAGTTAAATTCCAGTGTTATATACAGAGGCTCATCCGTTTCTGCCTACACAAATTAAAATTGTTGCTTGTCATAGATATTGTGCCCCGCTAGCATGGATCATGCTCAATGTGAGGTCCACCCACCCGTATGGACCATAGCACGACATTGTAGTTTTCACTAATGAACTTCGTTGCAGCTCAATGTTATATGGTATATTGTCACACTCCTGCTTGCAAACTTTCTAGAGCCATTTATTGAGAAGTCCAAGTGCACAGTAATCCATGGAACCAGCATGAAATTGCTCCAAATTTGTAGGTAAAACCATGGTTTGTCCATTGTCACAACAAATTCCCAGTAGTCACCAACTAGGTGTCGCTTCTAGAGTTATCGGCCCACGATATGCAGTGATGTTACGTATGCATGTTGATCTTGCAAAAATTTGCAGTCTCAGCTGACCGTAACACTGACACTGACCATAACACTGTATTGACGTCTCAAACCGTTCGGGAGGTATAATGAAGGTAATTGATGATGAGGTAATTGAGAAAATTTGTTATTACAGCTAGACTTCTTGCAATTTCTTGATGGCCTCATTGTGTGATTCAGGTCAAACAATGCCCCCTGTCGATATTTACATCGTGGAGAATATCTGAGTTTTTAAATTAAAAGTTTCAGGTTCGTTTTAAGGTAAATACTCTGTCCTAAGATCTCTGTATTTGCTATGATATTTCTATTTTGTAATGCGAATATAATCATGTGGTTTTCGACGTGAAAGCAAAATTAGAAAATGCAAAACAAAAGTGAGTTTCGGTTGAATTTAATGAAGGTGTAAATCACCGTCCTTAGGATTCTTTACATAGTCAGAGGGCGGTGGTTCGGCTTAATCCTTGTATGTGAATTATCCAGAAAGGAGTAGCTAGCTGGCATTTAGAAGCAGAAAAGAAAAATTTTCGAGTTTCTGTTTCTGAATGCCGTGAAATTTGTCGTCTATGTGAAAATAATTTTGAAATGGACCTTGCTGACATGACGCATGAAAATTTACATGAGCACTATTAAAATTGAGCAAAACTTTCCTATATGTATTGGGGATTTGTTGATCGTCAGTAAATAGGAAGTGGTATTTGTGATAGGCATATCGAAAAACAATAAATTTGAAAGACTTCTTCCTGTAAAGTAACTAAATTTTCCCTCACTAGGTGTTAAATCTGGAATCACTCCGTCAGAGAAGATTGTGTCCGATATTCAGTCCACATTTACTTTGAGTCGTTTTCAAGTCAAAGTTTTGTTTCTCAAATGTTATTTTGGTATTCAAACCGTTAGGTATTTCAATTTCCATTTGTAACGGGACGTATTGCAACTTTAACAATATACGTATGTATAACATTGTATTCTTGACTCTTTTGAATGTAATTATACGTCGTGAGTTGAACAAGAGTTCTTTTCTGTATTGAATAGTAATTGGAAACAGTAGACATGCAGTCAAGCGGTTCGGTGATGATGCAGTTTTCCCATTATGCACTGTAAATGGAAGTACACTATGTATGCGCTTTTGCATTCGCTAACAACCAACAATAACTATTCTTGATGCTGTATTGAATCAACTCGATTCTTGAAATGCATTTCTTTGTAGAAGTTAGTGAGTAGACGGATTTTGTTGACCAGAATATGAACTTCTTTTTCAAGGTAACTTACGGTGTGGTAAAGTGAACGGGATTCCGTGTATGTTACATATGTTGTTGATTGATAAGTGGTCTTCCTCTTGCGGTTATTACAATGTATTGTTAGACATTCACGCTGTCGTGTAGCTAAAAGTGGAAAATGCGACCACGGTCAAGTGCTATCAAGCAACATTGTCCTCTCTTGTGGCCAATGTTTAAGATAACTGTTTATACAGTATGTAGCTGTATAAGCCTTAAACCAGCGTTTCCCAACCGGTGTGCCGCAAATGGGCCGCTGGTGTGCCGCGAGGAAATCGAAACAAAATTATTAATTCTATAGCAACCAAATTGCAAGAAATAGAAAAATATATATTTGTATTTCACATTACTATGATAATCTACAATGGAAAAAATACTTTAATTGTAATATATTATTGTGCATACAGTACTGTGTAGCAGGTAGTATTTCGAAAACAGAATTTTATTTGCCGCAGCCTCTCACACATTTCTACAGCTATTTCTGAAAAGGCTGTGAAAGTTCTCATTCCCTTTTCTACATCCTACTTAAGTGAAGCAGGATTTTCTGCAATGAACACAATCAAGTGTAAGAACGGGTAACAACTGTTAACTCCGGAACACGATATGAGGGTGTGTTTATCAACCATTCGTCCACAATTGAAGAAGATTGTGAAAGAATGTTGCACTCAAGTTGCACATTAATTTTCGTTCGTGCACCAACCTGTTTTCCTTATTTTTGAAATATTGTAATCTTCATCTAATAGAAAATATTATTGAACAATGTAATATTTAAAATTGTGTAATACCTTTGTATACCTTTGTGTAATATTTAAAATTGTAACGTATATTAACCGTGTTAATAAATTATAAGTTTCCTACTGTGTTACTTTTCTGTACATTTTTAATGTCGAAAAAAGTACTTATCATTGTTATAACCATTATTGCTTCTTTATTCAAACCATTATTGTTTCAAACTATTTCGTAACTTGAAATTTTAAAATATTCAATCCTTTCGACAAAGTAAACATGCATACAAATTACCTACATTTATACTTTTAAAGTACAAGAGATTTGTTTGTTCCTTCGTTATTTAGTGATCTTCCTTCTTAGTGAAAGGTTGCATCTAGTTTTCGAAAAAGAAAGTGTATTTTAGAAAACCTGAGTCCTATATTTCATTGCGATTTTTTTCTTTTAAATTAGAATGAAATAATTAGCTCAATGATTTACCACAGGGAAAACCAGTGATCGAGCTTCTTCTTTGTGAGAAGGAGATCAGTAATCACACACACACACACACACAAAAAGCACGGTATTTTATATTTACAAATGAGTGTGCCGTGAGAATTAAAATTACAGTCGTAGTGTGCCGCGGGTTGAAAAAGGTTGGGAAACGCTGCCTTAAACATATATGTATATTATTAACTAGTATCCATTGAGGTTTTTGATGCTTGTATTTTACGATCTGACCTGTAATTAGAAATGACTTCATGGTTGACAATAATAATCACCAATTCTCTTTATGACTACCAGTGTAGCTATTAATGAAGGAAAGCAGGACCCACAAACGAAAACATGTCAAAGAACTAAGATAAATTTTGATGACAGAAGCTATCGTACAAATAAGTAAAGAAGCAGGGAAAAACGATATTAACTTACCAACTGTATGTAGTGTGGCAATTTTGGGTTATTTTATATTTCTGTAAATTTTTGTTCGACTCGTGCTATTATGTAAGTCAATTCAATTAAGTCCTGCGTTTCAAAGGAAACAATAAGATTGGCGATCTAATGAATAAGGTAATTTGCATACCTTTTAAAGTATGATTATTTTAAAATGAAAATTCATATCTGACGCTCGTCCACTTTATTTTATATCGGATAATCTAATTTAAATATATTTTAACATTTTTAAATGTGGTCTGTATTGAGCTGAGTGAAGGAAGCAGCCGCTTGACTACTTTTGCCATATCACACAAGAATCGAAAATCGGACAGTCTTGATTTTTCCACAGTGGTTGTGGACATGTGCACATAGATGACCTTCCTTACTAATATATACAAGAGAGTGTGTCTGTTATCAGATTTTCGTATAAAAATAAATCACCTAGAGCCACCAAATTTTAGACACAGAAATATCTTCACTATATCTAATCGCATACGAAGCCGTTTCTTTTATTTTCGATTCGAGGGGAACAGGTGTCAAAATTTGAAGTATATGCGTGTACAGTGATTTATATTGCATGTGAATTGAGCACAACCATTATTCCTGTCGTGTGGGAGGAAACGGGAGTACCCAGAGAAAACCCACGAATACGATATTGTCCACCACAAACTTGGCCGGGGATCGAACCAGGGACCGCATGCACCAGAGGTAAGCGCTCTACCATTGAGCCACCATGCCTCCCTTGAGTTTGCTTTAGCTTAATCATTGCTCGATAATGCTTGCTTGTTTTCTGAGGTATTTGTTTATTCCTGGTATAGGCTTTTTTTTCTGGAAATTCTACAGGTTGACATAGGACATCGATTTAGTTTATTTACGTACCTTAGAATGTGCGAGGATCTAAAAACTGTTTAAGCTTGCTCGATTTTATTAATGCTATTATTTTGCCATTTTTACCAATTTAGCCATCGCTTTTACGAGACATATTTATTTAAATTTATATTTTAAGGTATGCACTGCAATTTGAGACATAGTTTTCAAGTATTAATCTTTTTATACATTAATTGATATTGAATTTGATTTAACATAGAGACACTAGTAGTCAGTGAAGACAGAGCAGTGTTACACAACTGAAGGCCAGGGCACAGTTCATTGTTCTTGTCACCGAGTTTGATTCAAAACTTTAATCAATCCCTTACGTCACAATCCGTAACTGCTAATCAAATAAAAGATGCGGCTACCACACAAAACTTTCTCTTCTTAAACTAAATCATTCTATGTTGCTCTTATTACTGAAATATTTATTTATGTAATACAAAAACAAAATTGTATTTTCGGAAAACCTCACTCGAAGAAAACTCACTCTTTATTACCTATTGCGGACTTTATCATTAAAAATGACGTATGCCATATTTTAGGGTTATTGATGAAATATATGTTTTGAAATCAAGTATTTAGTCGTATTTGAAGAAATTCTCCAAAACAAGGTGTTCTTGCTAATTTGCACTGCCAGTCTTCTTCACACAAATCAGGAAAATATCGCTTGAATTCATTATAGACTGAGTGTAGGTCAGTAGCGTACGCAGGAATTTATTTCGGGAGGATCCAGGTGTTTTATATTAAAATTCCTAAAATTGCCCCTAAAATTAGGCTAAATTTACACAAAAATTGAAATTTCGGGGAGAGGGTCCGGACCCCGGGACCCACCCCTGCGTACATCCCTGGTGTAGGTATGAGTTGATATTGTCTCTCCACATGGTTAAATCATTCTCTTTATTGTCAAGAAGTTCATTTAATCGATGAGAAGTTGGACGTATAAGCATTCAGCCGGCGTTTCCATTGTATGGTCTTCTTTTCCATGAAAGGTCTTATCGCGTCATAAGAAGTTAGTATATTCGTATTTCTACCTTGGAGTTTGAGATTCAGATTATTTAATGTTTCAAAAAAGTCAGCAAGATATGAAAGAGAAAATACAAATATGTCATCAGTAAAAGAAGTATAAAGTTCATCTTTCCCTTCACTTAGGATAGATATTTCCACATCTGACAGGCTCGTACAGCCTACTTAACGTAATTATCTTTCGACAACCAACAAACTTCAGTATGGAAAAGTCAAGTTTTATGTTCATCGCTTAGGTTGCCACGCAAAGCCTTAACGTGACGAGTAATCAAAGCACTTGACTTTACAAAATTAACAACTTTAATAGACAATGATAATGCCTGCTTCAGGTTTTCTGGTCAACTTTTGCAACTAAGGCTTGCCTGTGAATTCTGTCCTTTGCCAGCTTTATAAATTCAGATCGCGAACCTAACATTGCTGGATCTCCATCAGTACTACAGCTCTGTTCCGACAAATCATTTTCAATTTTTTAAAAAAGTATATTCTCTTCAGACGCTGAATCGAGTGAAAAACGCTTCTCGCTATGGTGATAATAGTTGAAACTGGAAATGGTTAATTTTAACCACTTCTGGTATGAATAGAGATTAACGAAGGAGATGGAACCTATTCTTAGGATGCTGAATCGATTGTAAAAAAAACAGTATTTCAATATTTGGTAAGGTTTTTGCTTTGATAGCTTTCGACTGTCAAACGGGCGAACGGACATAGCCATTCTTTAAGACTTCCGACACTTATGCATACCATAGTTTGGAAGTATAATAATAATAATAATAATAATAATAATACTGGATAAACTTGATTAAGCCAAGGTAACGATGCCTTTGTTTAATGGTGATAGACGTTGGTGAAAGGATGAACTCTTTTCTAGATGTTAACGATTTTTTGAAAAGCGGTTATTGTGATCAGAGGCCAATGTTCGTTTGAAGCTGTTTTCTGAATTGCGAAAGTCCATGCGACTACAAAACCACATGTTGCCAAACAGGTTTTGGTAACCCAATGTCAGGGTTATTAATTGTTACAGGAAAAAATGTCCTCGCGTGTGGAAAATTTTTGTGCGGTTGAGTAACAATGGGAAAATTTGAAAGAAAATTGTACTTTGCGTATATTTAAAGAAAAAAGATTTTTTTTAGAAAAAAAGAAAGAAAAAATTAAACGTTACATAACCTCAAATATGTGGAGATGATCATAGTCTGTATTATGTTCTTAGCTTCAAAAGTCTGACCTCGAACGTCTATATAGAAGTTGAGATAGAGTGGGGACGAGATAGGTGTAACATTTGAAACGTGTCCTAGAGTTGCCTGCTATGATCTTAAGAATCCTACTACGTTCCCCACTGTTTTTCGATTTATTATTATTATATTGTAAATAATTCAATAACAAACGATATGGTTATATTATAAAGGTAACCAAGAAGGTTTTGTCGCTTTCTGTGGAGGTTTGTGTTCAATTGGCCCTCACACCGTGAGTTGAATGCGACTGGAGTTAAGGCGAAGGTCAGTTGTTGTGTAGGTATCCAACATATTACCTCGTTGTGGCAGTTCAGTTACGGTACGTTGTCACGCTACATGAATCTTGTAGATGTCATAAAAAAAAACTATATTTCCCTATACTATATTGCAACCCTACTATATTTCTCCATGTAAATCTTGAAGGGGACATAGACGTTTTTTTCCATCTTGCAAGGAGTTGAACAATGTTCTACTTTGTGGGTCTTCTTGCTTGATACCTGCTTTCGCCCTCCCGCTGACATAAAGGGAAAAAACAGTTTCGTCGCTTCCGAAACAACGGATTCTTTTGGACAGGGAGGTGAAGGGCGCCAAAATACACGTTTTTAACGAGGAGGTTCACTATTTGTCCACTAGGTGCAGTGCTGCATGGGTGGAGATACATTTCTTGCTTTCAGGAAGTTATAACATATAAACAGTAAATAGAAAGATCGGGTTGCAAGTTTTTTTTTTTTTTTTTTTTTTTTTTTTTTTAAGTGACAGCTACAAGATTCATGTAGAATGGAAACCTATCTTTACACTGTAAACTTGCGTAAGGATATAGGAACATGAGACCTCCACAGAGCGTCATAAGGACATGTATGCTATACGAGTTCAAACTGGGGATAAACGCCGCTGCAGCGGGACGGAAAGTATCCCAGGATTTTGGTAAGGGTGTCGTGACTACGCGGATAACAAGTTTAAGGATAGTGACGAAACACTCGAAGACGCGCCACATGTCGGAAGACCAACACATGTACAAAATGAAGATCTTCAGGCAGCAATTAAGGCGAACAATGGTCGGACATTTAAGGAACAAGGACTACCATTCATTGTGAATGGAGAAACCATTCGACACCACATCCATCAATTTGGGAAGCACTACAAGTTGGGTCGATATATCCCACATGATTTGACTTCGGGCCAGAAGGCAACGCGAGCAGACACTTGTGCTTTTTTGCTGTCTCGTCTGAGGAATGAGCCATTGCTGGATAGGGTGTTGACATGTAATGAGGAGTAGGTCCTGTACGAAGCTCCACGGCGCCATCATCATTGGTTAGCATCCCATGAACCGGTTCCAAAACAGCCGAAAGCAGCAGTGCACCAGAATAATATCTCTTGTATTTGGTGAACTGCTTGCGGCATCGTGCATCGGAAACTGCTAGCAGTTAGTCAGAGCATCAATGCAACTGTGTACTGTCAGCATTGAGCCTTATTCAGGAAAAACCCCAAACTTTTGAGCCAACACTTCTGAATTGCAAAAGGGTCCTATTACAGGACAACGGTAAGCCCACGTGGCTAGGATGATTCTGGACACCATTCTACGACTTGGATGGAAAACTTGCATCCGCCGTACTCCCCGGACATGACACCGTCCGATTATAACCTGTTTCATTTTTTGGACAATCACCTTAGAGGACGCCGGTTCAAATCTCTAGTAGAGGTGCAAAATGCCTAAATAGCATTAATTTGTTGAAGGTAGATTCGCAGTTGAAGAAACACATGAATAGTTCTGCTAACATATGATATTATTAATATTTGGCTTCCAAAGTAATGTAAAAGAATCCTGCACTTGCCTAGCTTGCACATAGGCGGCATTTGAAGTATCATTATTCATCTCACTGACTCCGTAAGCTATTGATTGTACACTAATGCCCGTCATTTTAGATTGTTTTCGTAAGTCAACCCTTCCCAGCTCTACCTTTCTGCCCCAAGCTATTGATTGTACACTAATGCCCGTCATTTTAGATTGTTTTCGTAAGCCAACCCTTCCCAGCTCTACCTTTCTGCCCCATGCCGATAGGGGGAAGAATTCAGGTGCAACTATTCATCTCAGCGACCCCGACAATTATGGATTAGGCACTAGTATCGGTCGTTTTCGATTATTTCCTATGTCACTCGTTTTTCCCTACCCTTCTTCTCCATGCCGATGGGGGATGAATTTATATTAAAACAGTATGGGAAGTGTCACTATTCATCTTAACGATTCCGAAAACTATGGAGTGAACATTGATTTTGGTCGTTTTCGATTATTTTTAATTTCACCCCTTTGCACTCCCACTGTTCTCACCCATGACGATGGGGGATCAATTAAGACTTAAACAGCATCGACAGTGTGACTGTTTATCTTAGCGATCTCGAATACTATGGGGATTGCATACTAATATAAGTCGTATTATTATTTTATTCAGTTATTTTACGTATCTCCCTTTCCCCTCTATACCGAAAATTGTCAATAAGATGCTTGGGAAGCCCAAGGTTGATAATCGTGGCAAGTATGATTTTAATTAATTTAGTAGTTATTGCGTGATTAGATAACACATAAACTACATTCGCTTTATATGGCCTATAGATTCCATTTTTCAGTTATGATATTATTAATTATATTGATTGGCTTCAGTACAATGGCGTTTTAAACATCTGAATATTTGTTGATTCCTAGTACATTTCAGAAATATTATGTAGTGCGAGACCTCTTATGTTCATTGGAAACCTTGCCGCGTTACACGAGCATTGCAACGACCAATCTTTAACTCCTGAGATAGGGGAAAGCAGACTTAACATTTGCTCCAATTATTTGTGCTGTAGAAATCTGGTCGTTGTAAACTCGTTGCATTGCAATAGAAATTAGTGACTGTGTGAGTTACTATTTTTTCGTTTTTTAAACTGAATAATAAATTTTACAGATATTGAAGTGCAAAAGTATGTTACTTAAGATATTATAAGAGTGGTATAAATAAAACTTATTCACATAAGTACTCTTGCTGATAATAGTAATTTCACTTGAAAAGACTTTGATCATTGCGCAAGTCGCAACACTAACATTAGCCGCCACTGATTTTGAGACTACAGTATATAGCTTACTTTCTAAATTTTTGGTATTATTATTACATAAGTTATTCACTAAATAATAAAGTAGTACGAAACATTGAGAATAGTCTTACCGTCCATGATTTAAACTCAGATAGTGTAAGAGGAGCATTACGAAAACAACTCAGTATTTACTGTAACCCCATCCTATGTGAGTACTCCGTTCCGTAAATCTTTACGCAACTTGAATTAAGTCGAATTTGTAAATTCGTTAAGTGTGACTTCGTAAAAGACTAGTATTATATATATATACGGGGCCGGATGCACCGGAGCACGTGCACCCCCCTCCGTTCTCAATATACACTACCTAAAGTGAGAAACTGGAAGTGGGAATAGCAATATTTTCCTAAAATTCCATGTCATGTTTCCGTTTCGGGCTTAAAAGAAAGCGGTTTTGCTAAACACAATAGTTTAAGTCAGTTCCTCATACATATCACAGATGCCTAAATGCATTTTAAAAAAATAAATTTGATTTAAATGTACTGATAGTTATTGGTGCACCCCCCTCAGAAAATTCTGGATCCGGTCCTGTATATATATATATATATATATATATATATATATATATATATATATATATATATATATATATATATCGGGAGGACCATTTATCTTATTTATTTTATAACTTATTATTTATATAATAACTTATTTATTTTGTAATAATTCGTGTAAGTTATTATAGAATAAATACAAATATTATTAAAAAGTAAATAACAAGGAACAAAGACAGCTTGATAAGTCATCAATTACCGTTGAGTTCATTTTTCTAGCTGCTACCTTAACCTAGATTTTTGGGTAATTCAAATTTTGGTCACACTGTAATTTCTATGGATGGCAACACTGAAAATTATTCCGATTTAAATTTCCGGGTGCAGAGTAACATTATCTAGTATTGTGGTAAATTACATTTCATTATCTCTTTTCACTTACGAAAAACGGGCAAACGAAAAATTGTTAGCTTTTGAAAAATATTTAGTAGTCTGCCCCTTTAACGGACCATATTAAAGTTTCCAGTCATCGGCAGTTTACTTTACATGTTTCGGCAGCATTTTCTTCGCGTAAAGTAGTGATCAGTGATTTGAAAACGGTAACCCAACCGCTGGTGTTCCCCATCAGACTGTGATTGTCACAATTGGACCTTCCAGCTGCTTGTTTGAATTCCGCAATCAATTCTGTCATGTTCGTTTTGTGTCCCATGGTGAGAACCCTCTTCAATACTCAGTATTTGCGTCAATTAACTACACATACACAATTTTGTCCTCTTTGAAAATCAGATCTTTCCTTTTCTGTCATTACCATCTGCCTTCCTTTACATACACATCTGTTGTAGCCCGCCCGACGCACTGCAGACCATCACCTAACACACTACAAACATCGACAAAGTGTGCATACGCATTCTTAGTGGGATCATTTCATACATCTTGCGTGTTGCGAAGTGCAGGTGTTTCCATTATTTTGATAACCATTTCTATATGTAAGATTACTTACGTCCAAAGTAATCTTGTTCTGGATTCGAATGAATTAAAACAGCCACGGAACGATTTTCACGCTTTACGCCAAAGATATTGTTTAACTCCGCTGAGATTGATCACCCGTCAATTATTACGTCAAAGGATTCAATTTATTAAATTAGTTGTTGACCGAAACGTAAGAAAGAACACTGAGATTTTCTTTTTAAAAGAATCTTATTGCGAATACCCTAGAATAGAAGCAAGGAAATCCTTAACTAAACAAAAGTGAGAAGTCCAACCTTAAAGTATGTTTGAATGAATTCTTGACCTAATAGCATGACTTCCTATACATTGCTTACGTTTAACCGTATATATTCTACTCGAAGGCAGAAATAGCCCATTTGAATTGGATATGAGTTAGCGTTCCTTTCAGCAGCAAGGCTATATGAAACGTGAATGTACAGTTTAACGTAAGATCGGAACGACATGAGCTCCCGCCGGGTTTTGAACCCGGGTTTCCCACGCCAAAGACGTGTATGCTATCCGCATAGCCACGAGGGAGCTTAATAGTCCATTTGCATATCATAACTAGGCATAGCTACTAAAGCAGTAGAGTATTGGTAGGATGACTAGTTTCTTTCTCCCTTCTGTTTAATAACATATGTAAAAAAACAAAATTAGGGAGCTGCAGTAAAATGATAAATTAAGGATAGGAACTTCATGTTTACAAGATCCGATTAATACCCAGCTATTCTCTTGTATTGCAAAATATTCCGCCGGTGTAATGGTTTCTGGCTTCATACAGGTATCCTATTGTAAGAAGAAATTGCTGCATATGCACTTTCTCATGGTGACACTATTCAAGCACCGTGAGAAAATCATTCAACGTTACTAGTTTTAATGTCTATGTATTAAGTAATTTGTCAAGTTTCAAAATCATTTCGCGCATTCCATGCCCTAGTGAAAGTGACATGTATATAAGGTGATGCCAGTAAGAAGTTGAAATACCACAGTTCGCGAAGACTATCTTTTTGTGTGTGAGAGAGAATATTGACTGTCCATATCTATTCATGACGCTTATTTTGTTACGTCTTACCTTTTACGATTTAGAGCAAAATAAATGGTAAATTAAGAGATCTGTATTTGTTTTGCTGTTTGCAATATTTTTTTTTTTTTTTTTTTTCGTACAAGTGATTGAATTGCGAAGTTCCACGCGACGTGGCTGGTCTAAATGCGTAGACTACCAATAAGAGCTGACCACAAGATTACATAGAAGAAATATCTTAACGCAAACCTATTTACGTATGTGATTGATATAATTTTCTGATTGCTATAATTTCAAGGACAATTACCATAATTTAAAAAATATTTATATCTTCAAAAGTTTATTTTTTGTGTGTGTGTGTGTTGTGCTTGTAGGCTAAATATGTATACGATGCAAATTCTCTCTTTTAAAAATATTATTATTGAATGAAATAAAAAATAATTATTCTTAAATTAGTTTCTATTTTTACGTTTTCTCGCTCATGTCCTAAATTCGAATACATTAAAATCTGGTTTCTGGTATTCCCCATCGTTTTAAATCGCGTACGTATTATAGTTATTCAAGGTTACCCGTAAGGATAAGAAAATTGGCAGAGAACAAAAACTTGTTTTAGCAAAAACTGGAATCCATCGAATATATTTTCTTTGTCCATCAACTATAATGTGGGTAGATTGAAGATACATTTTTAAATTAAGTCAATAATAATAATAATAATAATAATAATAATAATAATAATAATAATAATAATAATAATAATAATAATAATAATAATAATTTGAGTAAGTAAGACGCATTTGATCTCAATAGTCAAATATAATAAAATTTGCTTGTGCCCAGTTCCCTGTGTCGTATGTTTGTTTTTATCAAGTAAATCTCAACATATGATGGATTTACTTGGTAGGGTGTAGAAAAAAAAACGATGGTTGTCATTTTTTTAGTATGTAAAAATAGTAGATGATAAATAGGTGGCACACTGAAGAAACGTTATTAAAAACTAGCAGAATACCCGTTATTCGCATGGGGAGAATATGTTTCATTTTGGATATAAAAGGCTGAATTTGGATTTAAACTACATCGGAGTGTCACCGTTCCGCTTGTACACTGGAAGTACACGCCTATGATTACACTTGAAGTAATAACATGAAGTTTGTGTGTAACACATTTTTAAGTACAGGACAAGTTTCGGGTTAAAAAAATAACCATAAATTGATTATTATCTTTGGTTAAAATTGATTAATGTAAAAACTGAATACTTTTTGATTGGTACTGATGAAGCGTCAAACTGTGTGTGAAACTGCCGAGCTGGAAAATGTACGTACGTACTTCGGTTCCGTACTGCTATTCTTTCAACAAATGCGTTGCTTAAGCAACAGTTTGTGTGTAGTACACAGATTATCTTTCAGCCTTCCATTTGTTATAAAAAAAAGTACTGTTATTTTATTAACTCCTGGAGTAATTAACCTAGTTTCCCGATTACGGAAAAAAATCGTCCGGCATTGATTTGAATAAATCGTTGTTGTAGGTACACATTACATTTTACTTAACTGTAAAAGGTTTGTTCCATGTATTTTCTGCTACTTCTTGTTGTCAATAGCAATTAGTTATATGTATAAAGGTAATCACGAAAGTTCTGTCGCTTTTTCACCCACCACCTTCAAACATCGATATGTCACCTAAGACGTACCTGCAAGATCAAAAAGTCATAGTCCCCATCAGCATCGACGACCTTCTGCCAACGTGGTAGAACTTGGTGGGCCGTGAAGCGAGGAAGTATCAATTGCATTTTGCACCTCTACTAGGGATTTGAACTCGCATCCTCTAAGGTCCAAGGAATAGAATAGGTGATAATCGAACCATGCAATGTCCTGGGAGTGTGGCGGATGCAATAGTTTTCCCATCCAATGCGTAGAATGTAATGTATTTACCATCCGGCTCACCTTAGCCACGTGCGGCTTAGTGTTGTCCTGTAACAAGAGGACCCCTCAGCGATTCAGAAGTGCTGGCTCCAGAGTTTTGAGTTTTTCTTGAACACGGCTCAACTGCTGACAGTACACAGTTGCATTGATACTCTGACCAGCTGGTAGCAGTTCCTGATGCATGATGTCGCGAGCAGTCCACCAAACACACAAGAGACCTTATTCTGTTGCAGTGCTGTTTTCGGCCGTTTTGGAACTTGTCATGGGATGCTAACCAATGATGATGGCGCCGTAGAGCTTTGTACAGGACCTACTTCTCATCACATGTCAACACCCTGTCCAGAAATGGCTCTTTCCTCAGTTGAAACAACAAAGAAACACAGGTGTCTGCTCGCGTTGCCTTCTGGTCCGGAGTCAAATCATGTGCGACACATCGACCCAATTTGTAGTGCTTCCCAAGTTGTTGGAGGTGGTTCCGAATGGTTTCTCCAGTCATACTGAATTGTAGTCCCAGTTCCTCACATGTCTGGCCACTGGTCGCCTCGATTGCCGCCTGAAGATCTTGTACATGTGTTGATCTTCCGGCACGTGCTGCGTCTTCGAGTGTGTTGTCGCCGTCATTAATCACTGCTCTGTCCGCGTAGTCACGACACGCTCACCAAAAACCTGGCATATCTTCCACCCCGCTGCAGCGGCGTTTGGCCCCAGTTTGAACTCGTACTATACACGCCCTTTTGACGCTCTGTGGAGAGATCCATGTTCACTCTGTCCTTACCCAAGTTCACGGTGTAACTAAAGTACCTCAACCAGGTAGTATGTTGGACGTTTCCACACCAACAACTGACCTTCGCCTTTTCTCCATTCACATTCAACTCAATGAAACACAGACCTCCACAAAAAGCAACATAACTTTCTTGGTTATCTTGATAGAACCTATATACATACAGTCGAAACCGTTTATAACAACATCGCTTTTAATAACGTATTGGGTATAACGACGAAATCTAACGGTCCCGTCTAAACTTTATATAAAAACTGTATTTAAGAAATCGCTTAGTATGACATTGCTTATAATGACATATCATATAAAACGACTTATTTTTATCACATTGTCGGAGAAATGTGTCGGCTATAACGTTCAGTGTTGATTTTTGTTTGTTACGTGTTTGGAGATTGCTGACAGCAATGTAAGGTTTACGTATTTTCAAACTCTTGCTGACAACAATGTAAGGTTTATTTTCAAACTCTTGTTTTCAGTATACAGTAATATAGATATCCAATCAGTCTGTCTGTTAAATAGTCAAGGCAAGCATCGCTCTGAAGATGTCGCAACAGAAAAGGAAAGTGCTTAATATTGAAGATCAGTCACACATATGGCGATTAGAAAACGGAGAAACAAACGTCAGCATCGCGAGGGAATTGGGTCTATCACACTCGACGATTTCTACAATTTGGAAGGACAGAGAGAAAATAGTCTCTTTTCGAAAAAAAAAAAACTTCAAAAATCAAGTGGTTCAGATCATCCGACCACAAAGAGATTGAAGAAGCTTTACTTAAATGGTTTAAGCAGCAAAGAACAAATAATATGCCGACCAATTGACCTATTTTTCAAGCGAAAGCCAATGAATTTGCTCGTCGGTTGGGCAATCCGAACTTCAATTGTTCTGCCTCTTGAATACAGCGTTTCCGAGCTCGTCATGATATTGTTGCTGGGAAAATTTGTGGCGAAGCTGCGAGTGTACTTGATGGCATAACAGACGAGTGGCTATCTAAGAAGTGGCCTGCTTTATGTGAAGGTTACAAGCCAGATGATATATTCAATGCAGATGAAACTGGATTGTTTTACAATATGACGCCAGATAAGACTGAAATTTAAAGGTGATCAGTTTTCGGGTGGCAAAATGTCTAAAACAAGAATCACAGTTATGGTTGCTGCAAATATGACGGGATTTTATAAAGAAAAATTTTTGGTGATCGGCAAATCCAGAAAACCAAGATGTTTTAAAAATATTCATTCCCTACCTGTAGTTTATGAAAGCAATGCAAAGTCTTGGATGACATCGGGAATTTTTGAAAAGTGGTTGCGTAACTGGGACTCTCAACTGAAATCAAAGAAACGAAAAATTCTTCTCCTGGTCGATAACTGCCCGGCTCATCCTGTAGTTGATAATCTGCAAGACATAAAGCTTGTGTTTTTACCTCCAAATTTCACTTCAGTTTTACAACCTATGGACCAGGGAGTTATAAAATCTCCTAAGATGCAGCAAGGAAGCTTCAGGTGATGAACATGTTACAAAAATTCTAACAAGATAAAGAACCAGTTTTCAACGTTCTTGATGCAATTTTAATGATATCTGAAGCGTGCGAAAATATCACTCAAAGGACCATTGCTAATTGCTTGAAACATGCAGGTTTCAGAGACCTTTCTTCATCCCACGGCGAGGACGACACGTTTTCAACAACAGCTGATGATGAAGATGTGGAGGATGCTATTTCTCTTGCGCGATTAGTTCAAGAGCTTGGTCCATCTTTGTCAACTTGTGAAATAAAGACTTTGCCGAGGTAGACAACCATCTTGCAGTGTGCGCCTCAGCGAGTGAAGAAGAAATTGTACCTGACATCCAAAGCCAACAGGTAATTGACGAAAATGAAAATGAATAATAAGAAGAACAATTTGTTGTATCATCACTTAACGAAGCGCTGAGTGCAGTGAAAACTTTACAAAAATTTATGTTCAAAGAAGAATTTACGTAATAGTAATAGTGAGACGTTGAAACGAATGCATCGTCAAATGCAAAATGCGTACGCACATCTTAGGTGCAAGAAGCAAACAAAGATAACTGATTACCTTAAGTAGTACAGTATATGCATTACTGCGTTGCTTACTAAAGTTAAAGTGTTTTCAAAGTACAGACGTGAAATAATAGTGTGTTTATTACTTTTTGAATGTTTGTGGTTATGTGTGTTGGATTTTTCTAATGTGTAAGGTACAGTACATTACATTTGTACAAAATTTTAAAAAAAGAACAGCATTGCATTTATTGTACGAGAGTACATACAGTAATTTATATAGAGAGTACTGTATATTCATTTTTGTATGGTAATAAATTAATTTTTGTAATACAGTATCTGGAACGAGAATACTGTATGCCATTCATGACTTATACTATACAACACATACAGTAAGTTTAAAACATGCTCAACAAGTGAACAGCATAAAACTTATTGTTAGATACGAAATTTTGAGCAAGAAAATGAAAACCCGGTATGTGCGACTACCGGCTATAACGACCGTAAATTTGCGGTCCCTTCGGAGTCGTTATAACCGGTTTATTCTGTATATGCATCCCGGTGCATTGACCATCAAATTTGAGGTTTAGACTGTCAAATTTTATATATTGCACAGGAAAGTATTTCACATCCTTACTAACGAATTCAAAATCTACGTCCATGCCAAATTAGCTCCCAATCAGATGGGTTCTGTAGATCGTGTATATTACTCTCCGCAAGATTTAAAAAAAAAAAAAAAAAAAAGAGAGAGAAATGGAATGAAGGGCGAGAAAAGTTACAATTATAATTCAGAAAGCTTTAAGATACAGATTATTTGTCATAGAGAGTGGTGAATGATGATAAGATTATGATTGATTTAGAATGAAAAATCTGTATGTTCCACAATGATATTCATGTCTAATCTATTAATAAATTATAAAATATTTAGCAGAATGTCCTCTCTTCACGCGAGAATATTAAGGTTTATGAAAAATATTATATATATATATATATATATATATATATATATATATATATATATACTGATTTTGTGGTTTCAAAATAGTCGTTGATTCAAGTTCGATTTCATTGGAGTTACGGAAACTTAATCTGTTTTCTCCCTTAAGGGTCACATTTCGTAAAACTCATGTTATCGTTACCCTGAGACGTTGGAAATAGTTATACAAAATTTCAAAGTTCTACACCTAATACGTAGTTTCGGATATCTGAAGAACAGCAACAAAATTTTAAAAAAAAAAAAAAAAAAAAAAAAAAAAACTTTTTCTCTCTTTAGGGATTGCTCCTCGGGAAATCTCACCCTACATGCAACCTAGGCTATGAGGATATTATTTCTATAAAATTTTAAAGATAATTTCGGTGATCTAGAGAAAGTCAGGAAAAAGTTTCAAGTCCCCCACACCACTTTAGGAGTCGAACCTTGTAAACTTCTGATAATCTAGAATCTAGGGTATGACATTATTTCTGTAAAATATCCAAGTTCTAGTTCTAATAGTCTCGAAGATCTAGTAGTGAGTGAGTCATTTCTTCATTCACTTCCATCATTATTGGCTAAGAGCATTGTATCCATCATAGTTATCGTATTTGAAGCAGGAAGTATTAAATTCCAAAGTTCATTAATGGTAACATGTATTGAGGGAACTGCTATACAAATAAAACTTTTTTTTTTTTTTAATTTTCTAACTTTACAGAAGAAAGTTACGGCGGTTTAAAATTTCCGGAAATTTTACATCAGTAATCGTGATTGCGAAAGATTCTCGTAGGTTCTCACTAATTGTACACAGTCTCCTAAGCTAGTAACAATTAGTTCATTACTATTCCTCCATTATTAGACCCTATTGTACTTTTCGGGAACTAGCTCACTAGCACAAACACTTAATTTAAGCAGTGCCCGCTTCCTTGCTATGTTATCTTTCATAATTGTTTCAAGCTCTGGTAAGGGGTTCATAAGTAGCACTTCTAATTGTTCTGTAACATTTGTCCGAAAATATTGTTTTTGCCGTTCTCTCCCTCTCTCTTCGTTGAAAGGAAAGAAAACTAGTGTTCGGTTTAGAACTCAGAAAGGAACGAATGTTCTCGTACCATTTGACTACAGCATGCATTATGTAATAATAATAATAATAATAATAATAATAATAATAATAATAATAATAATAATAATAATAATAACTGTATGATCTTGTCATAAAAATTAGGGTTACTTCGTAGACTAAGTCCAATCCCTAGTTTCTTGATGAGTCATAAAAGGCTCTGTATGAACACATTCAAAACAAGCATAGATAATCTGTAGCTAGAAGCTGAATCAGTGTATATAAATGCAAAGTTAGTATTTTGAAATGTATATAACTGGTATTACTTTTTCTTTCCGGTAGTTGTTTTAATTAGTTCATCTTCATGTAAAACAATAAATAATAATTACGTTTGCTGCCGAAACTGCTATACAAAACTTATAAATTGGTATGCAAGTACAACACTACACAAACAGAGTTAACTACACAAACAGAAAAAAATATATATATATATAATTTTTCTATGTATTTTCTATAACGAAATATTTTTCCTTTATTGGTTGGTGCACAATATGAAGTTAACTTGTAATATTATGAGAACGTGTTTGTACGTATATTATAATACGACTGTTCTTTTTAAGCGATTTGTCCGTTCTTTCGACAACCCTTGTCGTGATTCTTCTATACCTGCCTGCACACCGATAAAAGAATTTAAGCGAAAACATTGAAATCATGTGTAATGGGAAATAATGATAGATACTAGAGCTGTGAAAAATTACAATATTCCAGTAAAAGCCAAGTGAACTGAATAAAATTGTATTAACATCCCCTTATTCTTTCATTAGATATTATCAAAGTTTCCGTATCAAGCAGTCTTGAATTTTTCTGCTTCAGATAGAAAGTAGAATGAATGTTTTCCCTTGACAATAAACTTGCCTTCTGTAAGCTACTATTGTATTTATGTATATTTCTCTTAGGTTACAAAGAACTTTTGAAGATTATTTTAATTATTTTGCTCCTAAAGGTTATATCAAGATCCAATAATCAGTTATATATGATTGTGTTGTCTGATATGTATGCATACCTTGATCTTTGTGAAGTGACCTATTACACATGAATACGCACACGTGTACGTATGCAGACTCAGTACTCTGTGAGGTACTACGATAATAATGTAAATTTAAATATTCATAATTCCTAAATACAACTGTTCAGTTACATATTAACATACACGACCGGAAGATGCCTGGATGAAACGCCACACCTTAACCGACTGAGCGGAGCAGCGGAATCTTAGTGGTTAGGGGGGTTTATAGGGACTAAATTAAACAATCCATAGAATAAAAGCAAGACCGTATAAGAGAACTGAAATTGGAAAATTAGTTGAGGTTTTGAAAATAAATGAATATGTATGTTTGCAGCTAACTTAAACAGGTTGACTGCCATGAGCATCATATGGGGACCATGGGCACCATATAATATGCTCATTTGATATCACAAATTACTAACCTATCCAGGTTCTTGAGCATCATGTATGATGCTCATTGTCACAATTTACTGTGAGAGACCATGAGCATCACATATGGCACTCGGCTCCCATTAGTACATTTTCGGGAGAAAAAATATCGCGACAAAAATGTGATATAACTATTCATAATCGAGCTAAAGATAAGAAGAAATTTATGACCTCCTGGGACCAGTACCCTCAAATCACCTTGGCAGTCAACCTGTTTAATAGCCATCGAGTACTAGCATTATTGTCGTCTAACTTGTGGTGACTTTTGTCTATCTTTTCAGAAACTCTATAAGGAACGGTACGTGGCCAACGTCTACTAGCAACTTAGCAGTTGCTTTCTTGATAGCTCTTCTGTTCCTATTGGCGGATCCTCCACCTAATCCTGTTGGCGTAGGTCGGTGGCTTTGGCCAGTATCCAGTTATCTTCCACCATACCTAAATGGTAAGTTATTTTGTTTAAATATTAAAACTAATTTCTTTTCTTTTCTTTTTCTTTTTTATCGATAGTTGAAATCAATTTTGTTAAAATTATTAGAAATTATTCAAACACCACAATTCAGATTTCGGTAATAATTGTTCAAACTCATTAAATTCACTGGCAATAAATAAAGAATTCTCCTTCCTCATACATTTTTATTCCATCATCTTTCATAATCATTTAATTTCGTTATTATTTCGTCTTCTTTAGCCAGAAGGATGTATTTATGGGACATTAAATACTTTACTTACTTCTGTTTATAGGCCATGTTAGATATCATTATTAAGAATTCACATATCTGGTGAGCATGCACTCGTATGTTGTGGAGCTCCGCGTTATTGAACTTGTAACATTAAACCGCTGTTCGTCTCTTTCAACTCGAAAACCTTCCCTGAGCTTGTGATCATTCCGTTGTGGTAATAAAAATAAAATATTCTACATGATTGCAATTGGATGTTTCACAAGTCACTAGACCTCTTGACTAAATCGGTATATTGGGAGCACTGACACAGCACCTCAGTGTACGTTACGTCAGAGGTAAAATTCCCGGAATGAAGCAATATATAAAATGAACTCTGCTGACAACCGTAAGAAGATTCACGTGATTCCGTATCTTTTTATTATTATTATTATTATTATTATTATTATTATTATTATTATTATTATTATTATTATTATTATTATTATCATTATCATAGGCAACCCAAATTTCTGTATCCCGGTGGGGACACTCGGTGGAAAAATTGTAAAAACCTTTTTCAGGCCAGCCATTCTGAATGAGGTTTCCCTGGATTTTCCTCATTCACACCATGCAAATGTCCGGGTGGTACCTACGTAACTTACAGGTCCCAGGCCGCTTCCTTCCTTCTCTTTCTCCGGATAATGTGTTCGCCGAAGGACATCATCCCTCGTACATGACGGGCTAAATGGCCATAGATACCGAAAGACCACAAATCTAAATCCTAAATCCCCAATTTTCTGTACTGTGCAGAGTCCATATAATCTAGCGAATGTTATAGATTTTAAATGGGATATGGATAGCCACCGTTAGTCGCGCAAATATTAAGGGATTAACACCCTTAACTAATTTGGACAAAATATTCGCTCTAGCTTATATTGCAGAAAAACAACATTTAAACTTCGCTTTCATTCAAGAGTTATATATGGAGTAACGGAAGGACGTAACGCACTGCGTGGTCCTAATAAGTTCTGTTTCTTTTGTCTGTATAGGCTACTTAGAAAAAATATATAAGATTGTGATAGAAAAAAGCAACTTATTTCCTTGTAAAGATACCTCTTTTAATAATAATAATAATAATAATAATAATAATAATAATAATAATAATAATAATAATAAGTTCAAAATCTCTTATCGTCACGAATTCTGTCGAAGAATTTGAAGCTTAAAATATATAAAACGATAAGCATTCCTGTTATTCTATATGGTTGCGTACTCTGAAGGAAGAACATAGACTGAAAATATTTGAGAACAAGATCATGAGACGAATATTCAGACCCAAGAGGAACGGAAATGGGGAATGGCAGAAATTTCATAACAAGGAACTTCATAATTTATACGGGTTACCAAAGATTGTTAGTCATCAAGTCTAGGAGGTTTAGGTGGGCAGGGCATGTAGCTAGGATGGAAGAAAGTAGAAACGCTTTCAAAGTCTTGACTGGAAGACCAATCGGAAAACGACCATTAGGAAGACCCAGACGTAGATCGGAGGACAATATTAAGATGGATCTCGCAGAAATAGGAATACAAAGTAGAAACTGGATCCAGTTGGCTAAGGATAGAAATCAGTGGAGAGCTTTTGTGAACGCGGCATTGAACCTCCGGGTTCCATAGGCCATAGAGTTAGTTTTAGTTGGTTAGTTAGTTAGTTAATAATAATAATAATAATAATAATAATAATAATAATAATAATAATAATAATAATAATAATAATAATAATAATAATATAATGATAATAATATAATGATAATAATATGCACATGAAAATATTGAGCTGTTGAATTCACACGGTGTGTTGTGAACACGAAACAAGATCATTTTCACACAACAAAGCTTCACTGGCTTAGAATTTTGACACTCAAAAGGTCACGTTTTTCTTTGGGGGGGGGGGGGGGGTAAACAGTAGGCTATATGCAGTGTTTTTTGTTAACAAGTTAGTATTGGAAATGGGTTTTCCTTATGAGTCATGGCTGCTCATTGTTTGTTCTGTGAACAGACGAGAAATCAACTCTAGTTCTTCAGTGAACGCTGGAATCTTTTAAAAGGAAATTAAAATTATTTTGTTGGGGTTCACGGGACTTGTGTAGGTCTACTGTTTAAGTTGTGATTTATGAATATTCTTTCAATCTTAGATTGTATTAATATAAATAACAACACAGGCCTCCAGGATGGATGTCAGGTCGCAAGTTCAAAATCGTATCATATCTTGTGCAACTTGAGTTTGAACTCACTACAGGCGTGAATTTTCTAGCGGTAATCAATGCTGCTTGGTTCTAATTGCATATTTCACCGATTTGGTCATTTGTTCTCATTGTTTGTATTGGCGTTCAGAGCAGAAGTGTCGAATATGAAGTTAGTATGTTTTATTAGGAAAATGTTTGCTGATTAGAGTGAATGGATAAAGTTATAACGTGGAACTCTATAGTATGTATTTGTCATTCAGTTTTGTGCGGATAACTAGATTGAGACAATAAAGTTATTTATTGTTTGTTTATGAAATGAAATGAAATATTTCAGTTTAACGTCCCACTATTATGCACTATAGCATAAAGGAAAGGATGATTAAGGCAAGTACATGATGATAAAAAATTTGGTGGAATGAGAATGTGGAGGAAACAAGTACTCCGAGAAAACCCACGGACATGATGTTGTCCAGCAGAAACTTACTTGGTCGATAATCAAATCGGAGATCCCACGCATTGTTTGTTTATGTATTAGGTGAGCTCCCAGTGTAAGCTTGTGGGAGTTTATAATTTCACTCCAGGTTCATGTGTGTAGGATGGTACTTTATTTCTCGGTAACTATTGGCCGGATCTAAACCAAATTTCTTGAGCAAGTAACTCATCATCTATGGCATTGGTTCCCAACCTTTTTATTGACAAAACATTTAGCTGAATCCCCGCAACATGCTTGTTTGATTTTCATTATTAATAATATACATTATAATAGTGTAAAACTATATGTGATAGTATACAGTAGTGACTATAGTACTGAGTACTGTTGCTCCCACTGAAGGCATTGATTGGTACAGTCTGACTCAAAAATAATTTTAACTAATTATGCTTCATGATTTTTAAATTCTAAAATTTCGCTACACATCCTATGGAACTGCGCAATTCACTGGTTAGAAACCACTGGTGTTACAAGTAAAGATCGCTGTGGTCGAGCTTGGTCAGGGATAGGCTTTGCTTGCCTTTTTGTGGTACTTAACTATTCACCGGATCTGAAAGAAACTTGGTGGCAAATAGCTTATCGTCTAGGGAATAATTACAGTTGTATTCAGGGTGTCCCAGGAGGAAGAGGCAATATTTTGGAAAATGGTTGTATGATGATTCTAAGCAAAAAGGTTCATATGAACATGGTCCTAATCTCAACAGTTTGAGAGCTACATGTTGTGAACCATTTTGACTATGTTGTGCATTGCTCACCATGTATTTACTCTACAGAGATGACACATAACGAATTTGAAAGGTGACTTTTCGAACGGTATGCAACATGTGACTGTTATCTTTGGAAGGAAAGCTATTGAGGGAAATTTGGAAAAGTTCAAGTTATTTAAAGAAATTGGATGGCAACACTGATTCCCAAATATCCCTCAGTAACTTCTCTTTCAAAGACGCCACTGCCACATATTGCATACCGTTGGAAAGGCCATATCATCATCTTTCAAATCCGCTATGTCTTACCTCTCAAGAATAACTACAGTATGAGCAATATGCAATTTAAAGTAAAAAATGGTTCACAACCTGTAGTTCTTAAACCGTTGAGATTAGGATCCATGTTCATATTAACTTTTCTGCTTAGAATCACCAATACTATCATTTTCCAAAATATTGCCCCTTCCTCCTGGAACACCGTGTATATTGGGAACTCGACCAGACGGGCTCGTCTCGTCTCGCATTGTACGTATTACTTTATTTTCATTTTCTGTGGGAATTAATGTTTAAATGGGTATAAAGGGCACCGGAAAGTGTGTTCCACAACTTTGCACGCTGGGAGCTTCTGAGTTCAGTTAGCCGACTCCCCCCCCCTCTTGTTGAGGTTTAGTATCTCTTTTCAGTACCGAAGCTATATGAGAGATGAACCTACACTTTAAAAAAATAGAATCCAAACCACTTAAATGCATTCAAACTTCAATGCTGTCCTATCTGCACCGAACCTGGGACTACGTGCACCACGGACACACCCTAACCACTGGACATTGGGCAGGTCTCGAGACATCTAATAAGATTAACAGAACATATCACTTGTATTTTAAATGCGAGTGCTAAGTAAATAAAAAGTAGAAATATATTACAGCGTGTTGGCAATTGCACAAAAACAGACCATTTGGACGGGACCACCAGCATCTCTGGTTGGAGGACAGGAAGAATACATCCTCCCCAAAAGAAATGTGTGGAACAGGCAATGAATGAAGGCTGAAAGTGTTTATCTATTTGGAAGAAGTAAAGAAATAGGAGGAACCAATGATTTCATATCTGTTGTTAAGTGGTAATTAATATGAAATATGTCTTTTGAGAAGAAATTGTCTCTGGAGTGTTGCGGTATGCTGGTAGAGAAAGACAATAATTAATGTACAATCCGCGGCAAAAAACCTGCAACATGAGGATGTAAGTTTATTGTGAAACTACGCCTAACAACACAGGGAATGAACATAATGTCTAAGTGGAACGAATCACGCCAGGATAAACCTCGGCCCCCTCCTGTGCACACTTATTTTGGAGCAAAAGACTTCGTCATTTCACAATAAACTTATATGCTCATGTTGCAGGTTTTTTGCCGCGGATTGTACAAGTATTAAAGCATGTAATTGCTATGTCAAAGAAACAACACAAAAGTTGTAAGATCACAATCTTGTGCTGAGTTGAAATGTCACTGAAAAAATATACTACATCTAGGAAGGAAAGTAAGAAGCAAACAAGTTCGATCCAGAAAAGTTCAAAGATGAAAAAAAAAAAAAAAAAAAAAAGAGCTAACTAGGTTGTAGAAACATTTAAACTTTGTGAATAATAGGTACGGTGACATGAAGATAGTACAGTTAAGAAACATGGATTACAGAAAAAAAATCTATGGAAAGAAAAACATGGAAACAAAATTGCATTGAAGAATGTTAAACAATACGTGGAAAGTTGGACTGCGAATTAAGAAGGGGAATCAACAAAGACGGAGAATTTACAATAGACGTAAAGATTTCAAGAATGAGGAAATGAGGGGCTCCGTAGCGAGTAGTTGAAATATTGTCTTTTCTAACATTATTCCTAGCACTGCTTCACTGGCTCTCCGTTCGACCCAACTAATTTTCTCAGTTCTTCTTCACGTTCAGTTCTCGTTTTCAATTGCTTTTGCGTAATTCCATATTTGTGCTGTATAGAGTATTATATTCTGTACGAAACATTTTTTTTTCCCACACTTTCAACTAAGCTATGGATAAAAATGACTGTATCTGTCTGTTTATCGATAGGTAGATATGAGAGCAAAAATAGTGAAAAATTGCAAGAAATGTTTTCTTCCGTAGTTTCAAAGTTCTAAGCATCAGGTCCATCTCCGTCTTTGTCTCTGTACTCCAACCGGAAATAGTAGAAATATGCCATTTTCTGTTTCAGAGCTAATCGCAATAGAGCAATAACGGTAAAAGATAACGAGAAATGATTTTCTATATGAATTCAACCCTTCCCGCTGGTGTCTTTGGTAGACGAGGTCCCGGGGTCGATTCCCGGTGGATGGGTGAGAACAAAAATTTGATTTTACACTCATTCATTTTCACTAATCGTCCGTCTCCTTTAACCTAAAGGCCATACGCGTGGGACGTTAAACTAGAACATTATATCTTATTTTTGATATTGGTTCAGCAACTCAAGAATAAGTACTTACTCATGTCACACTACTAAAACCAGAATTGATTGAAATCGATTGCAACTTCCGGCTTCAGCTTAATCTTCGTATAACACAAACGGTAATAAATAACGAGAAACGGTTACATGATATGAATTCAGTGTCTCAGAAATGTGTTTAGTTTTGGTTCTGATCTTCCTGTTGTAAGCAGAGTGACAGAAGTCCAACGTTTTCGGTCAGTTCCATAACAAATGTCTTCGGAGCCCCGGTGCAGGAAGGTATTTTGTGACCCTGCCCCAAATCAGCGAATCATTTTGAAGATGTAACACTTGAAGGTCGATCCCTTTTACAGAAGCCATAACAACAGGGCTCTTTGAATTGATCTGTATACAGTATTGTGTTATATGTAGTTCCCTGGTTGGTCCTACGGGGCCCCTTACTATGTGAACGGCAGGCACTCTTCTTCTGGGCACCATGAGCACATAACACCGTTAATACAAGTGATGTCATCGATCTTTCTACTTCAACAAAGGAATACATATGAACTGTGAAGTTTTGTCACAATGATATATTGATAATGTCGCCGTCGCTTTAGTGACTCTACTGTTTATCATTCAAAGATTCAGCTTAACCTGGTTATTTTCAAGGTGCTTTGCATAGGGCAATACGAGTTGATTTAATCGTTTTAAAATTTAAATGATTTTTACTTTTTGAATATTACTTGCACTTTAATAATGGAAAAACGGGATCAACACATGTTTGATACTAATCTGAAATATTATAATATACAAATCTCGTATATAGTCAAAATAAATAACTGGGTATTTAGTAATAAGTAATATGAATTTCAAATAATGGGTGCTGGGCCCTTTCGTCCGGAGATCTCGTTACACTGCACCGCCGATTGTAGCGATTCCGTCTCAATAAAGAAAAAATGGTAATAGATGACGATTTTTTTATTTTTATTTTTTTTTTTTACATGGATTCAATATTTCAAGGATATGTGCCATCACCGCTTCTAAAGCTCTCCTGAAACTGGAAGCTGTAGAAATTTGCTTCTGCTGTCAGTATTGATTGCAACAGAACAAAAGTTGATAGGAGATATTGTGGAATGGTTTCTTAATATAAATTTACTGGTCCAAACAAGTTAAATATAAGTTCAAATGCCTCTGTTGAAACTAGAAATAGTGTAAAATCTTCCACTGTAACTTCTAGTTTTAGTATTAATTTCCATATAGCAAAAACGGTAATAGTTAACAAGAAATTCTTTTTAATACGAATTTAATGACACATGAATAGGTTCAATCTCGGTTCTATTCTATCCGGAAATTATAGAAATACTTGTATGTTGGTTCCAGTTTTAATATCGGATTTTTATAGAATAAAAGCTATAAGACATAGCGAAATCTACATACTTTCAGTCCAAAAAGAGGTTTCATTTTCCCTGTTATCCGTTTATTGAAACCGCACCTGATGAATTTATCGCTTCTTGTTAGGATAATGCACTCATATAGTTTGGAAGTGATCGTAGTTTCATTATATGAAACGAAGTTCACTTGTCTTAATTCAAAGGCCCACAAAATATTCTTTTCTTCTGCCTAGAGACTTACTTTGCCATTCCTATGCTTGCTTTTATCTGTCGTTCTCACTTTTTTATGAGGAAAATTTTAACGCTGCCGACTTTTCAGCGTTTGTTAGAAAATTTTAAAAAACGTTAATTTTTTTCTAAATGTCATTTTTAAATTCTATTCGTATGTAGTGCTGTAAGGAAGTTGGAATGTTTAGCTGCCAATGTCATAATCATAAATAATAATAATTTTTAAAAACTTTGGTATTCCACTCTTGTAAACAAAGACGGAAAAAAAGAAAGGACATTTGAAATGTATTCCACCGTTTCGCTGAATACTTCAAGCTGCATACAAATTTTTCATTCTGACTTGCGCAGAAACACTTCCTGTAGAAGCGAAAGTTACTCATTCTATTTGTTTTGCTTCTCTATCAGTGTCTTTCTTATCGCACGTAAACCTCGTAAATTAAAAACAAATAATCATTGTTCTTATTAAAATGCAATCATAAACAAAATATTTATATGATCTATTTCAAAAACATCATGCATACAATCAGATTGTTTTAAAAAAATGAGCCTTTGGAGGTCAACATTAAGAGTACATTTATTATTTAAAAATAACAATAAGAAACCATATGTATGCGTCATTTGGCTCGATGAACTTTTGCTATATTTGCGGCAACAGCATACTCCCGTCGCTGTAGAACTTCTGTCTTTTTTGGTTAAAGAAAAGTGATACGTGATTTTCATAGGCCTCTTATGAAACTAAGTTAACGTAGAGATCGAAACAAAATATTGCCTGACGGTGTCAGGTAACACCTATATGGCGGACTTCCTACTCAAAATCTCGCAACTTTTAGTCGTTAAAGATGTATTGTTCTGTCCGGAGGCAGCTCGTAATGAACGATATCCTTCCAATCCTACCAAACACACAGCGTATTATACTTGATCGTTAGTATGGGCTTTACCCAAGATTGTGGAGATGCTCGTACTTCGACCAAGATATTTTTCGCATATTGCTTTCGTAGGTTATCCACATTCCAACTCCATTTCGTAGGTTATCCATTAACCGCTTCCGAAATGGCTCGAGTGCAGTAGAGACTCGCAGACAGAAATTTGATCGATTAAATATTTGTGTCAGATCATATGACACGCAACGTAAACTTCTTTTTGTTGCTGGCTTTCTCCAAATAGTTTAGCACTGTTTGGTGATTGATGTTTAGGTCATTGACAATGTACGACGATGGACGATGTACTCGTATTTCATGCCAGTGTTGCTCGATTTTTTCCAGAAATTAATTTTTCTTATTATTGTTCGCCCACTGCGAAAATCATTCTGGACATCATAATTTCCAAAACGAAATCTTATCTGGCCCATAAACAGCACAAATTTCTTCACGGCTCTGCGCAGCATTTCCTTCTTTATCGAAATAAAATTGTAAAATAAAGCGCGTTTTGCGAAAAGTTGACTCAGAAGAATTCTAATACTTTTTGCACATTTACTAACTTCAATTGTCAGTTGTCAAATGACACTAGGCCTGACTCGCTGCGACTCATGTACCCTGATGTTTGATTCGCTACCGCCACCTCGTGCACAAAAAGCTCAATACTTGTAGAATACCTGATATTCATTTCCGTATAGGTGACGAAGTTCTGCAGTCACAATGTCACGGGCTATTCTGGGAGACATTTGGTCCAGTAGGTCACCAATCACAAAGTTTGTAGTCCGTTCCATTACTGCTATCAAAGTAGTCTCGGAGTTACATTGTGAGCTAGTGGTCTACTATGCCACGCTTAATTGCATGCATGGAGAGCATGCCCGCGACCGTTCGGTCTATTTAATGGACGGGTTCCGCAAGAATGTCATGCACCCCGCCCGTGGTTGCTCGTGCTTGGACTTCTGTCCTCGTGCACAAGTGCACCCTCAAGATTTGTCCCTTAACCTTGACACCTAAGTGTGTAACCCCCATTCACTGAGGGAGTGGGATACGCCCACTGCGCGGCCAGACCGAAGTCCTGAGTGCCTACCAGTTGACCTACTGGTGGAGGCGGTCCTGCTAGCGAGTCAGGCCCTACCATACTCTGCAGGCATGGTGCCCGAGCGTTATAAGGCGAGCTCACCTCCCGCACATGTTCACCGTTACCCAGGTTCCTGGGATTAGTTCCCATGTGTTACCGAATCCGACGGTATGACCACAACCCGGCAGAGTCCAACCCAATCCGGGAACCTCAGGCAATGCCCGAGGGGGCTCGTGTCCCGGCCCTGCCTACTTCTATCGTTCAACTGGCAACCGCCGTGTGTAGAGGTACCACACACACGTCGAGATGCTGTGCATCTCATCCCGGATCCAATGGTACGTGTAAGTCACCATTTGAGTTTGGAACCGGCCCATATCCTGCAGGGTTACTTCCCTTTCGCGGAATTAGTACCGTTGCCCAGATATCTGGGATTGGACCTTTCCCGTTTCCGTTTGGTTCTCCTGCAGGCAGGAATCCGACTCTCCCCTCCCGGTAGGATCGTCCAAGCAATACGGGACTACCTCTGTTTTACGTGTTGAGGTACCACGTACACGCTGAGATACTCAGTATCTCTTCCCGGACCCAACAGCACGTGTAGGTCGCCGTTTGGGAGAAGGGCCTTGACCGCTGCTCTACCCCGGTAGGGTCGCCCAGAGAGCTACCTCACTTTTTACCGTGTTGAGGTACCACGTACGCTACCATACCCAATGGGACGCGTTAGTTTCCCATTTGGAAGTCAGCGGGAGACCCATGGGAATCCCTCATCCCCTGGCAGGGTTTCTCGGAGTTACAATATGAACATTTAAGATTCACAATTTGCATATCAATAATAGTCTATCTCATAATAAAATTTTATAAGCTAATCTTTTCAATGACGGCCAAAGAATAAGAAGTATGATTATTTCAGTTCCCTACATGCCGCTTGGACGTCATCAAAAATTATGTTCCCAGATGTAACCAATCTACTGAGAATCAGATTTAGTATAAAAATACCTTTTAAAAAAATGCTATGAAAGTTAAAGTGCTGGCAGTGGCTATCTAATCGGTAGTCGGTAAGAACTTGTGGTAAGATACGTATTTACTTTGTAAATTAATTTCCTTTTATGCATATTACTTAGTATATTGCTGATACTTTATTTCGAGGGTGGCAATTAATATCACGTACTCCCATTTGCCGTCTGGTAATCATTATATTTGTAGATCCAGTATAGATTTATATGAAGTTTGTAATCTTCAGGTTCAAATTTGTTACTTGAATGATGAATATATGAGAAACTGATTTGTGTTTGTGTTTTAACTTTCTACCATCGTCTTGTAGACGCCCCACTACTATGCTCCGAGGCGGTGATGATGAAAATGAATAAAATTGTAGAATGAATAAAGTTGTAGGAAACGGGAGAACCTGAGCAAACCTACATGGTGTTTGTCCACTACATAGACCATTTGGTGGGAGCTAAGATTGAACTAGAATATTTTATACTATGTATACTAAGCTGGCAAGTTTGGTTCTTTTTGTTAAGAATCTATTGCTTGTGTCCTAGAGGGTTGCTTGTGACCTAGACCCTCTGCTGATCTAGTGACTAACTGAGTTCCGGGTTTGATTTCTGTTAGAGAACATTAAAATATGAACGCATTGTAGTAGTTCGCTTCCACCTTAAAATATAGATAAAATATAGGTTTACCCTTGATACTGAAAAAGGGCACTGAACTTCAATAATCTTAAATTCCTCAATTTAGTTTCCTTCAGAATACCTCATAAATTAAGCTAACGTAGTATTAACTGGCCTAATAAGACGTAAGGTAAACTTACCCGACCAGAGCTTATTTCAGCTAACTTTGGGAAGGTAACTTCGAATAGCTATCCAACTCTCTGTGTTGCTTGCGTGTCTTCTCACTCCGACACCGGCACTTCACATTGGATCATGAAGAATATTTCCTCATTAAGGCATACCTAATCAAAATGTAAAATCACTAATAGAGTACGAGTTCCAAGGTATTAGGATATGAATTTGCTCAAAATAGTGTATTTATAGCCATTGTTCTTATACCCACCAAAAGAAATTAGCACGGAAAGGTGTAAGGACACTTATAAGTTTATAACATTTTACGATATATGACGCTTATAAGTGTGTATATGACTTTTTAAGATATTGTCACTACGTTCCAAAAAACTCCGAATTTATAGTCATTATCTTTATCATTCCGAAACTGAATCTGTAAGCCAATTTTCTAGAACTATCGAAGAGTTTTCGAAATTGATTCTTAGCCCATAACGAAAGTCAGTTAATAATGAAATAAATTACAATATTTGTCAACAGACAGGGATAGGTTATACTTAGAAATAAGTGCGAAGATATCCGTTCGTGGTGGTAGGAATTAATGTATTTTGTTGAGTTTCTGTTTAGGAAGAAGACAGATTCAGAGAAATCTACTGCTACTCGTGAATTGATTTCTAGCCATAAAATGCAGTCATCGATGAGTGAACTCAGGTCTCCTATCCAGGATCTACTCAAAGATTTCATTTCATTTTTTCATTTGGGGTATACAGCATCTAGCATCTGTTATGTATCTGTTCATTGACGTTTCCTGTTCACCCATTTCGTAGCGGGTAAAAGTTCATTATGTAGTTTACTGAAATCTACAAACTTGTCACTGTTGACATAATCACTACCAAAAGTATTTTCATTTCAGAGACATTGGAGCTTTCCTTATCAGCAGCTCCACTCTGACTACACAAATAACCCTATATTCAAATCTCTATTTAGTGATTTCCGGTTTCAACGTTGTTCACCGTAGAACAAATACAGCAACATATTAGCGAGAAGCAGTTTTCTGGACCCCTTGTAGTGTACCAAGAGTAGATACCGTCTCCACTTTTATCTCTGTACTGAAACCGAAAATTGTAGAAATCCACTACGGTATCACTTCTAGTTTCAATATTGGTCTCTGTGTAGCAAAAAATAGTAAGAAATAGCGTAGTAGGGGAAGAATGGCTTTCTGATATGGGTTCACCGTCCCAAGAGTAGTTTCATATCAACTTCTATCTTTTTATTCAAAGTGGAAGTGGTGGAAATCTATGATTTCCGGTTTCAGCAGTGATCGCTGTAATGAATAGATTGTAAAGGATAGCAAGAAGCAGTTTCGTATATGGATTCAGTACTCCAAAAATAGGTTCCATCTCCTTTATTTCTCAATTACAACCGGAAGTGGTAGAAATACCACTTCCGGTTTCAATATCAGTTCCCACATAGCGATAGGAGGCTTGCTGATATGGATGCAAGATCCTAAGAATAGATTCATCCTAATTTTTTATTCTTTTACTGACATCGGAAGTAGTACAAACTAAGTTTCTGGAGTCAATATTGATTCCTGTACATAACTGTAAGACAGAGCGAGAAACTGTTTTTGATATGGTCTGAAGGACAGGTTCCTATTCTGACTTTATCGCTTTATTGCAACCAGAATTTATAGATCTATGAATTTTTACAGTTTGAAAGTTTCTCGTAGTTTCATATTATAAAACGAGGCTGGATTATCTGTCTTATGTTATTATTCAGTAACATTCGTAAAAAAATAAATGATGGGAACATGGTGAACATTGCGTGATGGTCTGTTGTATTTGGTGTAAAAGTTGTTTTGAACAGTTGTGGTGAACGTATCTCATCTGTGCTTTTTTAGGATTTAAACACATTCTGGTTTGTTTGACACATTTCCTCACTTATTTACATTACTTCAATGGGGCACAAAACTGAAGATTTCTGGTGAATTCCTCAGTAAAATGTCAAATAAGTTTTATTTTCCTGCCTTGTAAAAGTAGCAAATTACAAATGTTTGTTCAGAGAGGCGTTGTGGACACTATTTCTAGTAAATTATTATTATTATTATTATTATTATTATTATTATTATTATTATTATTATTATTATTATTATTATTATTATTATTATTATTATTATTATTAAGGAAAGAAACTGCCCTTTTCCAATGAACATATTTCAGGTCTCAGGTTTCATTCAAAGTGTATGTATCTATTGCGCAAACTATTCTACTTGAATAACCACCAGTTCAGGTCATTATTAAGTTATATCTGTATGTTAAAGTCATATGTTATTGTAGTTGCATAATTTGACATTTTTAAAAGCATTTTATTGATAAAGGTTTCTGTGATTTTTCTCTACACTATCTTTGAGACGAAGTCAGGGTTGTTATTTTTTTAACCTCTTGTTTTGTGTATAACAACCTTAAGAGAGCTATTACGTATCAGAAGAAAATACTATTGTTTGTGATTTGACGTGAGAAAAGCTGACTGCAAGGTATTAAGTGCTCATTACATAAGACAACCTTAGCAGATGTATCTTTCTTGACTCTTAAGGATTAACGCGTGCGAAAATTGTATCTGTAAGGACTTAACCATTGTAAATAAAGCGCTGGGGCCTTATGCAGAGTCGTTTTGACGTATGATTAGCGTCATACTAAAGGCGGGAAACACTACTGGAGTCGAGCTCTTTAGTATGGCACTAATCATGCGTCAGAACGACTCTGCATAAGCCCCATAAAGTTTAAGTTATTAATTCTGAAATCCTGTTTTAAAAAAAGTATAAAATGAATACTTCACAAATGTAGTTTCACTATTCATCCAATGCTTTTGTGTAAATCACTGATAAACAATTTATAACGCACCGCAGGACATAACAGATTTGGGGAACCGCCTTAAGGCGAAAGTTCACTGGATATCTGTCACACACTTTTGAATCTTTATTGTATTCTCAGTATTTTGCTTCTAGTGTCGTTTGTCTAGACTAGTTAGAAGTTGAGCTACGAACATTTGAAAGTAATTCTGTGAATACATTTTTCATTTTAATTCGCGATCTGTATGAAACATACTTGAGAGGCGGATCAGTGTTGCCATTTGGCCATCACTGATTTAAATTAATATTAGACAGGTAAAGTTGTCGAAAATCTCACGTGCAAAAGAGTCCAATTAATACGTTTTCGTAAACTATACAACGAGAAGTTCCTTGTCCTCGCAAAACTCTCCTCCATGAAAATCTGAGAAATCAAGCCTCAAAAAGCTCCCCGATGCAAATATTCCAGGCATTATGTAGCAGAATGCCCCTTTCGGTTAAACAGGTGCATATGTCAGGATCACTTCTGAGTTTGCTATAATACTAACGATATCTCGTGCGTTAAGGTTGAGATAGTTTTTAGACTATATCATTCCAGGACCTTGGAAGAGAAAGGGCGAATTCTGAAATCGAGGTGTTCGGAAATCAAGCTGAAAGTTTTGCAAAAACATGTAGGTACCAAGGGCGAATCTTTGTTTATCTTGAAACTGTGAGAAAACTAAGGGCAAGCCAGGGCAAAAAGCGGGATCGGTGTGTTGTCCAGACCTGTCCAATGCAAGGGAAAAAAATCGTTTTTTCAGGTTCGCCCTTTCTCTTGTGCACCCAGGTTGGTCTATACATTTTATCTTACCTTGATGTCAGGAATCACCCTTGATGTCAGGGTCTATACATTTTCTCAGAATATTCACCATTACACTGTACACACTTTTGGATCCTCGAAAACCACTTTTGGAAGCAGTGTTGCCAGTCTTTTTATTCAAGTGTTGAAAGTTCATTCTTGTAAGCCACTACAGCTTCTTCAGAGCTGCAAAATCTCTTCCCACGCATGCGATTTTTGATCCTGGGGAACAGAAAAAAAATCACACGGGGCCAGGTCAGGGCTATACGGCGGATGAGTCATAAGTTTGACCTCCGTAGATTCTAAAAACTGAATTGTGATGTTGGCCGTGTGTGCGGACGCGTTGTCATGATGAAGCAGGATCCCACGCAATCCAGTTCTTGGACGCCGTTCCCGAAGCTTCTGGAACACTTTTGTTAGGCAAACAGTGGTGTACCACTGAGCAGTAACAGTCCTTTGTTCTTCAAGTGGAACAGTTGCAACATGGCCAGATTTGAAGAAGAAAGTTGCGACCATCTTCTTCCCCACACTTTGCGGTCGCTTCACTTTCGTGGGTGGATTTTCGTCTGGAAAGATCCAAACTGTAGACTGGCGTTTATTTTCAGGATCAAATCGATAGATCCAAGTCTCATCACCAGTAACAATGTCAGAGACGCGTCGAGAATTGCCTCCATCAAATCTTGCAAGCATTTCTTCACACCATTCCACACGCATGCGCTTCTGCTGTTCAGTCAAAGTGTGAGACACCCAACAACCTTCCTGAGCCGAAGATGATCATGAAGAATTTTCGTTACTGCTGACGATCCAATGTTCACTGTAGTTTCAATGTCCTTGAAAGCTGTTCGAGGATTTTCTCGAATCATTTGTTCCACAGCGGCAATGTTTTCATCTGACACAGCTGTTGCCGGACGTCCAGCTCTCTCTTCATCTTTAAAAGCGATGTCCAGCCTCTTCTGAATTCACCAAACCACCGAAAAATTGTAGCACGGGAAGGAGCAAGGTCCCCAAATGCCCCCTGCAAACGGTCAAGGCTTTGTGTCTGGTTCAAACCACTTTTGAAATCGTAAAGGATCATTGCCCGAAAATGTTCCCTTTCGAGCTCCATTCTAGACAGCCGAATACTGCTCACATCAACAAACAAGTGAAGGCAATACGGCCACGCCGATAAGCGAGGCAAGTTGAAACTTGCTTCGGTTCTTCGCTCTGGATACCACTACCGAACGCAATTGTTGGAATTCAAAAAGTGTGCCACAACAATGCGTATCTCAAAACTTTCGTAGTGACCCTTGTATCATGGTGGTGGACTGATGGTGTGGGCAGGAATCAGCATTGGTGGGCGTACTGAGTTCTACATCATCCGAAATGGCTCTTTGACGGCTCCCAGTTATAGGGATGAGATCCTGCAACCTTTTGTTCTTCCTTATGCTGGTGCCATTGGTGATTCGTTTCTTTTCATGGACGACAATGCTCGTTCTCACAGAGCTCGGCTAGTGGATGAGATGCTGGAGGCTGAGGGTATAGCTTGGATAAGTGGCCAGCATGCTCTCCGGATCTCAATCTAATTGAGCATGTCTGAGATATGCTTGGCAGACGAATTGCCGCTAGCCCAGTATCTCCAACAACCATTCCAGAGCTGGAAGTCGCTCTTCTGGATGAGTGGCACAACATCCCAAAGAACTCATTGATAATCTGATTGAATCCATGCCACACGGGTGCGAGGCTGTGTTGGCTGTTCGAGGTGATCATATGCCATATTAAGGAACAATCAGTATTGTTGCCTTGCCTGTTTGTGAGCAGTTCGAGAGGTGCACACATAACCGTCTTGTTTCATGAGCCATGTGGACAAAGTTTTCCGTGCCCCAACACAGGTATGTGCCCAATATTCTAGTGTATCTTAAAGCATTCCTTCTTATATGTTATATATATGAGTCAAATACAAGCTTATCCATACACTGTCTTAAGGTCGTGTGTGATATTTCAGCTGATCCCCTAATTTTTTGAGCAGTGTAGTAATAAATTATGACTTTGCAGTTTTTAGTGTTCTTAAAGTGAGTTCATATATAATTTTTTAAAGGTTTTATTTGAGTCATGTTTTAGAAAGCGTGGTGAGAAAATGAAAGAAGAGAGAAAAATTGCAACTAATAGATTAGGAATTAGATTTTTGTGTCCTTTTGCCATTTATGACCATGATAATCCGTCACGAAGGAAGGAAGGTCAGCGATCAGGCGACCAGGGGATTGAGGAGGAAGAAAGAAATGGGGAAGGAAGAAAGCGGCCTGAGACAATTATGTTAGGTATCATCCCGACATATGTCTGATGTGAATGAGGAAAACCACACAGGATGGCTGGGCGTGTAAAAGCTTTTTATACTATTCCGACAGAGTCTCTCCACCGGAAACCGAACCTGCGACCGCTCGCACTAAAGGCGAGAGCGTTAGCGATTAATCTTCGCAAGTCTACTGCAATTGATGGGTGAAACTAAGGAGGACTATTGATATGTCAAGACGAAGAGGTTGATGAGTAGCTACAGTAAGTAACAAGTCATTTGCCAGTGATGTCAGGATGCATATAATGCTGATGTTGGTAGTTCATTCATTGTTAACGACGAGGATACACTTTGACATTGAAGGTTGTGTACCTGAATGAGTCTAAAAGCGACGCGAATGGTGCTTGCAATCACCGGCTCATTGACCTGTAATATACTTAAGCAGTGTAACATATTACCCAGGCGTGTTGCGAATGAATCAAACGTGTTGGATATGCATTCGTTGTCACGAATTCAGCCATGAGGAAGCAGATTAGTTGATGGAAGAAATTAAAAAAACACAAAAACTTTAAAAATGTCTACATTCATTCATAAATGTTATTCGACGCAAAGTTTTAAAATCTTTTGCATTCACCGGCATCTACCAACAGTCCATGACTAGGCTGTATCATGTGCTCTTGATTTCATGTAAGGTAGGAGTACAGGTCCTTCAACAGATCTTTTTGAACAGTCGTAAAAGAAAATGTTCAGCAAAAGACAAGTGTTGTATTTTACGTTAGGTTATGTTAGGTGTGAATTGCTTATTTCGAAACACGTAAACGTGTATATCCTTTGTCCACATATTTTCCATTGACTTCCAACCTATGTCCTTCAAAACGTCCATTATTACTTGCGGCTATACAGTTGAATATTAAGGTAGATTTACCCAACCTATAATTGGTCTTGATTGTTTTGTATTACCGCAAAAAAAAAAAAAAAAAAAAAAAAAATAGATTTGACCTCACAATAACCAATTTCGATGATAATGTTATTTAATAATGCATTGGCGCTGTTCGACTCATTTTTTGTAGGGTTTTTCGAGTGTAGGGTATTATTATATTACCCACATTATTATATAATGTTTTGTATGTTACTTCGATATATAGGGCTACCTACTGAATATTCTGCCATTGAGTATTTCTCATTATTTTTGGAAAATCTAAAAAAAAAAAAAAAAAAAAAAAAAAAAAAAAAAAAAAAAAAACCGTAATGGATGCAATAAAGGATCGGCTAACCACTGGGATCATGAGTTCAGTGTGGGCATAATAGCTACCAAAGTATCGTACACTTGAACAAAATGCAACATACCTGATTAATACGATGTTGGACTATTTTTATTATATGTAGTCATCTCGAAATCGATACATGCAACTCAAACCTTTTCTGGAGGAAAAGTGAAGCATTCTTCATCAGCGTGGGATCACTTGCGTCAATAATAAAAGGAATTCTGCTCTCTAGCTGCTCTAAAATCCAGAATAAATGTTCAGAAGTGTGCAAGCGCGGGTAGCATGCCAGGGAAAGTGTTGAAGTTCATCCTGATGTTACCCAAGACATGCGTCAACAGATCTGGCTGTATACCAGGGTGCCCTTAGACGGGTTTTAGGTCATAGATTGCGCTCATGGGAATATTTGGGGTTCATTACTTTTCATTAAAAGTGATACAGTCAAACTGGAGAATGATAAATTGGGAGGAGAAAGATATGTTTTGGGGGCAAAGTGGTAAACTTTGGGCGAATTCTAACTTTGGATGAGAGAATGCTGTTTCAAAGAAAGTTCTAAATTTGAGTGGGAGAATGGTAAATTTCAGGGGAGAATAGTAAATTTAGGGGAAAATCATAAATTTAGGGGGAAAGAATGTTACGTTTTAGGGGGATTCTGCTGAGCCCCTTGGAAAGATGGACACTCCTGCTGAGTATGTTAGTACATTGTCATCTTAGAAGATTCCTAACAATATCGATTTCGTATGATTCTCCTAGTTATCTAATATGTTTACTTAAGAGTCCTCATCCCGGCGAAATTAAAATACCGCTAATTTTACAGTAATTATGTAATATTTTCAAATAGATAAAAGATAATTGAAATATGGAACAAGAGCGCCCTAGACAGTATTATTTTGCGCGAGGTACCGTTATCACAAGTCACCTAGCGGCTTTCTGTTTTCAGCTGTTTAGAAACGCGAAAATAAATGCCGATTTTCAAAATGGCTCGAAATCGAAAGCAGATAATTGAGTCGTGATAACGGTTTCTCATGTAAAATAATATTGTCTAGGGCGCTCTTGTTTCACATTTCGATTATCTTTTATCTATTTGAAGATATCACAAAATTACTGTAAAATTAGCGGTATTTTAATTTCGCCGGAATGAAGACTCTTAATCACTGGCAGTTTTTTTTTTTTTTTGCTATGACTAATAATAGGACAAATGGAATACCATGAAATTGCGGGTACTCGTCACCGCACACCCGCTGACATGCTTAACGGTAGAAAGTAGACAGGCAGTACGGTACTTATGTTTCTTTGGCCGTGCCGCCAAACCTATCTAGAATTGAAAACAAGGTGAAAGGTGATCCGCACACTTTTAAAAATTACTTTTTTTTTTCATAGCAAATGCCAAATTACTTTAATCATAAAGATTGATCATAAAGAAACATTACATAAGGAATTGTTAACCGCCTCTCAAATAACAAAATATAGTTATGGTCATTGTTCTGAAAGATATAAATAATAACGTTTCTATGAAGCACGTATTATACATGTGTAATGCAATTAACTTTCTCTCGGCTCACCAATGGTTCCAACGCACTACATAGGCTGTCGCTGCATATCTAGTGGCTAGCGCGTGTGGTCTTTAGTGCATGGAGCCCCGGGTTCGGTTCCCGGTGGGAGAACTTTAAAATTTGAAAGCATTACGGTAGTTCGAGTTCCACCATAAAGTGTAGGTCCGTCTCAATTTGCCGGGGCACTTCGTCTCTAACACAATTTTGCGAAATGATCAGACAGGATTTTATTTATTTATTTATTTATTTCCTCCAACAGAGAGATCTCTCCAATTATAGGAGGTGTACACAATTGATTACATTATTATATAATAATAATAATAATAAGTAAAACATAAATTTATAAATGAAAATATTAAGAATATTAAGCTAGCAATAAGCAAATACAATATACAACTTTGTATACGGACATTCCACAGATCAATGCATACATTTTATGAAGCACGAACTCATGCTCTCATTCTAGAAATAGGCATACATACATAATACATATATACACTTACATATACATATATAAATATATACATACACAAATATTTATATATGCAAATATATATGGACGAACACACTTACATATCTCGCACATTTCACATGCACACATCCATCTGCTCACCATTGATATTGTACATTACAATAACATGAAACAAGGAAATAATCAAATGTCATTATCGTAGTTAATATAGTAATATCCAATATCAATTACGTTTTCCATTTAACTTAATTTCATACAAATATCTGTTCAATAATTTTTTAAATATTTTTTCTTTCAAACTTAAGTCAATGTCATCGATACTCTTAGCTATATTATTATATAATGAACATAATCTTATTAAAGGTGAGTTGTTGTATGTGTTTGTTTTCGCAGTTGCATACCATAATAATTTCATCGTTCCTAAAGTTCTTGATTTTATATTGAATTTGATATACTGCAAAAACTCACTGTTATCGAATTTACCATTTACTATTTTAAATAAACACATTTCTTGTAGCATAACACATCTATTCGAAAAAGTTGAGTAATTAAATTCACCTAGTAGTCTGGAATACGAAATTTTATTAGTAATTGCAGATTGTCCAGTTTTCTTGTAGTATAGATACCTTAAAAACCTTTTCTGAATTGCTTCTAATTGATTGTTTTAAGTTACGTATTTCGTAGTCCAGATCACCAAGGCGTACTCCATCTTTGATCTTACAATACTTTTAAAAATAGTTCCTATAACATCAATGTTTGTAAACATTTTCGTGTTTCTTATTATAAATCCTAATTGCTTAAAAGCGTTAAGTGTTAGCAACAATGTATGTTTATTAAAAGACATATCACAACTGAAAGTAATACCTAAATCTTTATATGTATATACACGTTCTAATACTTTATGTATCTTATAGGGAATAATTTTAGTTAACCTTCTTTGCTTTGAAAATATCATGAATTTACACTTGGTAGTATTAAAATATAATTTATTTTCTATACTCCACTGATATATGTTATTTAGATCCTCATTCAGTTTTAATATATCCTGATTTTCCTGTATATCTTTGTATAATTTTAAATCGTCAGCATATAATAAACATTTGGAATATTTAACGTATTTTGGGAGGTCATTTATAAAAAGTAGAAACAATAAGGGTCCTAAGTTTGAGCCCTGCGGGACACCTGAGCCCTTTTATATATATATATATATATATATATATATATATATATATATATATATATATATATATATATATATATATATATATATATATATATACAGGTATGTTTGCAGGACTGTCTTCCAATTTCTGATTTTTGGTTCCTTTTTAAACATGAATTCATTTTGGGAGAGAAATTTCTATATATAAAAGAAATCCTTATTGACTTATTGATCAATCCCCATGCCGAACCACTCAAGCTGAAACTTGAAATTTCGATAGGACATTGGATTTTTAACATAAAAAGGGATTTTTGGAAATTCGATGTGGAAAGGAGAAAATGGAGTTAGCAGTGGTTATAGTAAAATGTCCATATCTCCAAATCCCTGAAATATAGGGACATGAAATTTGGTACATGGACGTCTGATTTAAAATATACTAATTAGACCCGTGTTTCTGCGCTTTTTTAAAAAGGAAAAATGTATTCCCTTAAAGGAAAGATAAAATAAGACAAAAATAAGAAAAGAAAAGAAAAGAAAAGAAATTTGGTGTTTTAATTTTCATTTAAAATAATTAAAGACCTGTTTAAGCGTATTTTGATGTTTCCCTTAGAATCGAACAAAAACTAGGAGGTTACAATTGTTATAGCTGATAAGATGACCATATCTCGAAATCCCGTAAGATTAGAAACATAGGGATATGAAACTTGGTGTACCAAATTTCACAAAATTAAATCCCCACGTTAAGCGGGTTTGCATATCCAGGCTCCTAACTATGAAAACATTTACGCTCAGTCCAACCTCATTCATTTCACGAATTCAACCTGTTTTACGTATGTTATTAGGACATAATATCGATTGTGATTTATTCTAAAAACACTTTTATACATTGCAAGAGCTGTAACGTCCAAATATTTACTGAGAGCTCATAGTCGTATCGGAATAAACAAAAGCGAGTATGGAACAGTAAACTGCTTTCACAAAAGGCAAAAGAAGATGTGCAAAGGCATACAAAAACGGTCGAGTGGTTTGGGTCGATACACTACCAATCACATGTTCGTGTGTTCAAACCCAGGAGCAAGTTGTTTCTTTTTTGTCTTCCTATTTTCATCCGGAGGCTGAAAATATTTCTTTGAGTAACTCTTGAAAACTTCTTTTGTTTCAAATTCGATTAGAACGGAACATTATATGAATTACGAATCTTAAATCCATAGCTAAAAAAAAAAATGAAGTACACTCACTACTCCATTATCCTCTGATTTGTAACTAAAAACTATTTATAAACAGTGGTGACTTCAGAAAATTATCCTCGGGGGGAATTTCAATATGCGGGTGGAGGGCAAACATTGGTAGTCCAGATTGAGCACGATCGAATATATGGTCCTGAGGGCGGAAATTTCTTAGCTTGAGAGGAGTCTCTATTCTCCATCAGATCACGTCCTGAAAGCATCATTGCTTAAAAGCTTTTCGTAACAAATATAATATTACACTTGTTTCTCGTTCTACATTTTGAATTGGTAAAATCATAACTTATAGAGGATTATAATAAAAGCATAAAAATTACAATACCAATCATGTATAAATTATCCTGTAAGTTACCAACTTTGGTTCAGATTAAAACTCAAATATTTGTTTTCGGATTGCACTTAGAAGTAAGTTCTCTCTATATAATCCTGATTGGAAAGCCATGTATAACTCTAATTAATTAATCGATATTTATACATTTTTTTATTTTACTATTTTTACTATTCAATATTATATACACTTCATTTCCAAAATCAAAATCTCGAAAATATATATTGTACGAGTGCAGATTCGCAAATAAATGATTAGATATTTATCATATATATTGGTCTCTATTCGAAATTCTATTTAATCGAATCCGACAAGAACACAGACAGAAACATCGAGAACAGGTGAAAAAAAGTACTGAATCCGGCGGGGATTCGAACCTAGTTCGAATGGTGCTTTATAAGCCGAACGCCTTAGACCACTCGGCTCTGGTAACAACTAGTGATCGTGACAAAGGCTTCGAGTAGTAGTTCTTATTACAGAATAACATTTTCTATTGCCTAAAATTTAAACCTAATTTACTTTGATATAATATATCTATTAATTTGTTTCATGAACACGTTTTCCTTACTTTGATGAATGGTGTATGTTGTTGATATAGATTTTATTACACGTTTTTTCGTAAATATTATAGAAAGTATCAGGGTTATTTATGATCTTTCATGGAAATTGACTGGCGCATGCGCAGTACACAGACAGTTCAATTGGAAGGCGAAGAAGGAAACGCTAACACACTGTTAGAATGATTCATCGGTGTGAAGTATAAAGAACAGCTAAAATGTATTTTACGCTTGTCATTGCGTAAAGAATCACCAGGTTAATGTTTGTCCAAATTCTCACTGATCAACTGGACTCATGGAAAATAATTAATATTGTCGTTACTGCACAATATGAAGAATAAAGAACGTAAAATTACACCACATTGTTCTCGAATTCGAACCTAGCTAAGGAAGGGACAATAAACAAAATGTGATTTATTCATTCGAATTGAGATAATTCAATGAAACTAGAAATTACACAATCAAAAGGAAAAACATCGTTAAAATGATAATAATTCTTTTATCCGAGATAGGAAATAAACTTATTAATTAACAGAAATGAAAGTAATATTGGGCATGATATAGAGTAAGAAAAAAAGTAAAGTATTCTTAGAAACGTTCAAAGTAAATTCACAAATACTTTTTGAAGATATACTACTCTTCCTTAACGTTTTAACGAGCTAATAAGCAGCAGCGTAGCGTAAGGGAACGCCGGTATGCCCGGCATCCCCTGTTAATAAGAAAAAAATATATAAATTGTTTGCTTGTAATTATCACAATTATTTCCACTGCAATCTTCTGGATGCGCTCTCTCGCCGTTACGCCTTACTGTGATAAGCGGGACCTGCGCATGTGCATCACTCAAATGCACATTTTCTGCCTTTCCTCTTGTCGTATGCTATGTTCCTTGGGCTTCCAAGCTTACTGCAAGTATCGGGGTTTTCGTCTGCTTTCTGCTGAATGCGCATGCCCAACTTCTTGCTTCTCATCCCTTGCAATCCTACAGTTTGCTTTAGTTATACGCTGGCGTATTCAAGTATTTCCAACTCTATATATTTTGAACTAAGCTATAGTTTCTGTGCAGAACGTACGCCAATATCAAGGAGATAGAACAAAACAGAAATGGTTAGTTCAATGCCTTTTTGAAACATGTCGGTTATGTAAAAAATAGTATAAAAATAGTTATGCTTTAATCGTGATTATGTCCAGTAGCGTGGCCAGAAACTATTTGAGGGAGCTCACACACACAAGCATAACTATAAAACATTCTGTAGAATCACGATCACCGACCTGGCAGGTCAAGAGCGCCAGCATTCCCCCCCGCCCTTCGCAAAGATTGCTTGGGCCCTTCAGTTACTGGCACATATCCCGGGGAGATGAGGGCGACATGTCCCCTCCAATCTTGGAATAGGGGGACTGTTCCCCCCCAATAATTCGATTTGAAATTGTGATGATTTGTATCTGACTGCCACAAAGGAAAGTGAGATGAAATTGATGTCCCTTGACTTGTTTCATTTTTTTTTAAAAAAAGAGTCATATTCTTTAATATTTCATTGCCATTAATTATTGTTAGTCTATTTTCAACTATTTGTTTAATTCCTGCAACGATTCCTATAATGCAATTCTGATCATCATAATTTTGCTCAAATAAGAGTATTGTTGCGCCATACCTAGTTGATTTTCTTTCATAGTTTTGGGGAAGTCATTATTTATATTATTACAAAACAAGTATCCTAAAATTTTAATGTGGATTATTGTGGATGCGTAAGTAGAAACGTATCAATTATAAATATGCATGTATTCAGACTTCAGAATGTGTTCACGGCACTGATTTCTAATACTGATATGTACCACAATTTCATCTACTCGCCTGGTATATAATATACAACAGGTTCATCTCAGAAATCAGATTACACGTAATATGAGTCTCATCTCTCCTCCCTCCAGAATAAGCCTCAAATCTGCCCTCCTCCCAATGTTGAAGACAACTTTGCTCCCCTGATCCTCCACAGCATTGTTTTTCAACTTCATAAATATTTTGAACATCGCTTTAAAAAAATATGGAAACGGTCTTTCCCGTCCCCCGAATGTTGAAGACAGATTTGCGCCCCTGCCTTCAGTATCTGGATATCTGACAACGAAATACATACGCAGAAACAGACCCCCAGAGTTGGTTTAAGTACTTTCTATTTGCATCTTCAAATGATATGCGTATACACTCAGGCTCATATTCACGAATGGGCGTCTGAGATCCTGACCCAAGATGACAAATTTCTAGGGGCAACTTTTTAAAGAACGATATTGAAGTATGGTATGCGGAGAAAGAAGCTGCCTACGAGAAAGAAATAAAGGGAACTATACAGGAAACAATGTTCGTACAACCATGGGGCCGAGTTTTCTCGTCACAACGGTAGCGACAAGAAGGAGCTGAGAGAGTTGCTTATTGGCTTCTAACGTAATCCACGCATTTGCTTCTATATGTCCTACTAGGCCACCAAATAGGGGGGCCTCCCTTCTAATTTTTCATAACCCTATATTTCCCCTCGGAATAGCTATTTATTGCTGATTGCAGTAGTATTGTGTCGCTCAAGTGACTAACTTTGGCATCCCCATTTCGGAATACTACGCTACGCTACTGCTAATAAGTAAACAAGCAAAGGAAAAGAATGAAGAACGAAAGTATTGCTCTTGAAAAAGTATAATAAATAAATGAAACTTAAATAGATGTTTACACAAAAAATAACACACTAGTACTTCGTGTAATCACCTCCAGTCAATAACTTGAAGTCTGGAAGGGATACTAGATACAAGTCTCGAGCAATACGACGGTGTGTCACGAAAATGTTGCCACAGTTGCATAACATGATTTTGAAGAAACGTTTGGTCTCTGTCTTCACGTCTCTCTTCCCATTCTTGCACCATGTAGGCCCACAGATGTTCAATTGGGTTCAAATCTGGGGATAGAGTGGGCCACTCAATACAAATTAACTCTGGATGTTCACTTATCCACTCTCGTGTTTGCCGGGAAGTGTGAACAGCACTGTTGTCATGCATAAATATATATTCTTCCTGTTCGGGGAAGTTTCTTTCTAAGGACGGTAACAACGTATTTTCGAGGATATTAATGTAAACACTGCTGTTCATTCTCTTAGGCACCGCAACCAAATCTCCAGGACCAGCAGCCGTCATGTATCCCCAAAAGTGTGCAGATATTCGTCCTGAACAAGAAGTTCTGATAATATTTTGTTCAGCATACCTGGTTCCGCGCGGTCTATACAATATAACTCTGCATTGTTGCTTAGACTTGAAAACCTTCTCGTCGGTCCAGATGACTGAGGTTGGGTTATGTTATTCTGTGCCCATTCCATTCGTCTGGCCTTGTGAGTTTCAGTCAGGAGAGTCTTCCTAGCGGGTCTTGAACAGTGTAGACCAGCCCCCAATAATCTTCTTCTTATTGTTTCGTGAGAACAATTATATTCTCTGGCTTTGTCCAAGAGGATTGACGTGTGGCGTAGAGGTCTGTTTATTACTTCTGTAACTAAAGCTTGATCTTGAGCTGCAGTTGTCACTTTTGGCCTTCCACTTCTTGACCGAGACCTGAACCATTCACCACCTTCTTCATGTCGCAGAACTCATTTCTTGACCGTTTTCTTGTCACATCCCAGATCTCTAGCAATCTGAGGCACAGTTTGTCCCATTTTTGCTCGGCCTATCATTTCTCCTCTCAGAGCAACAGACAGTTCTCCACAACCTTTAGAGCGAGGCATTTTCAGAACCTGTTAGAAATTTGCGTTCTGGAGTGTATGACAAATGACGGTAAAGTGCATCTTTCTGTTTCTACTGCGCATGCACCAGTCAATTTTCATGAAAGATCATAAATAATCCTAACAATTGTTGTAATATTTATGAACGAATACGTAATAGAACCTATATTAACAACATCATTCGTCAAAGTAAAGAATACCGTAAACATAAAACAATTTCAACAGTCTATTACATCAGACCAAAATAGACTTAGACTTAAGAGAATACAAAGTAAATTTCATACTGTAACAAAAGATTGAACATGAAACACGCTTACTATATTTTCAACTTGTCACATTAGCCGAGTGGGCTACGGCATTCGGCTAGAGATTCTGAGGCACCATTCAAGAATAGTTCGAATTTTACCACAGTACAATTTGGTTTTACCTCTTCTTGACGTTTCTGTTTGTGATCCTGCCGGATTCTATTAAATATAATTTCGTAATACGCTAAAATATACGTAGAATAATATTTGAAATTCTTAACCTCCCATTTTAACATTTTTCAAGCTCAGTTGAGAAGAAAGAGGGAAAATGAAAGTACAAAGATTTACAATAATTTCTTAGCATTTACTGTCATTGTAATTATGGATATTTTATTTATGAAAATGTATAATGAACTAAAAATATATTTAGTAGGTCACAAGTCTCCATTTTTCGATTCTAACTTGAAAGTTACAGTTTAGGCGGTGACATATCAAAGACCCAGAGGGTTGAGGAGGTTGTAACCCCTCCCATTGAAACTTTTATATTCTATTGAAATAAAAAGTGTTTCAGTTTATAATTTTGGAAAAGCAACAATCACTGTATGTGGAGGACGGTTTATTTATACTACCATTTATCACTTCCAAATGTGTAGAAGATGTGACTGTATATTGTGCATAATCATTCAAGAAATATAACACAACGAAGGGACTTCGTAAACCCTTCACACCACCCCAGGAGGAGGAAGTGCGTCTAGCCGTCCCTCGGTTGGGAACTACTGCTTGCGAGGGAACCATTCTAACAGTGTGTTAGCGTTTCCTTCTTCGCCTTCCAATTGAACTGTCTGTGTACTGCGCATGCGCCAGTCAATTTCCATGAAAGATCATAAATAACCCTGATACTTTCTATAATATTTACGAAAAAACGTGTAATAAAATCTATATCAACAACATACATCATTCATCAAAGTAAGGAAAACGTGTTCATGAAACAAATTAATAGATATATTATATCAAAGTAAATTAGGTTTAAATTTTAGGCAATAGAAAATGTTATTCTGTAATAAGAACTACTACTCGAAGCCTTTGCCACAATCACTAGTTGTTACCATAGCCGAGTGGTCTAAGGCGTTCGGCTTATAAAGCACCATTCGAACTAGATTCGAATCCCCACCGGATTCAGTACTTTTTTTTCACCTGTTCTCGATGTTTCTGTCTGTGTTCTTGTCGGATTCGATTAAATAGAATTTCGAATAGAGACCAATATATATGATAAATATCTAATCATTTATTTGCGAATCTGCACTCGTACAATATATATTTTCGAGATTTTGATTTTGGAAATGAAGTGTATATAATATTGAATAGTAAAAATAGTAAAATAAAAAAAATGCATAAATATTGATTAATTAATTAGAGTTATACATGGCTTTCCAATCAGGATTATATAGAGAGGACTTACTTCTAAGTGCAATCCGAAAACAAATATTTGAGTTTTAATCTGAACCAAAGTTGGTAACTTACAGGATAATTTATACATGATTGGTATTGTAATTTTTATGCTTTTATTATAATCCTCTATAAGTTATGATTTTACCAATTCAAAATGTAGAACGAGAAACAAGTGTAATATTATATTTGTTACGAAAAGCTTTTAAGCAATGATGCTTTCAGGACGTGATCTGATGGAGAATTTGAGACTCCTCTCAAGCTAAGAAATTTCCGCCCTCAGGACCATATATTCGATCGTGCTCAATCTGGACTACCAATGTTTGCCCTCCACCCGCATATTGAAATTCCCCCCGAGGATAATTTTCTGAAGTCACCACTGTTTATAAATAGTTTTTAGTTACAAATCAGAGGATAATGGAGTAGTGAGTGTACTTCATTTTTTTTTTTAGCTATGGATTTAAGATTCGTAATTCATATAATGTTCCGTTCTAATCGAATTTGAAACAAAAGAAGTTTTCAAGAGTTACTCAAAGAAATATTTTCAGCCTCCGGATGAAAATAGGAAGACAAAAAAGAAACAACTTGCTCCCGGGTTTGAACACACGAACATGTGATTGGTAGTGTATCGACCCAAACCACTCGACCGTTTTTGTATGCCTTTGCACATCTTCTTTTGCCTTTTGTGAAAGCAGTTTACTGTTCCATACTCGCTTTTGTTTATTCCGATACGACTATGAGCTCTCAGTAAATATTTGGACGTTACAGCTCTTGCAATGTATAAAAGTGTTTTTAGAATAAATCACAATCGATATTATGTCCTAATAACATACGTAAAACAGGTTGAATTCGTGAAATGAATGAGGTTGGACTGAGCGTAAATGTTTTCATAGTTAGGAGCCTGGATATGCAAACCCGCTTAACGTGGGGATTTAATTTTGTGAAATTTGGTACATAGTGCAGTAAATGAAGCTCAAATTTTAATGAAGAAAGGAACAAATTAGTAACAAGCTGAAAATTGGTACAGGTGTTGGGAATGATGTTCTAAACAAGATACTAGAAGTCTCCTGAAATTCCACGTGACCTTCGCCGCCATATTGGAAAATGGCCGCTGGAAGTGTCATGAACAATACCCAGATAAAAAGAGCAATATCTTCGCTATGGTTGAACATAAAGAGATAAACTTAGTGTCGATTTATAGAACATAGATAACACAATATTATTTAAAGAGAAACAATTTTCCATAAAACGCATACTTTTAGAAATATTTAGCTCTAAATTCTAAAATTCCAAAAATTACCGACAAATTGATTTAAAATTTTATTGAACTTAGGAAGAAATTATTAACAAGTTAAAATTTGACATAGATGTTGATAAAGATTATTTGAATGACATATTAAAATCCCACAACTTCTTCGTTCGCCATATTGAAAAATGTCCAAATGTCCGAAGTAATTGAAAGATAATATTTTGTAAAGTGAAATACAAAATCTGTACCGGGCTAAATATTTGAGAAACTGTAAATGCAGTCGATCCGAAGTCAATTGGGATCAATGGCGGTACGAGGAGGGAGGCATTATGACGTGTTTAAGGTTGTCCTCCGCCATCTTGGTGACCGCCATCTTGGAATCAACTTGTTTATTTTAAATGGCAACATGGTCGTGTGTGTCGTATTAAACAATATCCTCGTTCGAGGAGAAACCCAATGGTACGGTTATTTTTCCTAAACCTGCGACAGTTTTGAAGTTTTGAATAGGTTTAGGATATGTTATAAGAGAAATGCTGTGAAATGTGCTGTGCAAATTCGAATTGAAGGATAAAGTAAAACACAAGGTTTGTAACATGTCACATTATATTATTTAATAACTAGGGAAAGATAAAGTTAACACACATGAGACAATTACAATCACATGACATGATCGGAATACCCACATTTCTGTTCTATGCATATCCTTAACCGTGAGATCCAGTGCTTGTGCACTCTGCGAAGCATAGTTGGTGATATTTGTTTACAGACAGTAATGGTTCTCCTTTTCAGGTAGCCAATGTGAATAATTTTACACTGGTAGAAATTGGCTTTAAACTGCCGCCAAAGATAGAAATCCAACGGAGGTAGGTCGGGGGACCTTGCTGTCCACTCAACTGGTCTATGCTGACCAACCCAACAACCGGGAAATTGTTTATTGAGCCATCGATTACATTACGACCATAATGGGGTGCCCCATCTTGTTGTCAATATTGATGAAGTCATCCTTCCTCTTCCAACAAAAGTGGCATAACAGCGTTTTCAAGCATAGCTCAATATTGTGCAGCATCCCAGGCCCCCATCAATGAAAACAGGTCCAATAAGTTTTTGTCCCATATTCCAAACCCAGGGCCGGATCCAGGATTCTCTGAGGGAGATGCACCAATAACTACCAGTACATTTGAATTAAATTTGTGTTTCTTAAATGCCTTTAGGCATCTGTGATGTGAATGAGCAATTCCTTTGGAAATGCTAAGTGTCTGCTCTCGATGAGTTCATTTCTTTCAACATTCCGAAAATTGACTTAACTATTGATTTTGCAAAACTCACTGCTAGCTTCTCACTTTAGGTAGTGTATATTTACAACGAAGGGGAGGGGTGCATGTGCACCTTTGCACCCCACCTAAATCTGGCCCTGTCCACGCATCTTTGATGCATCTATCCAATTAAGATTTGTATTAGCCCAGTAATGGACATTTTGGTTGTTAATCTCACTTGTGACACAGAAATTTGCCTCATCACTAAAAATAATGTTATGAGGAAATATTGGGTCACGAGCTATCTGGGCCAAAACCTACTCACAAAACTCCATTGATCTATCGAAATCATCCTCTGGCAGTCTTCGTTTGAACTTTAATTTTTAAGGGTGCCACTTTTCCCTTTTTAATATTCTTTGAACACTTTTGACACTAACATTATGTTCACTTGATAGACGTGGCACACTTTTCGTAGAACTTTTCATCAATATACCCAACACAGCTGCTGTTGTGTCTGGATCAGTTGCATTTCGTGGTCGTCCTAATCGAGATAAATCATCAACATCTTTCTTTGCCATGAATTTGCGGATTAGTTTTCGTACAGCACTATCTGTCACCGGCTCGCGATTAGGATGTCACTCTTTGAAGACGGATGTTATTGCTGAACTGCATCCTCAAGCCAAAACGAAGGTATCCATTCTTTGCTTTCGAGTTAACATCTTGTCCTACTTAGAAGAAAGAAAAAAAAAAAAAAAGAAAAGGAGACAGTCGGTTCCCGTCTATACAGTTCCACACATAACAAAATTAAAGTCTAAATGATAACATATTCTAGCCTAAATCCATTTACAACTTCAAAACCGTCGCAGATTTTCAAGAAAAAAAGCTTTACCGTACAATTTCTCGGTATCGGACAAAATGTTCGGTACAGGGCTAATACAAATCTTAGATAGATGCATCAGAGAAGCAAGGTGCACGAATATGGTGTGGTGTGGAATAAGGGGGCGAAAAACTTATTGCATCTGCTTTCATTGATGGAACCTATTGGACCTATTCTCATTGATGAGACCTTGGATGCTGCACAATACTGAGATATGCTTGAAAACACTTTATGCCATTTTTGTTGGAAGAGGAAGGGTGATTTCACAAATATTGACAACAAGATGGGGCACCCCATTATGGTCGTAATATAATCGATGGCTCAATAAACACTTTCCCGGTTCTTGGATAGATCAGTATAGACCAGTTGAGTGGACAGCAAGGTCCCCCGACCTACCTCCGTTGGATTTCTATCTTTGGCGGCAGTTTAAAGCCAATTTCTACCAGTGTAAAATTATTCACATTGGCTACCTGAAAAGGAGAACCATTACTGTCTGTGAACAAATATCACCAACTATGCTTCGCAGAGTGCACAAGCACTGGATCTCACGGTTAAGGATATGCATAGAACAGAAATGTGGATATTCCGATCATGTCATGTGATTGTGATTGTCTCATGTGTTTTAACTTTATCTTTCCCTAGTTATTAAATAATATAATGTGACATGTTACAAACCTTGTGTTTTACTTTATCCTTCAATTCGAATTTGCACAGCACATTTCACAGCATTTCTCTTATAACATATCCTAAACCTATTCAAAACTTCAAAACTGTCACAGGTTTAGGAAAAATAACCGTACCATTGGGTTTCTCTTCGAACGAGGATATTGTTTAATACGACACACACGACCATGTTGCCATTTAAAATAAACAAGTTGATTCCAAGATGGCGGTCACCAAGATGGCGGAGGACAACCTTAAACACGTCATAATGCCTCCCTCCTCGTACCGCCATTGATCCCAATTGACTTCGGATCGACTGCATTTACAGTTTCTCAAATATTTAGCCCGGTCCAGATTTTGTATTTCACTTTACAAAATATTATCTTTCAATTACTTCGGACATTTGGACATTTTTCAATATGGCGAACGAAGAAGTTGTGGGATTTTAATAATGTCATTCAAATAATCTTTATCAACATCTGTGTCAAATTTTAACTTGTTAATAATTTCTTCCTAAGTTCAATAAAATTTTAAATCAATTTGTCGGTAATTTTTGGAATTTTAGAATTTAGAGCTAAATATTTCTAAAAGTATGCGTTTTATGGAAAATTGTTTCTCTTTAAATAATATTGTGTTATCTATGTTCTATAAATCGACACTAAGTTTATCTCTTTATGTTCAACCATAGCGAAGATATTGCTCTTTTTATCTGGGTATTGTTTATATGACACTTCCAGCGGCCATTTTCAAATATGGCGGCGAAGGTCACGTGGGATTTCAGGGGACTTTTAGTATGTTGTTTAGAACACCATTCCTAAGATCTGTACCAATTTCCAGTATGTTACTAATTTGTTCCTTGTGAGAATATGCTACAGCGCTTCCCGAAATTCCGCTTTTAACGAGAGAAGAGGAGCAATTTCATTTTTTTTTTTTTTTTTGAATAAAATATAAAAGTGACTTTGAGATTGTCTCTCATCAGAGGAAAGGGAGGTTAACCATTTGAAATGAATTTTTGAACACAGATTTGAATAGAATTCGGTCATTACATTTACTGTAGATTGAAATGCGTTTTCTAATGGGAAAGGAGTTTACAGTTTTCGCAACGAATAATACCATAAACGTGTCCTTGCCGTGCAAAGAACCGAAGCGAATGTTGAAATGTGAGGTGCGAGGCTGTATGTTGACTGAGCATATTCGGAGTCTGACAAGGGACAATCCGATTTCTGAAAATGCTTGTTACCATCGGATGTAGCACCAATAGAAACCGAGAAAAACAAGTTTTTAGCGGCAGACCGTAAACTGGGCCGGAGATAAAGGGGTCCAAAGTTCGAATACAGGACACAGAAAATGCATATAAACATGATGTAATTTTGAAACGAGTGGAGGAATTGAGATCAAATTTGAGGTGTGAGTAGTCGAGTGTGAAGCTCTTCGGAATAGGTATATTACGCATCATGCCGGCCATCTTAAAAGTCGCCATATTAGAATTATCGAAAATAAAGAAACGGGAAGGAAATCATGTGGCATATCAATTTAGGCAAGCTTGTTCCTAGAAATTCAAATATGAAGTTAATTTTTACCAACCCTTATGTGTTAAGTAGTTACGAATGCTGGAAATTTTGAACAGCCGAAATTAATGGTAGTGTCTTCGGCCATTTTTTGTAAAATACTTTGTAAAATACATAATCGAGACCATTCTCATGTCTTCGGACTTTAAAATCTGGCAACGAGACAGCTTTATTAACCTGTAATCACTCACCCACTTCCAGTTCACAGCTCCAAGGTTCCAAGATATGATAAGATATGAATTTTACAAAACTGGATATCTTCAAGACGCGCCTGAATAATTTCGGACTCCTGTCGACTGCTGCTTCAATTTCAATACTGGTGAAAACTGTGATGTGCCTGATTGTTTATCTTTATAGTTCATCAGATGTACTCACTGTTGTTCCCACTTTTGTATTAATCACAAATCATTCTTAAGGTACACAACAAATGCAACTAGACGTGTATAAGATCGGTTGTCAATCCAAGATTAGTTCTACGTATTTCTGAATTTTTGACATCTTAAGGTTTTATATTGGTTGCTTCCATGCACCTTTCAAGATTGCCTTAACAATATAATAGTTTCTTATTAACTGTAATAGTTGTAGAACTGTCCTAAAACATTATTTTGATCTTATTCTTGGTTTACGTTGAATCGACTGAAATGGCAGATGACACCATTAATTTCGCCTGTTCAAAATTTCCAGAATCCGTAACAACACATAAGGATTGGTAAAAACTAACTTCATATTTGAATTTCTGGAAACAAGCTAGCATAAATTGATATGTCACATGATTTCCTTCCCGCTTCTTTATTTTCAATAACTCCAATATGGCGACTTTTAAGACGGCCGACATGATACGCAATATACCTATTCCGAAGAGCTTCATACTCGATACCTACACTTCAAATTTGATATCAATTCCTCCACTCATTTCAAAATTACCTGATGTTTATATGCAGTTTCGGTGTTCTGTATTCGAACTTTGGACCCCTTTATCTCCGGCTCAGTTTACGGTCTGCCGCTAAACATTCATTTTTCTCGGTTTCTTTGGGTGCTGCATCCGATGATATCAAACATTTACAGAAATCGAATTGTCAAAAAAAAAAAAAAAAAAAAAAAACTGGTCCCTTTTAGTGTTTACAAAACTCTTTTTTTTTTAAAAAAAAAAATACCTATCTATCTATTGAACTAGTTCTTGGTATCCAAGCAGTCCATTTATTGTAATATACTATGTAAAATAGTCTCGTATCATAATATGTGATGAACAACAAATGTTACATTATATATTATCAGTAACACGTGATATGCTGCAACACATTAAAGCCTCAAAATAGTTGGGGAAGTGAATAATCCAGAAGTTATGTAGCCCTATTGCGTTCATGGAAATGAAAAAACAATAGTTATAACTATGCTATATAAATTACTATAGACTGCCAATTGCTCATTCAGAGAATTTATGATGTTCACTTTATCGCAATGGTTTTGTACAAACTGGATATAGGCTACGGATAATAGTTTTATATAAACCAGATAATCAATTATTATTATTATTATTATTATTATTATTATTATTATTATTATTATTATTATTATTATTATTATTATATTTGTTGTTTGAAGTATAATCAAATATCACGACATGAATTATTAGTTTTAATTAACTGAATTGAGCTGAAAATTAAATCTTGATCTCGAAAGATTAACTATTAAGTTTATGCGTTCTGTACCTTTCTAAAATAATACATGCTGGAATTGTTTTTAAGGCTGTTCCTCAGTGAATACTTTCTTGAAAGTAATATTAAAAATTATAGAAAAATTTTCGAGACATTCGAGTTGAGTCGAGATTTTTACGAACAGTCTCGACTCGGAAATTCGAGTCGAGAACTACGTTTGTCTCGACACGTCTCGAATTTTACAAAGTGTGTTTCGACTCGTGAGCATCCCTAATTGTGAGTAGATGACGCACGAAACATTTCTCCATTCTGAGATCAATCTCTCTGGTTCAGAGCGTGTTGTCCAATGAACATAATATGTTAATCTCAATATTGCTGTTTATGTAATGTATTATTTCATTATATACTGTAATTCAAAGAAATAAAAACACCGATCAACATGAATCAGAAAATGCTTGAAAGTAGACAAAAATATCAAATCTAGAACAACTACTGGGAATAAGTTTGTAAATCACTGTCTTCATTGACATACCTTCTCCTTATTCCAACATCTTTTTTCTTTCTAGGGAAAAGAAGATCTTGCTTCTCACACTGAGTATCCATTGAAATTGAAACAGGAACACTTAAAAAAGTTTCAGCCTGGTCGGGATTCGAACCCGGGTCTACCGAATAGAAGTTCAATGTGCTAACCATTCACCTACCGCGCCACTTAACCTTCCCACCAAACTAATACCTAGTTAAAAATGTTTCATAGAAAAATATAAACAAGATACTGAAATATTACAAAAACAAACTAATATAAACAAAATATAAATAAAAATATAAATAGAAAAATATAAGCAACTTATGTGAGTGTCTTAATGACTTACTCGAGATTTCCTTGTTTAACGCAAAAACAAGTTAGGCCTATATAGACGTTCCTCAATGAACAAATATCACGAAACGTTCTTCAAGTTGAGGCTACGTCATCTGCAGAGCCTCAGCTTGTGGGTGGCGGGGGGCAACTGCACCCCCAGAGAAGCTCCCCGCCGTTCAAGGGGGCTCATTTTGAGACAAAATTGTCTTATTCCATATACGATACGAACATGAAATTAGAAATGAAGCATCAAATAGGGTCGCTACTTTACATAAACCAAACGGCACACAAAAGGTAAATAGAACAAAAATGAGTCGTGGACCCATTTGAGTGGAAATGTCTACTATTAGAGGCTCTAGAAATAATATTTATTCGTATAGCTTTGAGATTTATCAATATTGTCCCCTTAATAATTTTGTCATGTATGGAATGGGCCCAGGGAGTAACTAACGGAACCGCAGACTTTGCCGTGCGGGAGGGCCCACAGGCTCCGGGAGGCCCATAAAGATTAAGAGAAAGTTGGAAAGAGGGGGCCCAAATAAGCTTATTAATGCTTGCCCCCCCCAGAAAAAATCTAAGTTACGGCGCTGGTCATCGGTTGCAGGGATGACCCCGATTTACATTACATTTTGTCTTTACCATAACATCTAATTTCCAAAGAAAAGACGACAGAAATCATTTTCACATTCTTTGAATTGTATCAACACGTGTAGAAATAGACAGTTCTATGTTTATGTTCCATAAATACTAGTTTATTTTCTTATATTCATATGAGGAATTTGTGGCAAATTGAGCAGGTGGCACTAGCCGAGTGATCTCGGGAGTTCGGCTTCTGATCATGAGGCGCAATCCACTAGGGGTTCGAATTCCTCTGAAGAGCAAGGTCGGAATTTTAACTGTCCTCAATATTTCTGTGTTCGTAGTGCTTGGAATACGTCGGAAGGACATGAAGTGCCAGTGGCGAACAATAATCCGGTGGGGGCGATTTGTTTAAAAAAATTGTGAAAACAGGAAACTCCCATTGCAGCTACTTGGGTTCAAATCCTGTCGTGGCAATTATTAATTTTTCAGAATGGGAAGATAATGTTTATGAAATTGGTATTGTAATTATGTTATTCCTTTATTATTATTATTATTATTATTGTTGTTGTTGTTGTTGTTGTTGTTGTTACCACAGAATGAAAGAAAAAGTAACATAGTCGAAGGTATTCATAGGAACAGAAAAGTTATACGGTATGTCAGATGTTTCTTATGTTTACACATGAACTCAATAATATTATTACGTTTATGGATTTACAGATAGAATTATCGTTTTATGACAACAAGAAATGGAATATAAATATTTGTTAGCTGATAACAGTAATGCATTTTGTTTCGCCCTTCTAGGATCTAGGATCTTAAACAGGATCATTCCCGTACTAGCGTTGTAAGTACGATCACTACTTGCAACTTGTGCACAGCTAGGAACAATTCCTTGGAACTCATTTTTGGCCCATACTACAACAGTAAGGACGTGTTTACTCCTTACGTGTTCATCGGTTCTTGTCCAAACACGTTACTTGCCAGATAGTTACGAATGAAGGGTGATACGGATGACATTATTTTGTGTTGTTGGCATTTCATCTGTAAATGAAGTCGTCTCAACTCTTAGACGAAGAGAAATTGAATATTTTTCATGTTAATATACATCAGAAGTATCAGTATTGTAGATTATAAAAATTTCCTGAATTGCCACAGCGAGAATCGTAATCGTGCCCCAACATTATGAAACTGACGCTTAAGCCACTACCCTAACACATCACTGTTTTGGGAGAATGAAAATAATGGAGCTGCTATGAATTCAGTAATTACGCTTTTACGATTCCAGTATAATAATGCTAAAACTTTCTGATTTCAGTCATGGTAAAATAGTAAAGTATTATACAGATACTTATATTGATTGGAATCTGGTGTTTTAGGGCACTGCATTATTTTTTAAAATAGTTAACTAATTTGACGAACCTTCCTCAGTATCTTGTTTCCCATTTTGACGCGTTTTACTCACTTTTACAGTTTTTCCATTAAATCTTTAAGAACAGGGACAAAAACACAGAAACATAGAGGACAGTAATAATCACAAACACTATTCGCGCGTTCTTCCCTTGCCTGAACTAAAACAATAAAATATGGTGAACATGCAATTTTTGATCTTCCATTTACTATGTGGTGTCAAATCCAGAGTTGGAATGGGTCAGTGGGTCGTGGGTCAACAGCATGTGACCCACTGCGACCCATCATCCACCGTGACCCACTGCAACCCACTACCCACCGTGAGCCACCACTAACCATGATCCACTCTGACCCACCGACCCCTCTGCTCACAGCATTGTAGACAGCATCTTCTAAACAGCATATATTTTCACCCTCGACCCTAGCCATAGAAACTAAAAACAGGTTTCTGATTGGTTGCAGTTTGCGATTGTCCATACTTTCTGCTGTATGTATTGTGTATTATATTAGTAATAAAGGAAAATTTTCAATTTGTTGGAATTGAAGAAAAAATTGCAGAAGCAGTTGAGGGTAAATTTATATCTTTGCAGTCAAGGTGGAACAAAATGAGCCCTGCGGGGCTTCTAACCCGCTCCTCCTCCTGCTACTTATACTGTGGATTCGAATAGGAAAGCTGCACACGTAACGTAATCATTTCTTTAGTATTATTGTCATCTTATTTTAATGAAAAAAAGGAGTTGAAAATTTTAAAAATAAAATGTAAAAATAAAGAACTTTCCTTCGTCCGGGTTTGAATCTATACCAAAAGCAATTATAATTACTAGCCCATTGCACTAGTGTTTTCAGTCGCGAGGACTCCAGTAATAGACGCTTCATTTTAGATATATTTGTGCTACGTAGCGAGAAACGGATAACTCCAAGTTACAAGAACCGCGTATTTAGCTACTATGAGTAGGGTTGAGTGTGATTTAAAAATATGCATCTGAACACTGGTCAATTTGTCTGTTTTACTTTCAAGGCCTCCATTTCCTTTTTTCATTTGTTTCTGTTTACTTACCTGAGATGAGTATCGCTAAGTGAAAAAAGAACTTGAGGCATTTTTGGATATTTATATTTTTAATTGTAATAATAGCAATAGAACGGATACTGCTACTTGGCTTTCGAGACACACAGCCTGTGAGTTTTAGAGGAGCTAACTACTGGAAACAATACATTTTTGAATCACTCTAGTATATTTAAATTATTATATAAAAATTGAATGTAACTGTGTGCGCCTCATCATCACGGCCAAATTGCAGTCAAATAAAATGACTTTTGGTATATAGTTAGGCCTTAATACAAACTGTGATGTTATCATATTGCGTTCATTATAATATCATAAGGTAGCGTTTCCCAACCGGTGTGCCGCGAATGGATCGCTGGTGTGCCGCGAGGAAATCAAAACAAAATTATTCTATAGCAACCCAATTGCAAGACATAGCAAAAAAATTATATTTTGGTATTTTACATTGCTATGAATTTCTACCATTGAAAAAAATACTGTAATTGTAATATATTATTCTACATCTATTAGTGTCTAGCAGACAGTATTTCGGCTCTTACACATTTCCACGGTTAGCTGCTATGTTACGCTTCAATTGAGAGTCATACTACCACCAAGAAATGGAAGCACTTGTACGGTACGCGTCAAGTGAACGTTCGTAGAACACTCATTCGCACGTGAATGACAGAACACTTTCTTCAACAGGTGCGTTTTGACTTCGACGCATCGCAAGCTGTGTGATTGCAATAATATGCACTGGTTTTGGTTAAAACAGCAAATTTTAAAGTACAAGACATTTGTTTGTTCGTTCGTTATTTAGTGATCTTCGTTCTTACTGAAAGGTTGGATCAGTTTTCGAAAAAGAAAGCGTATTTTTAAATGTCTGAGTACTATATTTCATTGCAATTGTTTTCTATTTTAAAATTAGAATAAAAAATAAACATAGTGAATTAGCATAGGGAAAAAATTAGCATAGGGAAAAACCAGTGATCGAGCTTTCATCTCTGTGAGAAGGAGATCAGTAATCACAGAGATAGAAAATACCATGGTATTTTATATTTGCAAATAATATCTATGAGTGTGCCGCGAGAATTCAAATTACACCCGTAGTGCGCCGCAAGTTGAAAAAGGTTGGGAAACGCTGCCATAAGGGATAATGGAGATCCGAATATGTGCGGGGGAAAAATGAGTATCTCACAAGCCGTTAAACTTACGGAGCTGAAATTTAGTATGTTAACTCTTTATTGAAAATGAACAAAACGTCTAACATTTTTAAACATTTTCCCTTATGGGGAGGGGTGCACTTTCTACATATGGTAAATAGATAGTGAGTTAGTTTATAAAAATAATCGAAAACTATCGATATTAGTTGAGAAAGATGAAATACAGCCGGGTTCTATTCCCGGCGGAGCTCATGTGGTTTGGATTCACGTTAAGCGCCGTATGCGTCGGTGGACCACCGATGTGCAACTAGCAACATCTCGCTAAAAATTGGCGGCTCGCAGGAACGATCCACGGTGGCCCCTCTTCCGTTTTAAAAATTATACCACCAGCGGCCCACCAGTGGCAGACACGCGACAAGACGCCAATGAACCACAAAATTACTCCCCCAAAGTGGATTAAATCGCCTATGTGTGTGATTTGTTTACATTAAGGTGAGTCTAAAACACTAAAAATGTACGAAAAAAGTACCCCGGAGGTATTTATTTCATAATTCTCCCATACTGACTTTATAATGGTCGACGACAGTTGCCATCTAAATTCATACAATTGTCGCACTTATCTCAAGATTTTTCACTTCACGATGTTGAGGCAGAGATTATTCTTGACCCCCGGAGCTCACTTTAGGAACAATTCGTCAGGAAAAAATAGTATATAATAATATCCGCATGCGCATGACTGGCGATAGTTCGTGTTGGTCCCTTCGCGGTACTCCGCGACGAGTCGAAGGAGCTCGGACCAAAACGAAGTCCTCGCTGTTACGCGATGGTAACTTCAACACCCCAACTCGAGATATCTGTTTTGACTCGACGAAACCCTGCTGCCAGTCGGACATTAGCGGCAATCGTTCGACTCGTCGCTATATTGACGATCGACGTTTACTAGCAAGTGGGCCACTGGGTGTTGGCGACGTTTACGGCAAGGAGTAGGTCCACGTCTCATAGAGCCTCGCTGCTGAAACGGACGTTAAACTCAAAAGCAACTCAACAGAAAATGCAGTGCTTCGCATCATATTCATATATGTTTACCATGCGCTTTATAATAATTGCTGAAGTTTGTTTATTATTTGGAGTGCTTAGAGCACAGGGCAATCAACCCCTAAAGTTGTGAGGAAAATAGACAAAATTTGTAATGTAAGCTTTTGTATGTTGGCCTACTTACCTTGATTTGGGACTTTTAAATTTCATCCGTTTTTCCACTGAAAAGTGTCGATAATTCAACAAGGAAATAATTAGACCATGATAATTTAATTGAAATTCATTAAATTAGTTTTGCCCATGACAAACACTATCATTTTATATAGTAAAGGTCAGATTCATCGTTATTGTAACAGCGGTCCTTGAGCGATTGACCGTAGAAGTTCAAACTCCCATTAGTTAGAATTTGACAACCGGGTTTTATAACAAGTATAAACTTTTTAGTCGGTAGAGAAGAGGCTATGGATCTGTGTCAGAGTTGATGACGATGTGTTTTGGTGGGTCAGTGGTTCATGGTGGGTGGTAGGTCATGGTGTGGGTAGTGGGGCGGAGTGGTCCATGGTGGGTGGTGGATCATGGGTCAGAGTGGGTCACGGTGGGTAGTGGGTCAGTGGGTCAAGCTTTCATTGACCCACACCATCTCTGATCAAATCTGTAAAACCAAACCAAACAAAGAGCAATAATACACAAAACGCGTAACATCTTAGCTATTCATGACGTAACTGTTGCATGATCTGAATAACTAGTATATACACAAATCATCATTTGTCATATTTTACCGAAATACGTCATCAGTTTTCCGACAACCTGATATTTTAAATGTTGTTAATACGCAAAGTTCATTGATCTCATCACTTATTCACTTACTCTCTTATGATCATCAAAATCTTTAGGGTACTTCTCGTAGATATAGAAAGGTGAAATGTAATATCCAGGCTTGGTGTAGCGTGTAAGTAAACAAAAAAGCAACAGGATAATATTTCCCTCCGCCAAATCCCCTAAAGTGGAGTGTGTGGAATATTCAACGAAAAGACATTAAATCCAATCAGAAAATTCATAAAATATAAAATATGTAGCCGAGTCTCGACTTTGCAATAATAATAATAATAATAATAATAATAATAATAATAATAATAATAATAATAATAATAAACGAATAACAGAATTACAAAATCAGTTATATAAAAGATACCTTCCAATTAAGAAAAATTGTCACGACGCAGGCCGTAACTTGTGGGGGGCCACTGCCTTTCAGAGAAGTTCCCCGCCGTTCGAGGGGTGCCCATTGTAAGACAAAATTGTCCTACTCCATATACGATACGAATATGAAATTATAAGTGAAGCATCAAACAGTTTCACTACATTACATAAACAGAACAGCACAGAGAACGTAAATAAAACAAAAATGAGTCGTGGGCCCATTTCAGTAAAAATGTCTACCATTAGGGGCCCTAGTAATAATATATAATCGTATATTATTGTCAGATTTGTCAATATTGTCCCCTTAATTAATTTGTCGTGTATGGAACGGGTCCAGAGGCATAACTAACGACCCCGCAGACCTTGCTCTGCGGGAGGGCCCACAAACTCCGGAAACCCACAAAGCGTAAGAGAAGGGTGAAAAGAGGGGGCCCAAGCATTAGGGAAACGACTTTTTCTAGAGGGCGCAAATACGCGTATTAATGCTTGCTCCCTTCCCAGAAAAGAATCTAAGTTACGGCTCTGCCACGACGGGATTCGAACCCGTGTCTCTGCCATACGAGTTTCATAATTTGCCAATCTACCACAAATTCCTCATACAAAGATAAAACAATTAACTAGTAGTTACGGAAGATAAAAATAGAACTTTCTTTTTCTGCACGTGTTGATGCAATTCAAAGAATGTGAAAATAATGTCTGCGGCAGGCACGTAGCCAAAGGGTGGGTCCGGGGGTCCGGACCTCTCTCCCCTTCGAGACCAGAAATGAAAGAAAATTAAGGAAAGATGAAACAAAAAAGAAACGAGAAAAAGAACCAGCGTTAAAAATATAAAGCTACAGCAAGCGTTTGGTTACTCTTTCTTATGAGGAGCTTTGTGTGGGGGAAACAGGGGGAGTCAAGTTAAAAATGGATATTGTAACGGAGTATTCTGAATTCCATCTAGCTCTATGCTAATCCTATGGACCACAAATGACGATCAGATAGACTCTCAGGTAGTACTTAAGAAATACCAATAATCCCCAATAATATGAGCCTGGCAACATAGATTCCAGGGACACTTGTTAAAGAAATTTTCAATTTCGCGGCAACACTAATAAATTTCGCGACAGGATGTCTTCACTGCAGAAAGAGATCTCGTTGCTATCCTTAACGGCATTAAACGAAGATAAGAAAAAGAAGAAAAGACCAGAAGAACCGAGTTCGAAAGACCTCGGAAGACTATATCTGTCAATTTTTTATATCCTTTTACTCGAGATTTTATCTCTTTCAATTTTCTTATATCCTTTTGCTCGAGATTTCGTCATAGTTTGTCACTAAAATACTTACTAATATATCCTCATTTTATTATCCTAAGAAACCAATATGGGTACACTGTCAGTAAAATAGTTTAGATTGATCGAGCCTTTTGTGGTAACCACAATATTTCATGTCACGCCCCCTCATTACAAAATCCTGGCTAAACGTATCAAAATATTTTACCAGTAAAATAGTTTAGAATGACCCAGCCCCTGGTGTGATAACCTCAATATTTCGTCACGGACCCTCGCTATTACGAAATCCTGGCTACGTGCCTGTCTGCCGGTTTGCAATTTCGCGGATTCCAAGAATTTCAGATATCCGCTGATCTTATTGGCCGATACACATAGGACATCAAGAGTAATGACCTACATATAGCGGAAATTAAGGCCAATTGCTGTCAGCTTTCTTGGCCGAGCATACTAGGGCAACACTCTAGTAATGAAAATAGTTTTTGGCGTGGGTTCGAACCCTGCCCCAGGATTTTTTAAATTTTCATAAGACTTTTTTCATTAAAATAAGCTTGCAGTTTTACTATACGGATCCATAGTAAAAGTAATAATAATAATAATAATAAATAATAATAATAATAATAATAATAATAATAATAATAATAATAATAATAATAGGAGGAGGAGGAGGAGGAGTGGGTTAGAAGCCCCGCAGGACTTGGTTAGGTTCTGTTCTCTTGCTCAAATTTTTCTGTACATTTTACATGAGCAACTTCAAACAGCTGGCTAGGGTAGCGCGCGAATACTGATACTCTTGGGATTGGCGTAAATGCTGCCGGCTTTTGCTCTTTGGAAATTAGAAGTTACGACGAGGAAGAATAGTAGTAATGTAAATTGGAAGCAGTTAAAAACGATGAGGTAGTCTCAACTTGAAGAACGTTTCGTGATATTTTCCTCATTGACGAAGGTCTGTGTAACTTGTTTTTGAGTTAAAGAAGCAAATCTCGAGTAAGTAATTGTGACACTCATAAGGAACGTCTTCTTATGTGAGCATTAGTATTTGTATGGTCTTACATGAACGATTTTAACTAGCTAAAAGTTTAGATAAAAGATGAAGTGATGCGGTAGGTGAGTGGTTAGAGTATTGAACTTCTGTTTGGCTGACCCGGGTTCGAATTCCGGCCAGGTTGAAACTTTTTAAAATACTTCAATTTCAATACATACTCAGTGTGACAAGAAAGATATTCTCTTCTCCAGAAAGAAAATGATGTTGGAATGAGGAGAATTGGAGGTCTCTCAATAGAGGCAATCATTTACAAACTTATTTCCAGCAGTTGTTCTAGATTTGATATTTTCAGCTACTTTCAAGCATTTCCTGATAAATGCATGGTCAGTATTTATATTTCTGTATAAAGTAATAATACATTACATACACAGCAATACTGAGATTAATATGTGGTGTTCTTTGGAAAACACGATCCGATCCATGCAGATTCATCTTATAATATAGAACTGTTTCGTTAGTCACCTACTTTACAATTTTACCTGCATAAACACCTGCATCAGGTCTACCAACTGCTGTCAGTGCCGAGAAAAGTTACGTGTAAGTTGGGTTGCATCTGTCTAGGCGTTCTCACACTGCAAATGACCTGGATTCCAAGAAATGGAATTAGAGCGCCTAGGGGGGAGATACTTTTGTGAGTGGCTGTACAACACACAGCACAAATTAAGAATGTTGATTTTTCAGTTTTATCTATCTAACGGAATAAAAGACTGTTCCCTGTATAAAACACTTGGTATGGTATATTTACGTGACTAACATTCATGGCTGTACATTAGAATAGCAATTAAAGATATTTACTGTTTTGCGTATGATACAATGTTGTTTTCGTACACGATGTTTGAGTGATTACGAAAAATGCAACTTTATTGCTTCTTGCTTGCTAAATGAATTGAAGAACTGCTGATAGAAATCAAACATTTAATCCTCATTTGCAAAGAACATAATTTAGTCCCATAGCTTTGAGTGACATCTGCCCACGTGATATTTATCAGTTTTTTTCCATATCAAACGACTTTTTTTTAGGATATAGGTTTTATTTGTCATAAACACATATCAGTACACCTTCCGTCGACAACAAAGTGTTTTCATGCCAGTTTCACAAGGAAATGTTAATCGTATAGTTAATAAATTCTTTAAAGGGCATCTTAATAGCTTCCTGATTGAAAAAGCGTTTGTTCACAAAAAAATTCAAATATTTATTTACGATATCAGTAGGAGACAAGTCCGTTAGTATAGTAGATAAGTAGGGTTCGAATAAACATCTTTAACGAGGGAGAACTTTTCCACATATATATCCAATCTGTAAAGTGTGTCAAATTTTTACATGGGAAGGAAGAAATTCTTCTTTGAGTACCCGGAGAAATTACTAAATGAGAGGGAGAAATCACTCTAATTCCCTCGTTGATCTGAACCGCTGAATGAGGCATAACCTTAAACTTCAAACCTTTAAATTTCTATAGGATCACATGCGAAACATGTGGTCGACCATTTTGATGGAGAGTTACATCTTATATGTTTACCAAAGCTGGCTCTGAGGTTAATTTTTGATACACAATATCAGTTTATTGCCGTTGACTTTGTATTTATGGTTTTACCCTGTTTTGGGCGTAGGCTTGGTTTAGCCGTGTGCTTTGGCTTTTGATCTACATCTTGCCATTCCTATATATCCTAAACGTCTATGATTATAATAGAATTACACTTTTCATCACATCTTATTAGACAAACAAGAAAACTTTTTTTTTAATAGTCAATGATGTACAGATCTTTAAACGTTGCAGTGTGTATCTTTCTGTCAGCTGATGAAAAATTCATTTCTCAACCTTTTTCACCTTCCCAACACCTGCAAAGTGTCTGGAAACTGGCTGTGTCTACTCACAGTTCGATAGCAAGTTTTCGAAAATTTATGGAAAGATTAGCTTCAACTGAAAATCATCAACACAGAGGACGCTTTCAGCCAGCGTCTTGAGCTCTCTCATGACTGTGGATAGTGTACGCGCTTTTGACGCGTGAGACCCGAGTTCAATACCCGCTGGAAGCTCATATGGTTCGGATCTCACGTTAAGTTGTGGACCCACGACTCATATAGCGTCGCTGCTGAAAGTGATATTAAAGTCAAATCAAACGAGTGTCTCAGTATGCGTTCACTAGTAGTATCCTTTCCAAAAACAGCATTAATGTTTTGAGTTGCTTTATCTGCAGAATGTCCAAGTTTGGAATTCATGCAGATATAGCTTAAGAAGCCTATATAGTGGGTTTCCATGTGAGTTTGTGCAATATTTCTTTCCAAATCAGGAAAATATAAGATTAGAAGAGCAAAGAATAATTAATAATATGATGTATAACAACTTATATTAAACTTGTACAGTACTCAGCCGACACAAAAGCGGACATTTCATATGGAACGATCATATATGTTGTAATTGTAATATAGAGATAATACTAACTTTTTAAAAGTTTATTTATTTATTTATTTATTTAGTTTCTTTCTTAGTAAGCATGTAAGTCATAAAATTGATTGTACTGTTATGGGATTGTAAGGTAACGATCATCTCATTACGCTATCGATACTTCGGTAGTAACTGTGGGGCTTTGATCTAATTCTTGGAACCATTCCCGTGTTTACCTGTTATAACAGAGAAGGTAAAAAAAAAAAAAAAAAAAAAAAAAGACGCCTCACACATAATGGATTACCTCAGGAATCGGATATGTCAACTTTCTAATACGAAGTAAATGAACATACTGGCAGGATACCATATCCAAAAATCAATTTATTTAATTTCTTTTAAAATATTGAGTCAAATTTGTTTTAGGATCTTTCTTATTTCTTCTTCTTTTATGTAGCGAGCGCACACTCTCTCTAGATTGATTCACTACTAAGTAACTCAGAGTGTGTGTGTTTTTTAAGTTAATAAAAAGTGCCGTAATTCAAGGTAAATCTCTTTCTGCAGTCACGTGGGTAAACAGAAAATAGGTGAGCATATGTCAAACAAGAACCTTACTACTTAAGTGGCCACACCACGTATATGTTGTGTCATCTGGAGGAAAGCAAGAAAGAAAAAGGCCACCGAACGTAAAGCAATTTAAGTTCTACAACTCCAATTGTAATGAAAATCAAGTTGTGTAAAAAGCGTTTAGATGCCAAGTAAAGATTACCACAAAGTCACATGAATGGACAATAGATGTCGAAGGTCATGTAATGTTATAGTAATATATTCAAGGCCTTAAAAAAGATAGAACATCATACATCGAGTATTTCATCTTCCTGTGCCGAAAACATCACTATGACTTTTCTCACGAGGTGAATAAACTCGTATAACTGTTTCTATAAACGATCTATATTAACAGCATTAGATATCAAGTGTGAATTAGAGAATTAATGGTAGAGGGAGAAAAAATCTAGCCACAATCACATAAAATTCAGGAAGACTAAAGAAGTTGAGTGATAGTATATGTTCTATGGTTCAATGCTTTACTGAACTCATCTACTCCCTGTTGGAGAATGAAGAATGTTGATTTAAAAACGGTATCTTCAAGCACGCCTTTAGATTTGATGTTACGAATCAAAGAGTAAAGCGCATCATCTGTCGACAGTTCGTGATTACAAAGTGAAAATAACTTACTATGTACTAACTTAACACGTTGAGAGCCGCGGTGATTTTTTTTTTTTAAATTCTGCCATACTGGACCGTTAGCACAAAACCCTTTGAAGGAACCGCGTAGGTCCCTTCTAATGGGGAAGTCTCTACAGGATCTGACTTACGGCCTCCTAAGAAAGTAACAAAACAGAGTAGACATGTCGGTCCCATGGGACCAGTGATGTTCACCTTCGCGAGGGTGACCCTCTCGAGGGCATCCTCACCCTCAAATTCCCTCGCCCACAGTTACGCGAGGGCGAGGAGAAATTCCCAACACGAGGGCGATAGATAACTACCTTCGCGAGGGCGAGGATCAACTGTCACTGCGAGGGCGAGGGTGAACGAGGGCGCGGACAAGTTTCGTCAGCGATGGCGAGGTGCGCGAGGGCGAGGAGAAATTCCCAACACGAGGGCGAGGGCGATGTAGAACTCCCTTCTCGTGGGCGAGGGTGAACGAGGGTGAGGACCAACTGTCACTGTGAGGGCGAGAGTTTACGAAGGCGAGGATCAACTTCCACTGCAATGGCGAGAGTGGGCGTGGGCAAGGAACAATTTCCTTCGCGAGAACGAGGGCACGCGAGGGAGGAGGACAAGCTTCCTTAACAACAACTATTTTGAATTTGGTGTTTGACCATTTTTGGAGGAATATAATATTTAAAATAAGATTTGCCATGTTCCCTAGATGAAAAGTTGGTCATAGCAGGATTATAGATTGGTCATATTCTTCCTTTCATTTAATTGCAGTAGCCAATTATTAAAAATAATAATGCAAATAAATATAATATTTGCATGTTTCCGGATAAAAATAGCTCTACGTTTAGAAGCAAGTGTGTCTCGTTGTTGCCCTGCCTGTGATAGAGACTTTTTGGATAAAAAGTGTCTACACTGTCATTTTTAATGAGTCAGATTTAAAAAGACGACGGAATTACTTTTTTCATAGATGGCCAGTTTGCACTGGGTTCGCCCTCACTTCTTTCAACTGGGCTCGCATTCAGTCGGGCTCTGGCACATTTCTTTGAACTGGGCTCGTGCTCGGGCTCAGTTCTCTCAGTTTGGCTCGCGCTCGCTTGCGCTCGGGCTCGCGCTTAATTATTAAATGAATAGTTTGTATTAAGTTTCTGGAACCAAGCAATATGTTCTGAAGTTAATTGAGTATTAGTTCATTTCTTTACGTTTCCAACTTCTGTTGTAAAAATAGATATTAAGTGATATGATACATCCGTGAACACCCGGATGGTATAGCCTCGGTGCGATTTCTGTTTTTTTTTTTTTTATCTTTTCCCATTCAAAACCAAGTTTTATATGCACAAAGACAGGCATGTCTGTGTGTGTGTGTGTGTGTGTGTGTGTGTGTCTGTCTGTCTGTCTGTCTTGGGGCAATATAGTGTATGCAATATATATGCAGGTTAGTTGGGAACCTGGGGTCCCGCAGTAGTGTTCCCAATCGAGCCCTGCACCTTCTAAGTCCAGTAGATTACCTTTCCACCCCTTACTTTGAAGCAAGAAGCCTTTCAATTTTTAACTTTATGACTTCCCTCAGGAGCAGCCTCTACTTTTAATTATGTGTTTGAAGACATATTGTCCTGCTAAAATACATTAAATATGATAATTTCTTAATTTTTTTTTCAGTAGTAATAAAGTTCGGTCGGACACGTGTTGTTATCTTTTTTATTATTATTAGACAATAGACAATATTTCACCAACCAATACGCATTTCTTGGATTTTTTTCGAATCAAGTGAGCAACACTAATTCACTCAAGTCTTAGGTATGAGCTTTTAAAGATACTCAAATCACAATATATTCCAAAAATATATATGGTTTAACACGTTGACTGCCAAGCTTTCCGATGGAATTTTTCCATTCAGGCCATTATTACCATAAGTTCCCATTCATTCTAAAACGTTTATTTATTATCTTATTTGTTCACGTAGAGTGACCGTTTTGAAGAAAAAAAATTTTTTGATTGTCGGTCACGCGTGCCCGACGCGGCGTAGAATTTAAAATTCCTTTGCCTGCGCCGTGTCGGGCAGCCTGTCGGTCACCGTCCCGATTTGCATCTTTATTATTCTCTTCAACACCTCACGGGTTCTGGTGATTTTTTTGTTTTATGCTATTACTCTAGCCTGGTATGTAGAAAATATTAAAGTATTAGTTTTGTCTGTTTCATCAAGAACTCATTGTTGATACGAAGAAACCTGTTTTCATTTGTTGGAATTATAGTGCATTGTATATAAAACTGCAATATGTCTAAACGTAAAAGCACTCTGAAACCACGTAAATTGTTTGTATCACCATCAAAAATTGAAAATACACTTTATGAGGACATGTCTGATGAGAACTTCAATATATCTTCCGACGATGATTCAGATTATATACAAAGTGTTTCGGATGAGAATTCTTGGTGTACATCAAGTGACAGCGAAGCTGAAAGTGGTAACGTAAAGAAGAAAGTACATATTTCTCCTCCGGATGGATGTGATCTTCTCTCCTCTGCCTCTACATCACAAGGAGAAAATATACGCAGTATATCGCCCAACAGTTGTATATCTTCAACGCCAACAGCACATAATCTTCCACGTTATCATCAACGAAGTAAGACCTGGTACGTACCAGCAATGGACACAACCTACGGGATGCCAAGCGCAAGTAATACAATTTATGGAAAACGAAGGTGTGAACCCAACTTTTGCTGCAGCTTTAGCACAGAGTGAACCTGGTGAGTTTTTCTCTTGCATGGTGGATGATAAGGTGATAAATTTGATAGTTGATCAGACTAATGTGTATGCCACTCAAGTGTTAACAAGTGTCTATGATGTAGGACCGTCGTCAAGGTTACACGATTGGGTACCGACTGACAAAAATGAAATCAGAAAATTTCTAGGTCTAGTTGCGTATATGGGAGTAGTGAAAATGCCATCGTTGTCAGATTATTGGAGCCAGGAAGACATGTTCAGAAACACTTTCGCGCCTTCTATCATGTCAAGGTACAGATTCGAAATGCTTCTTCGTATGATCCACTTTGCTGACAACAATGCGTGTCCTCCAGGAGACCGGCTTCATAAAGTTCAGGGCCTGATTAATTTGTTAGTTGACAATTTTCAGAAAGCTTACACACCATCTGAAAGAGTTTGTGTGGATGAGACTCTTGTACCATTCCGAGGGAGACTTATTATGCGGCAATATATCAAACAAAAAAGACACAAATATGGTATTAAAGTGTTTAAATTGTGTTGTGGATCTGGTTATACATATAGACTTTTAGTATATGCTGGTAAAAACTTGGAACACACCAGAACAACTTCTACATCTGTTGTTATGTCTCTTTGTGAACCCCTTTTCCACACCGGAAGAACAGTTTGCACGGACAATTGGTATACAAGTATTGAATTAGCAAACAAACTTTTAGATGCCGATACTCATTGGATTGGGACGCTGCGTTCAAACAGAAAGGGCAATCCTCAAGATGTTGTAAACAAGAATCTCAAAAGAAATGAAGTTGTAGCTAAACAAAATGAAAGAGGAATAACGGTGTTAAAATGGAATGATAAAAGAAACGTTCTAGTTCTGTCGACCAAACATTCAGATGAAGTTGTAAATGTGCAGCGCAGATGCGGACAAATCGAGAAGCCTAAGATGATAGTGGAATATAACCAAGCAAAATCGTCTGTAGATATGTCAGATCAAATGGCGGCGTATTCATCTCCTCTAAGAAAGGCTTTGAAATGGTACCGCAAGCTGGCCTTTGAATTACTACTTTCTACATCAATGGTGAATACCTTGATTTTGTACAAAGAAGTTACTGGAGATAATATAAAAGTTGTGGAATTCAGAAAATCAGTAATCCGTTACCTGGTCGCTCAAAACATACAACCCGCAGAAAAAGCAATTCCAATGTGCAGGCCCAGAAGATTTCGACACGAATTAAGAAGACGACAAGGAAAAGCAAAACAAACAAGAAAATACTGTAAAAACTGTTACAAAGAGAATACCAGAGTGATGTCAAGAAAGTTGGCAGCAAATCGAACGAAGAAAGTAGTTACCTACTGCACAGGATGTGAAGGTGAACCAACGCTTTGTTTGAAGTGCTTCAACAAATGTCACAGAGATCTTTCCATGTAAATAAATGTTTATGTTAGGTTTACAAACATTAATAATGTAAGAGACAATTTGCAATATATAAAACAAAATTTGATACTAAACAATATACTGAATGTAACATTTCCTACGAATTTCACATAAAAATATTTTTTCCATTTAACATGCATTACATTTAGTGTGATTTTCTTCTATCATAATTTAACCAAACAAAACCCATAATCTAACCCAATATAACACATATGTTATCACCTACAGGATAATATATATGTTATTTCTATTTTATTTAACATTATGTAACACAATATTGCTTCAAATATGTAATACAATATGTAAAACAATATTTGTGTGTTGAATAATGTATGGAAAATATAAATATCTCGCTCCGAAATTTATTGTGTTCTTGAAAGCAAAAATAGTAATTGGGGGAAAAGTTTAGTAGTGCACTTTCTTCTACAATCCATTGTGTGTACTCAGAAGCAAACTTAAAGTTTGTGCAGTAATTCAGTTCTATTGTTGAAATAATAAAGAAACCATTGTTGTGTCGGTCACCAGTGACCGACGCGGCGGGTAGGGATTTCTTAGAATCGGGCACACGTGCCCGACGCGGCAGTCAACGTGTTAAATGTTGTTAGATACACCCTTCTTACAACTCTCGTGACGCAGGATTCTGAGAACTTCTAGATAAAGGAATACATTTTGTACGTAAATTTACAGAACGAGACGAGAAGTGAGTCTTCGAGAATCGAGACAATAAAGAAGTTTCCGAGAATAAGACGAGACGAGATGTATAAAATTTATGAAACGAGATAATAAACCTTATTTCTCGTCTCGTCTCATGGGCAACACCAGTTTGCACCGAAAGATGTACAGGGAACTATTCAAATTTTATCTGAACATATTCATGGCAATATTAAGCGTGGAGTAGTCGATAATTTGTTCCATTTTAGGTGATCCGTAGTAAGTTATACGATGGTATGTTTAGTTTTCTTTGTTTAAAACGTATGTTAAGGAAATAATTCAGCAAATAGGCTAAAAAAAAATTGAGAATCTGATCCTCACGAGGACTTCCTCAGCCTCACCCTCAAATAACCTCGCCCTCAGTGATATGAGGACGAGGGCGATGGACAACTCCCTTCACGAGGCCTAGAGTGCGCGAGGGCGAGGAGAAGTTTCCAGTACGGGAGCGAGGGCGAGCGAGTGCGATGGACAACCATCCTCGCGAGGGCGAGGGTGATCGAGGGCGAGAGCCAACTTTCACTGCGAAGGCGAGGGTGCGCGAGGGTGATGGACAACTCCCTTCGCGAGGGCGAGGACAAGTTTCCAGCACGAGGGCGAGGGCTGTCACTGCGAGGGCGAGAATGAACGGAGGTTAGGGCCAACTGCCACTGCAAGGGCGAGGGTGAGTGAGGTCGGAGTAAAATGAACATCTATGCATGGGACCGACACGGTCCGTTGAGCGAACCACCTGTCGGTCCCATGGGGTGTACATAGCACTTAATGTGTTAACATATAGCGTCATCAATCTAGATCAAAGGGGTCCATCCATTTGATGTCGAAATGTTTTAAGATTTTTAAATTAATTTGTGGGCTGTATCTCGTTATTCGTCTAAAATTCACATATTTGTATATTATCATACTATGCCAACAGATGCACAATACTTCGTTATATTTGTCACGATACAGTCGAGTTCTTTTATTCATTTTAAGCGGTTCTGCTGTGATGTAAATCGCATTGTCTTCTTTTACACTATAGTGGGTTTTCTAACTACCAATATTCTTAGTCCATGTACAATTTTTGTAATTAAGTATTGTGAGTGGGCTCATTCTTTCCTTATGTATTGTAGAATAAGAAAAGCGATGGTGGACATATGGGACCCGCGACTACCAAATATGGCGGCCGTTCCAAGATGGCGGATGAATGACATTTTTATTTGTTTCTATTTCAATTATTTTTCATCCGATTTCGATCTTTTTTTAAAAAAAAAAACGAAAAGTCTTTAGTAGCTCTACACTTTTGTTTATTACGACATATCTGCTATCTACTTTAGTTTTTAACCAAAATGCAAAATTCATGGTTTTGTTCATTTTTTGTACTTTTTTTCAATGTTGTTGCAAGGGAAGTTTGGGATGAGATTAAACTAACTGCGAATATGGAGAAACCAGTTTTATTGGATACTTAAGGTGTACGAGATGTGATGGTGAAGGTCTTGGACTCTCCACTGGCAAACATGGTCGCCATTTCAAGATGGCCGTCGGACGAAATTTAAACCCATCTCTGTCTCGTTTATTTTTCTTCCGTTTTCGATTATCTTTTTTTTTTTTTTTAACGATAAGTTTTAGCAGTTCTGCTCTTTTGTTTGCTATAATTTTTCTACTGTCTGGTTTAATTGTATCCAAACTAAAACGAGTATAGAACTAAATAAAACTACAGTGTGCAGTTAACATTTTAAAAATGTATTAGTGCAGCAATAGAAAAAAATAAGCTTTATAGACTTAAGACAGGGCAAGGGAAACTTACAACTAAATAATGCATATGTTACTGCAAAATTATCATTATTTTCGGTGTATAGTTACTATATATTATGGACTTATATGTTAAAAATTGTCAAACTTGAAACTGAATGAAAAGTTCAACTGCAGAATAGCATAGAGTCTTGGATGTCATTGTCATCATAATCCACTTCATCAAGGTTTGCAACATTCTCACATCTATCAATCTCAGCCGTGCATGAGCACATTTCAGTATGTGGTACATCATTTTGCACACACTTGTAGGATGCTAGACACCGTAACTTGACATAGGAACAGCGTACTGATGAAAGTAGTTGTTGAGGAGCACAAGGCATGTCACACATGACACGTAGGTATTCATTTTCCTTTACCTTCCAGTCAAAATCAGAAGTTAGGGATGGAATATTAGGTTGGGGAATGTGAGCGCTTCGCCATATCATCGCTTGATAATGAGCTCTTCTTATAGCTGGGTGAAGGGCAGCTTGAGTCGGAAACATATTTGATCCCTGAACTTGCTTTTTGGTAAACAACCACCACCTTAGCTTACTTAAGGTTTTAATGTTTAGTTTTGGCATGCACACTGAACGTATGTAATCTTCAAGTGCAGTGTATGTTTCATTCTCGATAATATCTGTTTGACCTAATGAGGCAAGAGCTTTGAGAATTTTGTCTCTATCATTTATGAAGCTCTTCCAAAAACTGTTTTTTGATTTATAACTGAAGGAACCAGTAGTGTCTCATCCAGAAAGAGAATGCATTCCCAGTAAAGCTTCAGCTCTTTTCTTACCTAAGGCTTAATATATTAAATCTATATGAATTGTGCGCTTCGGAGAACCGGTTAAAACAAATGTGGTGTCACTTGTCAATTCTGGGTATTTAGTGATCGCCAGTACAAGAACATCAATATCTGGTGAAAAAAAAAATGTTAATTTTTTTAGCTCTTTGTTGGGTTGCAAGAATTGCGTGGAGAATTAACTTTGTATCAGCTTCTTTTTGTGAAGTGCTGAGATCTTCTGTCAGTGATTTGTTTGACTTGACTTCGTCACGGAAAGAAAGAATAACAGTTTTCTTTCTAAATGACTAGGCTTTTTGAGCAAATTTTCTCTTAATACTGCAGTAAGTCTTTATTTTTATAATGAGATAAAAGTTTTTTCATGGTAACATGTTTCATATTTATTTTTTCTTCAACCTTGTACATAACAGGTGGGTTATCATGCTGCCGTTTTTCTTTGGTGGCATTTTTTAGGGAATTCTCAAAGTAAGTATCGAATACGACATGAATTTCTGCGTATTCGTTGTAATTGCCTAGAAGTTTTATTGCTGAACTGATCTGCCAAGTCAGCAACAGTTGCGTATCTTTGAAAGATATCAATGTATGTAGTTCTGCCATACCATCTATAATTGCAGTTTCAGAGTCAGTAGATTCTACTTGGTTTGCACCTTTGCTGGTTACTGAAGAAGGATTTTGAATCTCTGTTGTTACTTTCTTCGTGCAAAGTTGTTCCACATGGTGCACTAGCTTACTTTTGGCTTGGCATTGTTCCATCACTTACAAACATGGATCTTGGGACTGCTGTTAACTCATACTTTCCGATAATTTCTTTGAAATTTACATCAGGACGCGAACGACAAAGAACGCAAACAGCTTTTTATCATCCTTGATTTCTAGAATACCTTCTTTACATGGAACTTTCACTCTTTTTACCATTGTTTTCCACAATTTTAGTTTTCTGTTTGAAAATGGATCCCAAAAATTCTGTGTTCCAATAATTCGTTCACTAACAAATGTTTAATATTCTTGTAAACCAATGTTATGGCATGCTGGACACATCATGTTTCACATCAAATGGTGCAATAGTCATTGTGACAATATTAAGCAGTCCCCCCTCCCATCATAGGTAAAAGGATTGACATGGGTTTTCGAACATTCTATCATAGCAATGACATTTTTTTCTTATAACGAGATGATGCAGCACAGTTTGCTTCATGATGGTCTTCAGGCTTTTTCGGTTCACTTGCTTTCATGCCTATAGCACTTTCTTTGTTAGCTCTGAACTTTATAGAGAAAAAAATCATTAACGTTTCCTTATGTTGAGTTATTCCGACAGTCCCGCCTCTAATTTTCAATCGCCGATTTTCTTGCTCAAGTACTTCATCTGCTCCAAGATGACAAAATGGTGAGCCAAATTTGTTAGGAGCCCACTTTCCTTCTTCAAGTTGTGACCGTACTTCTATATCATTTTCGGCTAGTGCATTCATTTCTGCAATATGCAAGGCGCAGAATGCACTGTAATTGGGCAAGTTCAATGCAAAGAAATACTTTGTAAAATCTTCTAATGAAGACAATCTTAACTTCCAGTTTGCACTCCGCACTGCTTGCATAAATATGTACACATTAGTTATTTGCTGAGCATTTATGCGAGCTTGAAGATTTATGGAAAATATCGCATAAATAGCATCAAACTGAAAACGATATTCATATAATTTAGAACCATTTTGTTTATTATTTATTTATTATTTTTTATTTTATTTATTTATTTATTTATTTTATTATATTTTATTTTATTTTATTTTATTTTATTTTATTTTATTTTATTTTATTTTACAAAGGTCTTCAATTTTTTCATATAGTTGCGTGTTCTCCATTTCCTCAGTTGCAGTTTGGTTGGCTAATTGTACGGATTCTGAATCTTTTTTCTGCCATGCATCCCAAATCATCATTTGTATACTCTTGCATTTATCTTCTAAGTATTTGTGTTCTTTAAGAAACTCTTCAAAAAGTAATGTAAAGAGCACATGCAATGTAGTTATGTGAATTTTTCATGACCTACGAACTGATTTTCCGTCTAATAAATGACTTACAGTTGTATCACTAAAGATATTGCTTTCGATTCACAGCTCGGGAATGCAAGTCAACTCGATGTAACAAGCGGAATATTCAAAAGAAGTTTGAAATTCTTTAATCACAATATCAGTTCCTATTGTGGGTACCTTTGGTACATGAAGTCGCGAAAGCATCGAACGCACCACAGTGGTACAGATTCCATTTTAAAGAGTAGTGCTCGTGCCATCTATGTCTCCTTGCTGACTAAAGACATAAATATAAGTAATAAATTCCGATCCAATAAGGAAGGTACCATATGGCATTTACATACGCATTTCAACTCTAACCAAATTATAAAAGGCAAGTCTTTGTCAGTGAATGAACTTCCAGTACCGCATTGTTAAAAAAAAAAAAAAAAAAAAAAAAAAAAAAAAAAAAAAAGAGAGAAACTGGTTCATTCTTTTTCAGAATCAGGGCGGTTGACTAATTGAAATCGAACTTCCCGTTTAATGCCATTGCTATAATATACGAGACCTACCGTTTAAAATATTATTCGAACTACTATTTAGAGTTTTATCCGTTTTAATACTCCTAACTACAGATCGATACAACGCTTACGTTAGTCAAAAGCACGCGTTCTAGTTAAGCATTTAAAGGGGCATGTGATGCACTACATAGTCTGTGTATATGTCCATAGGCGCCGACTTTGGGGAGGCAGGACACTTTTGCACCCCCCTCCCCCAATATTTAAAGGCGGGGTCCTCGCCCCCACAATATAATCCAGTTTAGGAGAAATTAACAAAGAGGAGTAAGAATTTCTGTTGTAAACTTCGTCGTGCCTTGAATTCAATATTAGGAACAGCCTTCTTATTCGATAGAAAACGCCACTTTCAAAGTTGTGTTTAATAGATCACTGAAGCTTCAACCAACACTATCGCAGCACTGATATGACAAGGAAAGATCAATGTGGTGCGCAAACTTGCAGTGAAGTTCCCAAATTTTGATCTTGAATTTGTTTTAGGCAAATTTGCTTTAGGTCGTGAATTTCGCAGCGGAGAGGATGGAGCGGACCGAGATCCTGTTGGGGAGGGGCTTTCATCAAGCAGTTGATAAAAAAAAGACGTCTGAATATGATGATATATTTATTCATTGTTTGCCCCCCCCCCCCCCATCGGTGCAAATCTGTCTTCAACATTGGGAGGACGGGTAATTTTATATATATATATAACCGATGTTCAAAATATTTGTGAAGTTCAAAAACAATGCTGTGGAGGATCAGGGAAACAGAGTTGTCTTCAGTGGCGTATAGGGTGCTATCGGGCTCAAGCTCGCCCGTAATAAATTTATTTGTCTCCTCATTCCACTTAGAACAATAATCAATAATCCTTCTTAGCATTTCTAAGAAATTCATTGTCTTCCCATTTTCTTATGCTCTTTGTTCAGAAATAATACCGGTACTGTATTTGCCAAATTTCATATAATGTAAGAATTGCGTTCTCTTTTTCTTTCTTTCGTCCTTTCTACTTTTCTGTTTCTTTTTCTTGATGTTCTTTCTTTCGTTTCGCCTATCATACTTTCGACCGTTGTCAGTTGTAATTCAAGTCGGCCGTCATCAGTAATACCAAAACTAAGAGGAGTTGATAAGCGAAACTGATGTTCCACACCAACTTGCGCGGATATCAACGTAACGGGGCTTTAATTATTATAGTAAAGGAAAAATTATATCGTTTTGTTATTTTACAAACAAGGAAATGTTTGAATTTAAAAAAATCAAAACGGGGGAATAATTACCCCGGAAAATTAGGTAGGCCAAGAGTATACTTCCTTTTTCTTCTATGGATAGAATAAAAGGTGAGATTCACTCCTAAATTTTTGTATTATACCATATAGGATTTATCGGTCTGCAATTCTTGCCATTAAAATTTCAATTTATGCATAAATTAAAATACATTTAATTCTCAAACTCAGGTGGGCAATTGCCCACTTCCTTCCCTGTGTTGGGCATAGCCTCTCGAAACAAAATCCTAAAGGTGCCACTGGTTGTCTTCAACATTGCGAGGTGGGCAGATTTGAGACTTACTCTAGGGAAGGGAGATGAAACCTATATTACGGTAAGGGGCCGCAGTGGCTCAGTGGTAGAGCGTTCACCTCTGGTGCGTGGGGTCTCGGGTTCAAACCCTGCTTCCGCGAAGTGAACTTTGTAGTGGACAAACACCATGTGCGTGGGTTTATTCGGGGTTCTCCCGTTTCCTCCCACTTTCTTCGTTCCACCATTTCATTCATTTCTCATTACCACAGTCTCCTTTAGCCCAGCCAGCATAACCGTGGGACATAAAACTCAAAGATTTTCATATTACGGTAGATGAATCTGATTTCTGAGGTGAACATGTAGAGTATATTATATATTAGGCGATGTAGATAAAGTAGTAGTAGTACATATCCGTATTACAGATCACTGCCGTGAACACATCCTGAAATCTGAATACATGCATATTTATAATTGGTATGTTTCCAATTAGGCATCAACAATGATCCACGTTAAAATTTTGGACACTTGTTTCATAATAATATAAATAATGACTTCCCCAAAACTATGAAGAAAGAAAATTATGTATGACGCAACAATACTCTTATTTGAGCAAAATGATGATAATCTCAATAGCATTACAGGAATCGTTACAGAAATCTGACGCATGTCATATACTCTTGCGTAACTCTAGGCATGTTTTTAAAAGTACAGTATTTGTTGCAATCAGATCTTTTGAACTCGTTTTGAGACATTAAAAAAAAAAAAAAAAAAATCATCAGGACTTCTGGCTAGCAACACGAAAGTTACCTGGTTGGGGGTCTGTGAACACCCCGCGCGAGTACTTAAGGGTTACGTACAGATGTAACCTTAAGTTTACGGAGAAAAATATTCCAGCAATTAAATTCTTTTCTTTGCTTACGAAGCATGAGTAGATGCCTAGGCTGATACTACAAATAGATGAAATGCGCGTTTACTGAAAAGATGGGTTCTACTGACATAGGGTAGTTTATATACTCTTCGTGTGCTAGGGCCTAGGAGAGAGGAGGAGATAAGATTTCACATCAGGTTACGTCCCGCACAGTTCCACATCTTCATTTTTATTAAAAATGGAAAACCCAAGAGAAATCAATTTTATCTCACTTTCTTTTGAGGCAGTCGGACACAAATCATCACACTTATATGCAAAAATCGGATTATTGGGGAAGCCTCTAGTTCCAATGTTGGGGGGACATGTCTCCCAATTTCCCCGGGATTTGTGCCCGTACCTACAGCTGAAACAATTTTCCAGAATGAGGAGAGGGGCATATTCTCCTCTGGCATTTATTGCAATTTGTGCCCAAGTAGCGGATATGGAATTAATACATATTGATGAGACTACAAAACGCACTAGGGATGCGTACGAGACGAGACGAGACGAGGCAGAATTTTCCTGACAAAATTCGAGTCAAGACAAAACCCTTCTATTAGAAAAATATACATGTTTCGAGTCAAGACATCAGTTTTACAGCACATTTTCGAGTCGAGACAGCCCCGAATTTTGTCTCGTGCGCATCCCTACACTAGAGCATGAAGTTCAGTTTGAACTACTACAGAATACGATTCTTTCTAAAAATAAAATAAAATAAAATAAATGTACCGGTAAAAGCCAAGAGAAATCAATTACATCTCACATTCCTTTATGGCAGTTGGACACAAATCATAACACTTATCCCAAAAAGCACTTTTCACGTCAGACTATCGGGGCACTGTCCCCCCAGGTCCAAGATTGGGGGACATGTCCCTCTCATCCTCCCAGTATTTGCGCCAGTGGACCCCCCAATATTTTCTTCAAGTCGCGTCTATGTGTATGTCTGTTTATTTGTGGAAGTTTAGCGTCTCTTTTCAGCTGCATGAAATATGAACCTTAATTGTAAGGTGGAATTCGAACTATTGTAATGCGTTCAATTTCAGTGCTTCCCAACGTGATTGAACCCGGTTCTACAACAACAGTGTGCGCACTCTCCACTAAACCAACGTTTTTGATTGATGCGTTATGTATACTATTATATAAGAGTGTCTCGCACGTTACTATTATAGATAGAAACGTGAAATTTGAACAGAATATTCCTTTTGTCACGGAAGCAAGGGATAAAATATTTTCTTGAAATACGTATCCTAAAGGAGTTAAATTTTCTGCCAAGAATTGACAATCTGACGTATTGCTTACGTTGAAGAGGTGAAACACGACATATAAACTCTTCATTTAAAAATAAGGAAATACGTGCTTCTTCAAAATGCTTTAGGAAGTTCTGTTCCTAAGCAGAAAAGGAGTGGCATTTGCATAATATTCCATTCTTCAGAAAGTGCTGAAAGTGAGGTTAGACTCTTAATTAAACAATAAAGGGAATACGGGTCTCATCAAAATTCTATTCATGAGGGAAAAAAAAACTCGTTTGTGTAATATCTGAATGTATTTATCTTGATTCATTAAGAGTTTAATGTAAGAATTCACTTAAGTTAAAGATGTGAAATTCGGTATATAAACTCTTAATTACCTATGAGGGAACATGTTTCAGTTCTTCGAAAATTTTGCTTCCCTTTTCTTTATTTAGAAAGCACCGAATGTGAAGATTCGCTGAAATCAGAAGTGTAAAGTTCGGTATTATTATTATTATTATTATTATTATTATTATTATTATTATTATTATTATTATTATTATTATTATTATTACATATTCTGTCTATTGGCAGAACCTGGAACTGATGGGAATTTTTTTCTTAGGTTCGGACTAGAAATGCTTCTTCCACGTTTCTTTACCTTCAGCTTCGACTTTTAACTTCCAATGTTTTTTCTCTATTTTACAAATCATCGATCAGTTGCGTTTTTCTTCCTACACTTCGCTTTCCTTCCAACTTTCCCTCTGTGGCGTTATGAAGAAAACAATTTATTTGCAAAATATGTCCATTCCACGAAGGACGCTGGCTAAAAGCGCTCTCTTTCACTTGTAACCGTTTCAAAATTCTGTGTATAAGCTCTTTAATAGTAATAAAATATGTGTTTGTCATCAGCTTTCGCATACAAAGAAATGACTTAGAGCCACCAAATCGTGTGCATAGATAGATGATCGTTAGATCTAATCGCGTACATAGACCCCTCTTCAATTTTTGACTAGGGAGAGCCGGATTTAGGGAGTTAAAATATATGCTTGTTTCTGACACTTTCTAACACCTTGACATTATGCAACCAGTATTATGTTGTTGTTGTGCAGGTTTACATAACAGCACAATATAAACACCACGGTAATAATTTGGTTGTGGAGCTTTTTTTTTTTTTTTTAAAAAAAAAAAAGGACATTCATTTGCTTCTCTTCTTATCCAGGTTCTGAATTAAGCCCGGGAATGACGGGTACTTACAGCTAGTTATAAGGGTGAGGCATAAACCTGCAAAACATACCTGTATTTATTACAGTACAGTGAAAGCAAGTTAACATTTCAAAGTTTAGCCCTTCGTGTTGGACTGGCTGCAGCCACCTTCCGGCCAGTTCCACGTCGATGTCACTGTCACATCTTATTCTTAGGGGTAAATAAGTTAGTTACTGCTTTTAAACGTCTTGCTGGTTGGTGAAACATTGTGGATTCAGATGTATCGAAATAAATAGTAATTTGAAGGTGTAAAATCAGGAGCATACGTCGAGTGTGACATTGGTTCGATACAATGAAGTTTTGCATTTTTTGTTGCGTTTGTCGATCCGAATGTGGTTTATCGTTATCTTGTTACAGCAGGGTGCGCTTTCTGTTCACCAATGCAAGATATTTTTGGCGTAGTGCATTATACATCTGCTCTAACTGTTAGGAATAAAGGTCGGTATTGATGGTATGACGGTTAGGAACAAACTCAATGTAAACTACACACTCGTAGTTTCACGTCACACAGGGTGTGACTTTATGCCCAAGACAGTCCTATTTGACGACCAGTTCTGCAAGTTGGCCTTTACTCAACGACTGTTTTTGCACATTTGGATTTCGGGAAAGCACTCACTTTTCATCGCATGTAAAATTACGTTTCAGGACGCACATCACGCAGATTTTTCAGCAGTTACTGTTACACATCCATCCTCCTCTAGGCCTGAGTAAACTCATGTGACACTGTGCGGCAGCTCCTAACGGGTTTCCCAAGTTCTTGAAGGTGATGCACTATATTGGACTGGAACATGTTGAGTTTGTTTGACAATTGTCGTGTGTTGGTAATTGGCTCTCCCTCCATGGGGTGTCGTATGATTTTGGAATCTGTTACCCCAGCACGGACGGACTTTGGCTGATTTTTGACATTTTTACAACCAGCACGAAATTTCTCGAACCAAGGAGTTGCTGTGCTGTGGTTCACTGCACCTTCCTCTTTCGCATGACAAATGTTTTGGGATGCTGCCGCAGCGTTGTGTCCGAGTTGGAACTCACTCAATTCACATAGCAGACGTTGAAGACTGATCGGTACTGCTACTAAAAACGACTGAAGATACTGATGGATTGGTGGCTTCCTTGTTAAATAGTTCGCACTACCTCTTGGTTCAGTTCGACCTTGTACTTAGTGTCAATATCGACGTATACACGCGACTGATGTTTGAATTGTGGAAATATTGCAAGACCTATGACTGACCTTTGTAATTATAATATAATAATGTTTTTGTGTGTGTGTGTGTATGTGCGTGTCTCACCAAGTTGTTGCATAAAAAGTAATCACCTAGAACCACCAAATCTTGTACACTGATATATCTTTACTAGGTTTAAGCGCGTACGAAGTCGCTTTTGTCTATTTTCGACTGGAAGAAATTTGCGGAGAAATTGAAAATGTATGCAAAGTTTCTCGCGGTTTTCTGGGAACACCTTGTCTGTATGCAATCCACATTACTTTTTGGTTGTACGGGCTTACCTAATAGCAGACGGTAGATAGTCTCACAATAGACTTGCTCTCTTTTCACCCTGGTTCTGAATTAAGACCCGGCAAAGACAGGTGTTTATAGCTCGTTAGAAATAAGGGAATATATGTTTCAACGGTTTAAAAATTCTGTTCCTAAAGGGGAAAATTTCTATAATATTCGAATTTCTGTTTTAAAAATTCACAAAGTGTCCAATATAGGGATTTGCTTCAAGGATTTGTAAAATTCGGTACATAACTCTTGGTTAATAATGTCTGAAAATGTGTGAGCATTTTCGAAAAGTCCGCTTCTAAAATGGGAAAGGAATAATTTTTCTAACGTTCAAGTTATCGGTCTTACATTTAGTTATTAGACTATTTTTCCCCTGCGAAGAACGATCGCTTATACTAGCACTGTAATATCTAAAGCAGAAGTGAGTAACGTCGTCACGAAGCTGATCACTTTGTATTAGAGAATTTTCTATTAGTACTTTTCTGAAATGTAATTTCTGTTTACATATTTAATATTTGACTGTCCTTGACGGATGAGAAATATATTCTTTTCCGACATTCTCTACGTTCATTCCGATATGTTAATCTACCACTACCAGAAAGCACTAGAAAACATATTAAGATACATACACATTATTATACCGATAAACATATTGATAGATGCAGTTTTAACTATTTATTTATTTTTTGTCACTGAAAATATTCTTCTTTCGTCAGTGAAAATATATATTGTAGAGAACGCTGTGAGTAGGTCAACCGGCAGAAAAGTATTACTCTTTTACTCGTAAAGCAAACATTCCTTCTCTCTACATGAAACATGACCTTACTTTTTCTTTTCCCTTTTTTTTAACAAAAGACACGGCAAACAACAACATTTTTCAATGCCTCTTTTCCTTTTTTGTTCTTTGGTACACTCATTGTGCAATTTAAAACCATACGGTACAGAATTTTTTCTTGGTAATGCAGTTTCTGGAACTACACTTATAATAGCTACTTATGTACTTACGTCATTTTCTTATTTTATTCCTTTTTGTATCAAGTTAGCAAATAGTATCTTCAACTGTAAACTGATGGATGATGATGAGATATTGAGCTTAACGTCCTTTTCAGCAGCGAGGCTATATGAGACGGGACCTACTGATTAACGTGAAATCCGAACTACATGAGCTCCCGCCGGGAATCGAACCCGGGTCTTTCGCGCCAAAGGCGCGTACTTCAACTATAAACTATGCTATATACTATTTATATATGTTCGTTAACACACTTTAACTAGCTGTTATAACCACTGGCGCAAATCACTTCGGGGATGAGGTCATGTCCCCTCGATCTTGGAACTGGGGAACTGTCCTCCAATAATCTGATTTCATTTTTTTTTTTTTTTTTTTTTTGCCTAAGTAGAAGCATACCACTTATAAATATGCATGCATTCAGATTTGAGAATGTGTTCAGTAGTTGTATGTGTTGAAACAACTTCATACTCGGGGGCGCGGTGGCTCAGTGGTAGAGCGTTCACCTCCGGTGCTAGGGGTCCCTGGTTCGATCCCAGCTCGCGCCGTGTGGACTTTGTGGTGGACAAACACCGAACTCGTGGGTTTTCTCAGGGTTCTCCCGTTTCCTCCCACTCTTCATTCCACCATTTCACTCATCTCTCATCATCACCGTCTTCTTTAGCCTAACCGACGTAAAACTTAAGATTTCATTTCATTTTTACAACTTCATACTCCTCCATAATCTCCTGATCCTGACTCTAATCCCATTGAACATCTGTGGAATGAATTAGGGAGACGCATTAGAAAACACAATATTAGAAACAAGAACCAATTGAAAAATGCATTACGTGAAGAATGGAGGAACATCCCCTTTCAGCTACATCAAAATTGGCCATTGCAATGCAGGAACGAATGCGAGAAGTACTAAAGGACAAAGGAGCACCAACTGATTGAGCACTAACTATTGTCGAACCGTAATGTAGTGCCCTTATTTACATGTATTTCTTTATGCGTACGGAAACTTTTTTTTTATTTGTAATACGGTCAGTATGTTGTATGAATTTGATTTTTTTCTGAATTATATATTCCAAGGGTTTTCTCATGTATCTCCTTATTATGGAGTTAAGAAACCTCATAGAAATTGCCATTTCGTTTCTGTACTTTATAAGGTATATTACTATACATAACCTGCAAATATCTAGACCTATACGGAATCTTTTTTGAGCCACTGTATAATGCTCTATCATTAGTGTACAAACGCGCAACTGCTAGGCCAACATTATGTAGCAATTCTTATGAAAATTAACCTCTAGCCCTCCATGATAATAAATGCAAATAGATCACTGATGTGTAAGGAAATCAAAGGTAGGATTATCATCTGACAAAGAATTACAAGAATGATAGAAGAATAACATTGAAAATTTTATTTGGTGGATGTTTAGAGTTAGCATTCCATTCCAATGGCAAGCTACTCCACTTCCAAAAGTAAGAACTCTACAACCAACAAGAAATGCTTTCCAACTAGAGATAGAAAATCAGGAAAGTGAATTAAGTTGGTTTCTTGAAAGTGTTTCTTTTCCCAAAGTTGGAGCTGCTAATACCCACAAACAACAAAATTATGGAATAATATAAATCTGAGAATCATAAATCCAAAGAGAAGCAAAATTCGTACATAAATTGAAATATGTGAGGCACTCTGAATTTAACCTAGAATTCAAACTTTCAAACTACGTTGACTACTACTAGGCGGAAATCGATCCCAGGATTCTCACACCAAAGGCAGGAACGCTAGACATAGCCTAGATCTTCGTAACACGAATTTTATATATATATATATATATATATATATATATATATATATATATATATATATATATATATATATATATATATATATATATATATATATATATATATGAGTGTCCCTTATTTTGGGTAATTTCGTGCTGCGATACGCACACTCCCAAATGTATTCTATGTGACCATAAACACACATTAGTGAAATAGCAGCTCTCTACGAGAACAACCCGTGCCGACTTGACGAAAAAGTCATGAAACGGCGTTTCCACATTATAATAAATTTAGAATTTCCAACCGTGACAACGAAGAAATTAAAAGAGACAGAGAAACGAAACTTTGCACGAAGCAACTAGAGAAAGGGCGACATATGTTGGTGTATTGACAAACAGCACCGGATGAACAGTGTTTCCAACCCAAGACAAAGTTGTGTTTTTGTAAATCAAATCATCTAAAGTGAATATCATCATTGAAAGCAGCAATGAAGATAAAGACAAAAGAGATGGTAAACGCAGATCAGTGTTGCAAACTTTTCGAGAAATAACGTGTAATATGTGTTGGCGCACACAGGGAGCGAGGTACTAACGTTTTGTACACCTTAAATCAGATATTGACAAGAATTGTTTGCGTTGACTCTAAGGCCGTGTCCAAAAGTGCATAGTGCACACTTCGAGGATGCACACTCGAAGTCTACAAATGGAGTGCACACTAAATAGTGTACACTTCGTAAAATTAGCTTTTGATCAGCACTTGCTTACAGCGCCTCGTTGTGGTGGAATATGGAACATTGATGACAAAAGAAGGGAGAATTTCGCGTACTAGAAAAAATTAGCATGCTTTTTTTTTTCTTTAGATGAATGACTTTCCAGTTATATTAAAGATAAATAAACCGTACAGATTGACTATATGGGGTAACCATAAAATGATTTAAGAGTTTTTTTCATGTATGCCAACAGCTTCAGCTTTGCCGTGCCTGCAAATATTTGTCATTTTGGGTATTTCACGCGCAGATTAACAAGAGCGGAGCATAAATGCAATACATATATAATATATGTGTGCGTTGTCTTATGTGCACAATAAACTCGTAACAGCATAAAAAACACTAAACTATTGGCGATATTCTACTTTATTAGGCATGCTTGCGGAGGGAATATTTAATAATCTCCCGAAAGAAGAGTAGCACTGGTGATTAGGGCGCTGAAGACACTTTTGTGAATTAGTTTAGGAATTTTATTGCAACTGAAAGTAGGCAACGTGCAAGAGCGTTAGGACACCGAGGGGAGCGGTATTTACAATAATGTGGCACAAAACTACTTTGGGAGAGGGTTGATACTGAGTATAATTGCTTCCTGTACGGTAGATTTCACAACAATGACAGTATAATTGTTGTAGTTCTACTGTATTCTTTGAGTTCAGGCATACTGATTGAACTCTTTCTACCATATTGCGCTAATATTGATGTTCCTTAGATGTTATTCTTTCACTGTGAATTTATTGATTTTACCTGGAAATCATCGAAATAGTGTCTCCGTATTCTTAATCTACAGCAAAAGTTAACACATAGAAGGATGACAAGGAAAGAAATGGTAAAGTTGAACAACATGAGGACCAAAATTACAGAAAAAAGCTATTATGTCGCTATGAAATACCAATTTATAAGGATAATACATACTCAAGGCGAATAACCCTAATGAAAGTAGTATGGTAAAAATAACAAAAAAAAAAGTGAGATTACTATCTTATAAGCCTGCTTGAATGGAGTTCTGTATATTGTATACACTTCAACATTTACGTGCATTTTACTACGCTTTCGGCGCCCTACATCTCTCTTGAAATATACTCTCCTACATGCTTCCCACTGCGAAAATGGTTATTCAGTAACGAAATAAATCCCCTCGTCCAAATATAAACGTAAAATAAACTACTAAAAATATAATAAGAATTTTATGAAAATTAAGAGACGGTTTTATGAAAAAAATACAGTATGTAATGTAATGGCTCTCATTGTTCAATTATACGGAAGAAATTATTGTTCATAATCTTTTAATACTGGGTACAGTAATGGGATTATATGAATTAAGAGGAAGGCAAGTCTTTACTTTGGACATTTCTTTCAATGAATCGTTCAATGAACCGATTCGTAACGAAGACGGAAAAGAAAGTGCTCTGCGGGATTCCAACCAGCCTTCACTCGCTAACACTCGCTCGTCAATATTATGTGAATTAAATATTATACTTTGGTACAAAAAGGAACCAACCTACCTACTACCTTATATACAGTATATGGGTGAAGAGGTAAGTTGTTAAAACCGGAACCAAGAGATCAAATCGCTAAATCGAAGAATAAAAAAAATGAAATGGCCATAGTAAAGACTTACCAGGAGTAATTTGTGAAATCTTTGATAAATGTGGAGAAAGGAATTTTTGATCTGTATTTCACTTTTCGGTACCTGTCAAAAATACACAATGTACGGTAATTGGTATATTACAGTCTCTCTCAAGTGCAAGGAAATATGGTATCGTTGAAAGGAATTCGTGTAGAATCAAAACTATAAAATTAGGCTTATGTGTCTATGAATTAACATTTCCGGCTGCGGCTGTAGCTGTAGCTATAGAGAAATGAATAATCTATGTATACTATGCTAGAACTTAATATATTCATACACCATTAAAATTTGTCATTTACATGCAAATAGCCGCATTACCGATAGTGCAACTATTTCAATTAAGCTACATAAACCATGTAATATTTAAGCACAAATGTCTTTATAGCATTATTAAAGAAACTATTTGTTTGTTTTCCCTATACTATTTTAAATTCTATTGCATACTCAAAGAACATAACGTAAATACATTTGTTATTTGCGTAATATTTTTATATTCGACTTGTAAAATCACTAACTTGTATGTTTATCAAGTAAATTATTATAAAATCAGTCCACAAATATATTTACTTAAACAAAAATATTAAGAATATGCCTATTAAAATTTTATTAGGTCATTCTACGAGAAATCGCCATATTAAGCACACAAGTATACTAACGTAGTGTACATCCTCGCACACTACGCACTATGCACTCGCACACTTATGAACTTGGACCTTTTGACGCACACTAGGTGACGTCACTTCCGGAAATAAGCGTACTTCAAATGTGCACTTGTATCTTTTGGCTACGGCGTAAGTCTAGAAGCATCTGCTGAACAGTGTTGTCATCAACAGAAGTGAGAAATTGAGTTTGGAAGAGATACAATAACTCGGAAAGGTCACAAGTGCTATATGCTTTAAAATCTATAATGCAAAGCAGAAGAGCATGAGGAGTAGTCGTGGTTATTGCTGCTTCCAACAGACAAGGTGAATGAGACCAAGATTGGAGTGGCGTATTCATGTTATCAGTGGAAGCACACTGAAACTGGCAGAAGAGCTAGGTACACCTTCACCTGTGCGACATAACTTGCGTTGAACCGGGCAGTGTGAAAAGCTTACTGGCAGTCAAATGGAACTTGCTTCTTTTTGGTACTATTACGTGGGTCCTTTTTTTTGGCCAAATGGGCAACTTCACTAGTACGTTTTATTTCTTCATGACGAACCAGAAATTCAGGGTTTCGATATTGTTATGGTCGCCATGTTGAAAGTGGCTAGTGGATTCCAAAATCGTGTTCGGAGTCTTTTAATTTTTACAGAGATCTTTCGAACGAGGTGTTACTGGACCCCACTTTCCATTTGAAATTTTCGAGTTCTGACCTTACTTTGAACCCCCTTTTTTTGGGTCACGCAGTTTCTTCTTTTTTTAGACCCTGAGTCATCATGTGGCATATCATTGGAAAGCATGTGTCTTGCGCTTCCCGAAACTGTGATAGTGCTTACATTACCTTAATTAGTAAACTCCGTATACTCTATTTCGCGCACATTCATTTTTTGAAGAAGAAAAATAATAAAAAAAATGGTCCACGGAAAACGGTAGGTAGTACGGATAAATGTTTCGTAGGGCAATCTTATTTTCCCTCCACCTTTTCGAATGCGCATTCGAAATATGTCGTTTCTATTTGAAAATCGCAAGAATGGGACATGTGTCCCTCCATTACACCACGAAGGGAGGCTTCCGGGATTTTGTAAATAATTTCTACGGATTCTTTGGACCCATATTTGTGATGCAATTTTTTTTTATCTCAACTTGATAGCATGTACCGTTCTTGAGAAACAGGTAGTGTCTGGGTCGCTCTGAAACACCCTATATATATATATATATATATATATATATATATATATATATATATATATATATATATATATATAGAAATGAATAAAATATTTTACATGCATCGGTTATGCCCTATAGGGTAAAAAAAGGGGGGATGATTAATGAAAGTTAATGACTATGTAATGGATTGATGAAATTATAAGATGGGAGAAAACGGGAAAATCCATGGACTGTGATATTGTCCACCAGAAAATTCTATGACCTGGAATCGAACCAGTGATTCCTCGCACCAGAAGTGGGCACTCCACCTTACCTCTTTGTGAAAATAACAGTTATTAAAAATTGTGTTCTCCCAAAGAATATTTTCTGGTAAATCCGAACTGTAGAAAACCAATTGCCATTTGTTCACCATAAAGCTCACATAATGCTTAGGTATGACAAGTCGATTCCATATTCCAGAGGTGGGTACTCTACTACTACAAGGAATGCTTCCCAACTATCAAATGGAGATTTAAAGAATCCGGAAAGTGTATTAAAAGATTTCTTGTAGATGTTACTTTTCCCAAAGTTGCAGCTGATAATGGTCACAAACAACAAAATTATGGCACAATAAAAATCGAACAATCGTGAAGCCAGAGAGTAGCAAAATATACATTAAATTAAATCATATCCAAACGTGCTTAAACAATCATTTGAGATACTGATAAGACAATACCTGCATCACATGCTATTCACATAGCCTACTTGATCACCCATGTTGTCAGTAATGCAGTGTTGTGAACTTAGTAGTAGATTTATTTGTTTTTAAATGCACTGGGTCATAATATTGCATATGAAGAATATTTTCAGAATGGTGAGCGAAATGTCTCTAGCACGAAGTAATATTGAGAAGTTGGAAAGAAAAACAATCATACAAATGATAGAGTGATAACTCCTTTATCATGGTTATAAAATACATGATAATATCCTGTTGGTCTTAATGAATGTTATTCAAAGAGAATCGTTCTAGCAATACTTTGCAAAAATACATGGGCTGACGAATTATATTTCAGTACGTATGCTTAAAAAATTTCACCTAAACGTGCATTAACACCTTTTAAATATTCTGTTTGGGACATTTTTTCCAAAATTATTGAAATTAATGTTATATTTGGCAGTATTGTTTAGTCATCCGATATATTATTAAGTAAAAGTATTTTTCGAAGCTATCCTTCCCTAGGTCAGTAGGAATATATCATATACGTGTAGTTTGCAGCAGTGTTGGACAAATTTCAGTTGAATTAACAATTAACAATTAATCTGTAAATTTAATTGTTAGTTTGCAATTAACAATTGAAATAAGTAATGGTCAACTGTTAATTGCAGCTTACCATAAATTAGAGGACTGCACGGGCCTAATTTTTCGACCAGAGCCCAATCTAGTCCGAATGTACCTAGGCCCCGCCCGGCCCGATAAGTTTTTTTTAAAATTCTTGGCCCAAGCCTGACCCGGGCCCAATAAATTTTAAAAGTTTCATTTTGTAACATTTTTCACGGGCACACTTCAACTTTTGCTTTTATTCTAATTATCATTTAACGCAAGTCAATAATTATTAAAGAATTGCAATTAATCGGTCCCAGCCTGGCCCGACCTGAAGAGAAATCAATGTCGGCCCGCCCAAGCCCGGGCCGTGCAGGTCTCTACCATAAATTAATGAGAATCAATTGTAATTTATCAATCAATTGAAAATAACTGCTGTGGAAATTAATTGCAATTGACTTTCATTGATTAATGGACAATACTGTAGTTATGTATAAATTTTATCGTACAGCTGTTTTCAATCGTGTAAAGCTGTTTGGTAATTAACTCCTCCTATACCGGTAGACCAATTTTGATGATTTTTCGTACATGAGTGAATCCTGGTCAACCTTAAGTTTTTAATAGTTTTCTGTAAAGGCTTATCTTAAGAGGAGTAGAGTGATTCAAGCATTCATGCTTAAACTACAGTAGCTCACTAACCTTTCAAGTTGGAAAGATGAAAGTCGGCATATCTCTTCATTAGAAATAAGGGGACCTATGTTCCAGCAATTCTGAAAATTTTTGTTTTAAGGTTGGACAGAGCTTTTCTAAATAAATAAAAATGAGTGTATCGTTGTTAAGCGGCCAGTCTTACCCAAAACTGCTCTACTGAATTCGATTACTTTTGGTACACTCCGCATCAAAAAAATTGCGACAGCTATCGCCGTGCAGTTAGGCCACCCAAAATACTCCTTCTTATCCCATAATCGTGTCAGGTAAAGAGACCCCATCTCTCTCCTCCTTTCTTCTCTCCCATACTAAAATTAGCTAACGACATGAGCGCAATTCTAATTTCAAACTACACATGTATTAGCTTCGATAAAATGAAATAACAAAACCGAGACGAAACAAGATTCATACTTTGATGTAGGGAGAAACTGAAACACACACAATGAAAAATTGAAACCAATGAATGTCTATTACACAGAGATTCGGAAATAAGGCAGAGAGAGAGAGAGAGAAAGAGAAAAAATGAAATGAAATTTTTGAGTTTTACGTCCCACGATTATGCCGGTTAGGCTAAAGGAGACGGTAAAGATGAGAGATGAATGAAATGGTGGAATGAACAATGTGGTAGGAAACGGGAGAACCCCGAGAAAACCCACGCACACGGCGTTTGTCCACCACAAAGTTCACTTGGCGGGAGCAGGGTTTGAACCCGAGACCCCTAGCACCAGAGGTGAACGCTCTACCACTGAGCCACCGGGCCCTTAGAGAGAGAAAGAGAGAGGAGAGGAGAGGAGAAGAAGAAAAAAGAAAAGGGAGAACAGATAAAACTGGAATTCAAATGTAAAGAAAAGAATCTAACATTATAAAGTTCCGTTTCCAGAAATTCAACAATAATATAGAAATAACGTTTGTTTTTACATATTTTTTAGAACTACTCGAATATATAGAGGATGCTTTAAATATTCATTATGTCACTTTCATAATGGATAGCATACTCAATTTCCAGTAGAACTGTGTATCTTCGACACACATCTAGGATAATCTCAAAAGTTTAACACACATGCTTTGTTTCCGCATGGATGGTTCAATTACAAATTTGGTAATGTTTATTAGACGTACTGATCCAAAATACATTCTTATACCCATTGGGTAGCGTTAATCATATCCTCCATTTCAGACTACTAATGCAAACTGAACAAAAAACAAACAAAAACACGAAACGAAAAGAAAAAGAAAGAAAGAGAAAATTGAAGAGTACTATTTTACTGTTAAATTTCTATCAGAAATACCCTATATTAAAAGTCCAAACTGTGATGTAATGAAAAGTTACGAATGATCGAAAGGAAAAGTTTATGTTCCTCATAGATGTAGCATGTTTCAAATTTCAACGTGAATAAAACACATTGAATTATAGGATGGAAACAAATTTTGTGTCGAACTAGTATAAATAAAATTTTGTTTTCAAATACCCAAAGAAGTTCCATTTTCTAGTATTTTCCGAAGATGCATGTGTTCCGAACATTCAACATCTCTTCCGGATATAACGTAATTTGCACAGATAGAACGAACACACTAAGAGCTCAAACGGATCATCGTATCAGTCGGATGATGTAAACCACTACTGGGTCGAGGATTCAAATTCGTAGTGACCCGATAATTCGACTGAGACTCGGTAACCCAGAGGATAAAAAAGAGATTTTACTTATTTCCTTGCGTTCAAACAGTATTACTGTCAGAGGTGACCAGGACTGGGTATGTTATCCCCAGAGCACGAAAAACACGACGCCGAAATTTCCAGTTACTTAGATTCTCCAGACCAGGTATATCGAGCTCTTACTCCGTTTTAACTTTGGAACATGAAGTGCGTGTGTGCGTGATAGAGAGTGGGAGAAATGAAAGATGCAAATACAGGATAGGAAATCATCAAGAAAGAGAGAGAGAGGGAGGGAGAACGAATGTAAATATGAAACATACTTATCATTCCAGTGTATGATGTAGAACGCACAAACTGTTTACTCGAATTATCGCCAGTGATGCTTTGTAAGTTCTCCATCACAAGATGAATCTCTCTTTGCAGCCATTATTTTATGCAAAAAAAAAAAAAAAAAGTTTATACTTCCCGATGGGAAATATAACCAAGATTTTCCAGTTGGAAGTCTAGCTTGCTACTACTACACCACCGATTGCTGTAACCAAGCTTTGTTTAACAAATGGTGTAGTGTTTCTTTCTGAGAACGATAACACGAAAAGTGTATACTGCAGATCAATGATATCTTTGGAATGTCCTGGTAATTCCCTTGCCCTTTCCGAACCAACATTCGCAAATCGTTTCTATCATGATACAGGTGTTTGCTTCCACATTCTTATGTATTGTTTGTCCAGTATGATAAATGGACTCTTCACAATCACTTTGTAAAAAATTAACTTTGTTGTGAACAGGATTTGAACCTATGTTAGATAGCTGTATTACTCATAAGGCCATTACTTGACTTCCGTATTAGGTGCAGTAAACAACTGACAAATTTCAATAAGCAATATTCAGTAATGGTAAATCATTTATAACAATTATTTGAACCATGCGAGCCACGGTGGATCAGTAGTGTAGCGTTCACCTCTGGTACATGGCGTCCCTGGTTCGATCCAGCTTGCACCAAATGAACTTTGTGATGGAGAAACACCGTATCCTTTAGTCTAGCCGGCATAACCGAGGACGTAAAACTCACATAGATTTCAGTTTTTTTTTATTTGGATTGCAAGTAGTGTGGCAGGGAACATTAGAACTACTCGAGGGAACCCAGCTGCGTAATTAAATTATCCTTTAATTTAAAGACTGTTCGTATCAATAATCTCTGGCTTGCTAGTCGCTGATTTGGTCGCCCGTTGTTTTAGCAGCCGATGTTTTGTCTGTAAATTGTGTGCATGACATGCATATAAAGACCTCCCAAGAGGGATGGAAACATAAAATAATATTTTTAAAAAACTCCCCTTTTTAGGGAGGGTGAAGGGATGGCAAATTACAAATTGAAATCAATTTCAATTGATTTTCAGAGCAACTACTTTCAATTGATTGATTAATTGCCACTGGGTTTAATTGATTAATGCTCAATACTAGTTTGCAGTAATGGTAAAGGAGTAAACGATTTATATCGCTTCTTTCAAAATTTGCAATACTGCTTTGTGTGAGACACGTTTATTTTGTTCATCATCTATGTAGGAGTTTCTGGTACTGTATGTAATATTTAGTACGTATTCTTTTACTAGCGTTGCTCAAATGTAGTCAATGTGCGTTTGAAGATAATTTATGTACGAAGTTTGTTATTGTGTCAATTCGTGAAACCTCAAAACTTTATTCTAAAGCTTTGCTATCAATGATCAGTAGCTTCAAGTTTGGGAAAAGGTACTACCAAATACACTTCTCAGATGTCCTAAACCTATTTAAGTTGGGCAGCATTCCTTGTAAGTTTTCACTGGAAGCTAGGATCTGGTATAATGCTGTTGATAGACTCTATTTCTTATTCTGACAAGTCCATGTAGTTATTTTAAATCTCGTACGTCCCAGTATCAGTAGAAGTTACGGGTTTATCTTAAAATGTTAGAATTTACGTAAAGAGCTCGGCGTGTTGTGGTGGATGATATGGTAATAGAACAAATCCAAACGTTATTTTCAGATAAAAAGTTTATAGCGGTAACAAATGCAATCGTGTCACATTTAAATTTAGAAGATAAAACCAGTTGAGAATGCTCCAAGAGCATTGTTAGAACGAACTTAAAAAGAATGGAGAGATGGAGCGGGAAGGATAACTGTCATTGTTCTACATGTAAATCTTTTAATCCTCATCTTCTCTTTCTCGAAAAATATAATCTCTTTGTGACTTACGGTTTCCGAGATATGGCTCCTTAAATCTCCCGAAATTCGAACTTTTTTGGCCAATATCTGGGGAACGGTGGCCACTTGGCCAGTAGTAGTTGAACAGGGCCACCGGTTACTATTTAATGCCAAAATATTTACCATCCTCTTGGGTATTGATCGACACCAATATAATCTCTCTAAAACTTATGGTTCCCGAGATATGACTCCTTAAATATCTGGAGATCGGCCATTTTTGGCCAATATCTCGGGAACGGTAAGAGTGACGCGAAAAACTTAATCATTTTCTTAGATAGCTTTTGATGCTCTATGGAATGCAGGGTTAAAAACTGAAAAAAAATTGCAAATAACAGACAGACAGACAGACACACAGACATAGAGAATTCAGTAACAAACTTTTTAAGTTCGTTGAAAACATTTAAGTAGTAGTAAACGAAATTCCATCCGAAATATTTATTTTTTCAGTACGTGGTTTCACTTGCAGAAGGATATGCAATAATGACGAAGTTAGTTGCCCCTTTAAAGATGGATGCATAGCATGAGCCTATATTATGTACTGTTAATATGGCATGTGCACGTTTTTCTTGTATGTATTTACCTATAAAACAAGTGCATAAAAGACGAGAACAACAATTCATTGAAGTACTATTAAGGCGTTATCTGAACAGTTTTGCTGCAGTTGGGCCAAACTAAACTGCATTCACAGGATGTAGCATAATAATAATAATAATAATAATAATAATAATAATAATAATAATAATAATAATAATAATAATAATATGTGAATTTGCAAATACATGAAAAGTAGCAAGAAATAGTGTAAAAGTGTTCGTATTATGCAATTCTTCCTATTGTTTACATGAACATGACAGAATTTTGTTAAAAACAAAAACATGTCTGTGTGTGTTTTTAGGTGCTATAGCAAGTATTAGGTGAGCGTCCTAGATTTTTTTGGTGCGTATTACATAGGTGTGGAGTTAGATAGAAAGTACCTTTATGTGGTCAAGTTCGGGTACTTTCACTTCATCCTAAAGAACAAGATGAGGCTGTTAAGTGAGTGAGCAATACATTAAGCATATTCCTGATTCGTCTGAAAGATGATTCCGACTCTGCATTGGACTTCAGTTGTTTTTTGGTTTCCAGCTAATGGCATCTCGTTTGTCTAATTAATCGTCAAAATTAGAAAGATATATTTTTATGAAGTTTTTTTTTTCCAGATTGAAAAACTTATTAGAATGTAATATTTGTTCTCGATTGTAGTAATAACGTAACACAGGACATGAGTTAATTTTAAACTATGGGATGTATCCAAATCACTACTCAGGATTGTTCCCCCACCGGGACTGAACCCCGAATCCTCCACACTGGTTTAGTGGTAAGTAGTGTTGCCCACAAAACGAGGAATTTCTCCGATTTTTTTTTTTTTTTCGAGAGCGGATTTCAACATTGGATGGCAGAAATGTATCGACAGCAAGCCGCAATATTTCAAATACAATATTAGGTATCCACATGTGTATGCATCTACTTCACACACATTTTCCAGTTATTACTCCTTCACCCATTTACGCACACACACACACACACACACACACACACACACACACACACACACACATACATATATACATATATATACTTGTATAGATAGATATATAGATTGTTTGAGGCAAGATGAGCATCATTGTTCATATAATGAAACGAAAATACACTGTTCTGTTTCCATTGAGACAAAGTTATTAAGATGTTTGCGTTCTTCAAAGTGCCGATCCTTAGTAAGTAGGGATGGTACCGAGACCGAGACTAGTCTCGGTCTCGTCTCGGTCTCGTCTCGAATTATCGAGACGAGACCGAGACCGAGACGGGCTTTTATATATCGAGACGAGACCGAGACCGAGACGGATTTTATATAACCGAGACGAGACCGAGACCGAGACAGGCCTCTATAAATCGAGACGAGACCGAGACGAGACTTAGGTCAGTCTCGAAAGTCTCGGTCTCGTCTCGAATATTGAAAAAATTAAAATTGTCTTCACTCAAAATTTCTTTCGTCGCAGTGTTAGATAATATGGGAACGGTTGACTGATGTACAGGCCTGTATTTAGGGGGTGCCTATCAGGCTCAAGCCCCTCCCGAAATAAATTTGTGACTATTTTTCGCACTGCACGTACAGCACAAATGTTTCTTACCCGTTTCTCAAACCTCTCCCGAAACAAAATCCACTGCTGATGTAGCCTTCTCTGTCCGTCTGTCTGTCTGTCTGTCTGTCTCTCTCTATCTATCTATATCTATCTATCTATCTATCTATATCTATATCTATCTATCTATCTATCTATCTATCTATCTATATATATATATATATATATATATATATATATATATATATATATATATATATCAACAACGTTTGGGAGGTGATTCCTGACACCAAGATAAGACAAAAAGTATAGACCAACCTGGGTGCACAAATGCTTACTTTTGGAATTATAGGCTGCCGGAAACATGAAAAAATGAACTTTAATGGTCCCTAGCTCCAATACTATAGGATCTACCCGTTTCTCAAACCTCTCCCGAAACAAAATCCACTGCTGATGTAGCCTTCTCTGTCCGTCTGTCTGTCTGTCTCTCTCTCTATCTATCTATATCTATCTATCTATCTATCTATCTATCTATATATATATATATATATATATATATATATATATATATATATATATATATATATATATATATATATATATATATATATATATATATCAACAACGTTTGTGAGGATTCCTGACACCAAGATAAGACAAAAAGTATAGACCAACCTGGGTGCACAAATGCTTACTTTTGGAATTATAGGCTGCCGGAAACATGAAAAAATGAACTTTAATGGTCCCTAGCTCCAATACTATAGGATCTATGGTAGTCGGATCAAGACTTTACTTAGGAACTATTATGTGACCTATCCAAAAATACATGTTTCAGAATCCTGCGGTACTCACGCAACAATTTTCAAAAAAAGGAGTTTGGCTAAGGGCATATAATTTTAAGTACTCACCAACTACCTCTGTAAAAGCAGTTGCAGAAGTACCGCAAGATACTGATACATGGATATTTGGATAGAGCACATACTAGTTCTTAGTTGAAGTCTTGACCCGACTACGGTAGATCCCATAGTATTGGAGCTATGCTGTAGCATAGCTAGAATGTTTTTTCAAGGGGGCCAGTGAAGGGACCACGAAAATTTTGAGGGGGACATCTTCAATGAATGGAAAAACTTGATTCATATACTCACAAAACTTGTAAGGTTCAATCACAAGCTAAAATGCTGAATAATTTAAAAATCATTGAATATGCATATCTTATTCTATCCATTAGGCCTATCCTATCCAAAAGCACTATTAAAAAAAAAAAAGCAGAAATACGAGAACTACTTATTTTTTAGTAGTCGTTAAGAAAATCAAAGCGAACTAGGAAACAAGTCTGTTTATCATATTTATACAGTGGAACATTACTTCTGAAAGTTGAATGGAAACTGTAAACAACAAGCTGTTCGCAGAACATGCCGCGACATCCTTTGTGAGTAAACCTACTTTTAGTAGTGCTCGTGATTGCTGCCGAACATGAGCAAGGGTTAGTTGACTACTCCACTTAGACGTGACGGCGGAGGTTGACTGCTATAATAGAATTGGACATAAGGCGAAGCTCAAGGTTATAGGCAGTAGTTATCTCAAATTTTACCAGTTCGAAACATTCCTTCTTGCACACATGAGACCAGTTTGCCTGATGGAATGATGGAAGTGAATAAATATCACAAGTTCCAGATTTGTTTTAATACCGCATAATAATATAAATAGTTATTTATATTATTATGTAGATAAACTGTAATAATAATAATAATAATAATAATAATAATATTATTATTATTATTATTATTATTATTATTAGTAGTAGTAGTAGTAGTAGTAGTAGTAGTAGTAGTAGTAGTAATAGTAGTAGTAGTAGTAGTAGTAGTAGCAGTAGTACCAAATTATTTAATGATTACTATGCATTTGTTCTATGTCACCATAGTTAATGAGAATTAACAACTTACTGTACGAATTGTAATAGGTAATGTACGAACACTTCTTTCGTCCAACGCAAGTGTAATGGTTTACTAAAGTGTATGCTATTTGTAAGTAAGTGTCTCATATTTTAGTATAAATTTCAGCATTGAAGCAAATGAGAATGCCGACTGATTTTGCTTTTCTTTCTGGCTCTTTGTCGAAAACAAAAGAGATAACTACGTCAATAAGATACAGGGGTTAAAAGGTAGTTCAGGTGGTGAGATCAATGCATGCATCCCACAGATTTCGGTGAATTAGATCTTGCTGTACTACGAACATAAACTAGTAGAGCTATTTTACTCGAAACGCAGAGCAGTGGTTCAGTGGTAGAGCGTCCACCTTTGGTCCGATCACAGCTCGCGTCAAATGAACTTTGTGGTGGACAAACACCGCGTGCGTGGGTTTTCTTGGGGTTCTCCCGTTTCCTCTCACTTTCTTCATTCCACCATTTCATTCATCTTTCGTCGTCACCGTCACCATTAGCCTAGTTGGCATATCCGTGGGACGTAATTCTTGATTTCATTTCATTTCGGAACGCACACTATTGCAACATACGGTATTCTGCAGTTGATAACTCTGTTGTGGAGAGATGTTTTGGTAGTAGTTTCACTTGTGGCTACGACTCACTTAGCGTTTGTAAACCTGTAGCTATATCACTGTGTGGGGGGCACTAGGGGGCCAAGATTTTGAGCAAGGGGGCCTGGCCTCCCTGACCTTCCCTTGGCTCCGCCACTGGAGCTGTGGAACATTAAAATTCATTTTTTTCATGTTTTTGGCAGCGTGTAACTCCGAAAGGAAGCATTTTGTCTTATCTTGGTGTCAGGAATCACCTCCCAATCGTCGGTGTTATTATATATATATATATATATATATATATATATATATATATATATATATATATATATATATATATATATATATATATATATATATATACAGGCGTCAATTGTAATACTGGGTGCAACACCCTTATTTCATGTGGCTACGTACGTCAGTAAGTGAGAGCATCAATTACTCCTGTGAGAACAGTAAGCATCACTCTCACTTACTGACGATGTCGCCATAGAAATGAGGGTGTTTCACCCAGTATTAAGACTGACACCACTGTCTTGTCATAGTGTTCCCAACAAAAAGCATATTATCCTCGTTTTATCCCAAAATCTGGACTTGGGTTTTTTCTTCAGTGTATATGCAATTATTCAAAGACTTACAGTTAGTAATACGCATTGTGTTGATTTTTGGGTTAACTTGTTTTAGTTTAACGTCCCACGGTTATGCTAGGGCGGCTAAAGGAGACGTGGAGCTACTGATTATAGTGGAACCACTTTGGTCGTTCAACTGTACCCACACCGGGAATCGAACTTGGAACCACGCAAATTGTAGTTAAGCGTGCTGCTTACGGCTCTGCTGTAGTCTGCTTACGTCTCTGCGTGACATCATTGAAATGAGAGCAAAACATAAATTAAATTAAATAAAAATAAATAAATATACTTCACATAAACTACTGCGAAGAGTAGTACGAAGAGTAAAACAAGATATTTGAAAAAGGAAACAAATTATTGCTTTGTCCTACTTAGATGAGTAACAATAACTCTATGGATTCCCAAAGCTGATTTCGTCGCCACCGAGGGTCGACATTTTCCCTAGCGTACAAAGAGATAGATCTGCAGTATTCATGACAATTTATTTAAATTATAGCACTAAATTCTTCAATTTCTTACGTATTATCCTTTCCATATTTCTCAGAGTAGAAATTTTGTAAGCCTGACTGGGTTTTTCGACGCTCTTATAGGTGAGGACCCCGGGACACTGTCTCAGATGCTCCTGCCTAGTTACGGCTATGCATAGTAATGCATTACGACCTTACGATCTCGTATAAGAAACAGAATGTACTTAAATTGAGACGCGAACTATGCGAAATATCGGACTTTGAATCTAACTTGTTTGTTGATTTCAACCCAAGACCACACATAACAAAGGTGGGTGTCTTAGCTCCCACCACAAGGTTCAGGAAGCCCGTGTTATAAAGTGTAAATTAAATACGTATATATGAAACGCTAATAAAGCATTTGATCAATTAGAAACAAAATATATTGTAGTAATAATTTACCCTATTTGTTAAGATCATGAAAGTTATATTCTGTTTTTGAAATGACAGTCAAAGCAGAATGTATTGGACAATAAATGAGGTATTGTAAAATTTCAATTTCGGTCCGATTTAATACTTTCGAGCTGCTATGTGTTGTGTTATCCGTTAGGAGGTATTGATCAATTCTGATTCAAAGGAAGAATATAAACTACTGTATAGTACTGGAGTTAATTTAATAGAGTTTAATTGTATAGGCAGTAGTGAGGCTATTTGAGACAAAGTCTATTGCTAGAAAGTGAAATATGGGTTACTATTAGGGTTTTATTCCAGATATGATATACCAACAGACATGGGCGGCGGTTAGGGGGGCAAAGGGGGGCAGTTGCCCCCCACTTTTTTGAAATTACTCATTAATGTATATAGTTTCATTTGGAAATATAAAGTTTTGTATGTATTATTGGTTCATAGAATAAAAATGGTGCCATAAAATATTTGTCGTTCCATGAGTACGGATTGGTTGTCTTCCCGTGGAATTAAGAAAGCTACAGGAATTGCGTTTGAACTGCTACTAAAAATGGACCAAAAATTAACCTATTGGAGCGCCACAATTAGAGCGTACAGTAGAGCGTCGATTATCCGAAGTAATTGGGGGACATGGGTGTTCGGAAACTGGTTTGTTCGGATAATCGAACTGTACTGTACTGTACTGCACTGTACTGGACTGTACTTCTACAGCCAGTGCCAAACCGACAGAAGTGTGCTGATTGTTGAAACACAGCGACTGGCGGCTTGGCCGGTCAGCAGCGCCTTATGAAAGCCCCATTAGAAGCAATGTTCCGCCAGCGGTGGCTCAGTGCGGCGACTACTGTGGGAAACTTGGTTTGGGGGTGAGGGGGATGATGGACAGTAGGGTGGGAGAGTGACAGGTGCGAGCGAGTACACAGTTCGGTTAAGCGGTCGTTCGGTTGACCGACGTTCGGATAATCGACGCTTTACTGTACTTTAATTTCTTCTTGCAAGTTCTCAATATGTTAGTCAGCTGCTCTGGAACTAATTGAGATAACATTTCGCAAGAAAAGAAGTCCTTCACAAGTTATTCTTTAATTGCACAAAAATCGACAGTTCCTAAAATGTATTTTGTTCTTTCTAATAATAAGGAATATTTTGATTTGATTTTTTTTAGTTTAACATCCTGTTCAGCAGCGAAGTTATGTGAGATGTGGACTTAATTATCAACGTGGAGTCCGAACCACGTGAGCTCCCCCGGGGAATCGAACCCGGGTCTCCCACGTCAAAGGCGTTTACGCTAACCGCTTAGCCACGAAGGAGCTCAGTAAGGAATATTAATTTTGCAGTATAATATAGGAATTTAGGGGTGTGCATATACAGTTTTGTATATACAATTCAATTTATTAAATTTAGCATAATTCTAGATTTTAGGATTATTTTGTATAACTGAAAAGTGGAGTCACTAAGTATTGCTGAGTTTTGATATATTCCAAGAAAGTGGAAACTGTACTTAATGGCAGCGAACATGTTTCGGGAAGGTGCAAAAGTATTTCTTTAAATGTCGTAGCATATGCTTGTAGTATTCACTGTCATTCTAAGAGTAATAACATATATAATAGCATGCGTGGAATTAAAAATAAGTTGTTCATTAATTTCCAGTTTCAATATAACTTTTGCAAAACAAGCCCCATTATTCATTACTATGATTATTTGATTAATATTATCCTTTCTGTTTATTTGTTTTGCAAATTTATTAAATATGCCTCTAATCTGATCACACAATTTTCCACACAGATATTCATGAGCAAGGAATCAAATCTCTTCTTACACCTTCGTTGTTTAAGAGTACAAAGGGCTAGTGTCTACTTGCGTTTCTCTTGTCAATTTACTTAATAAAATATGAAATACGATATACGGTATTTTAACTGAAAAAGATAGTATCCTATTAGTTATACAACCTTTCGTTAAACAAAGTGTTACAAGTAACCAGGAAAACTAACATTGATATCAAATATTCAGATCATGTCTTTCCCCCCCACACACACTTTTAACGTCCAACATCCGCCACTGCCCACAGATGACTGAACCTGGAATAGTGTTGCCACGAGACGAGACATTTCTCGTGTCTCGTCTCGTCTCGTCTCGTAAACGAGACGAGACACGAGACGGGACAGAACCCTTTTAGACGAGACACGAGACGAGAAGACTACTTGTCCCGTCTCGAAAACGAGACGAGACACGAGACGAGACGGGACGTCTCGTGAAATGTCTCGTCTCGTCTCGTGTCTCGAAAATAAAAACGCTGGCGGGAATGGCCAAAATTGAAATTGCCAGTGGTCATATAGATTGCAAAAAGAAAATCCCCTTTGTGAGAAAACATGTTGAAAAGCCTTCATAGAAAAGTGTCCTCTGTCTATTGAATGAAAAAATCGTGATACATGAGCTTCCAGGAATATCATTCTTAATGTCTTGTCCCCAATTCCCCTTGCTGTAAACTGAGGAATACTCATTTTTTTCATTTCTGGCTGGAATGATGACAAACAAACTCAAAGACAGGAAAGATTTTTACAAGGTCAAGAAACCGAACTACCACCACCCTCTATTCAATTTGAAAACTGGGTAAGGTCTACACTCATTGCAGGCTGTAGTTGAAAGTTCTGACTGACATGGCGGAAGAGAACAGAATAGACTACACTTGTCTTTATTCTCTGGAGGCGGTATTCTTTTTGCTATATGAACCGAAAACGGTAATTGAAGTATGTCATCTTGCAAGTAAAATTTTGTCTTCTCTCTCTCTCTCTCACACACACACACACACATACATACATACACATAAAAACACTTTTACCATTTTACCAATCGCTCGCTTATTATACAGCAGTCATGTTGTAAAATTCACCTCTTTGTTTGGAAGGCGGGCGAAGGACAAAGAAAGCAAAGATATCGACGAACCCTTAAAATTGTTTGCTTTCAGCAAATTTATGATACTAATAATAATACTTTAGGTGAAGAGGTTTTACAGGGGGAACTTCGTTTTGTTACGTGAAAATGTTTGATCTGACCAGAGTGCGAAATTGCCCTCTGCTTCCATGTTGAGAGGAGGGGAATACTTCTCTTTCCTAGTGAATAATATTCATTAGGACCTGAATTATCTTCAGAAATGGTTTCTTGCAGAGTGTAAAGAACATTTGGTATAATATTCATGGAACTCCGTTGAAAGCAGAAAATATCATGAGAATGATCAAAATTCGAACATTGAAGAACATAATTAACAGAAAAGAAATAGGATATGCAAACCATATTTTTAAGCCTGTTATAAACTGTATATCCTGTATTTTTACTAATTCCTTACTCCCATGAAAGTATCCTGGGGAGGATATTCTCTCCAATTTTTTCAGACTGAAATCCTTTTATCCCGTACGATTTCCCCCCTAACACAATACGAAAAAACAAATGCTGTTAAAATCCATACACATGACTCTTCCGGGACTCAACCCGGGGCCTTCAAGCCAATGATCTATCGCCGCAGACCGCTCGGCTTGGTATGAAGATGGGTGGGGTGCTGACTGCCACAGCCAATTATTGGTGCTGATTGCCACGACTAGCGTTGATTGCCAGTATCAAGGTGCTGATTGCCACGATGGCGTGCTGACTGCCACGAGCCTGAGAGAAAGTTGCTAGACGTAACATTACCGGACGCCAAGAAACATGAAAGAAACGTGATGAACCTTAGGATGGTGTTGTTCAGACCAACTCCTAACAAAAGTAAAAGAGGCTTCTGTATGTACACTCATGTCCAAAATTATTGTCGCATGACTATAAATATGTTGTTCTAGTAATATAATTTGATAACGAATTCGCCCGGTATTTCTTATAATGTTAGTATGTGTATAATCGGCAAAGACAAGTATGTGGTAAATTTCATGTCAAAAGAGCAGTAAATAAGAAGAATGAAAGGAAAATAAAATTTTCCTGTCCATTTACTTACATTTTATTTCACTCATTATGATTTTCGTATTTATATTTTTTCCTATGAAATTTACCACAAATATACATTTCCTGAATATACACATAATATCAGTATTAAAAGTACTCTGCAAAATCATTATCAAATTATATTCTTACAAGAAGACAGTTATAGATATGCGACAATAATTTTGGACATGAGTGTACTTTCAGTTTTGTCAGGGAGTGGTGCGTACAAAATTGATACGATTTATGTGTTCTCACTTGAACTCCCTATGTCAGCATGAACTGTGTACAGCTGCACAAATTGTTTCGAGCAGCTCTTGAAAGTTCCATTAAAAAAGCACTGCTGGCTGTCCTTCACAAGGGAAGTTCAAAAGAAAGCACTCGCCTGCAGAGAAACTAAGCATTCCATGTGAAGCCCCAATTCATGCTGATTACAACAAGCTAATAAAATTCCTGTACGGTTGAGAACGGTTCGAGATATTCAACTTGGAAGTTTATATGAGAAAATGAGGAAATACGCATTTATACGCGTTAAGTACAACATAATTAGTAACGAATATTGACATACGAATTGAAAGCTATCGGAAGTAACAGAAAAAAAGTGTTTCGCAATAACTAACGGGTTTGTTAGATACAATTAGTCACTACATTGTTCACAATAATCATAGGTTAGAGATGAAAATTGATCACTGTTGTTCTTCTGTTTTATGAAGAAATGACGCAGGCAAAAGACTCCCTTACACCATGAACATTTTACATGTGCAATTGCGTTGCATCTGTCAAGGGAACAGTTCGCAGAACCAAAACAAAAAGCAAATTCGACAAGTGATTCAAAAAGTTATAGGCCTATAATTTGTTCGTAACCTCCCTTGTAGAATGCAAACTGAAACAATCCAATGTATCGCGGTGATCGGAAGTGATTCGTATGGACACGAACTTTATTTGATTGTTTCGTTGGTACATTATAACGTCCGGATGAAGAAGTTTCATACTATGTACAAATCTCCTTACATAATCTTTGATTGATCGGAATCAAAACACATCAAATGGTTGAACAAATCGTGTGCAATTCTTTGGTATCTTCTCAACCATTAGGTCTTTGCCATCCGTCATGGAACTTGTAATGGACAATTTGCCTGTGAATGGACCCCAGTAACAAGGGCGCCGATCCTGTGAAACCTAAAGGCTGGAATATATGAAATCAAAGTGTACACACATATATATCTCTCTATCTATATACCTTTCCATCTCTCTCTCTCTCTCTCTCTCTCTCTCTATGTATATACAGACACTATAAAGCAAGTGGGCTGATAGTATACGATAATGTCATAGATGGTGACACCTTTACATCGAACTTTGCTTGTCGTGTAAACATTATTTGATATTATCTTGTAAACTATTTGTCTTTGCCTTGTGAGCTTATTTGAATTTATTTTTAAGACCTTTGGGCAACTTTGGCAGAATGGATGATGATGGGAAAATTAGTGGAATGAAGAAAGTGGTAGGATAGTAGACAACTTCGAGAAAACACATTCGAAAAATGAAATGAAATCTTCGAGTTTTACGTCCCACGATTATGCCGGTTAGGCTAAAGGAGACAGTGATGATTAGTAATGAATGAAATGGTGGAATGAAGACAGTGGGAGGAAACGGGAGAACCCCGAGAAAACCCACGCACACGGTGTTTGTCCACCACAAAGTTCACTTGGCGGGGCTGGGATCGAACCCGATACCCCAAGCACCAGAGGTGAACGCTCTACCACTGAGCCACCGCGGTCCCCACACACATTCAATGTTTGTCCACCACAAAGCTCACATGGCACTAACCGAGATCGAACCGACTACCACATACACCAGAGGTGAAGGCTTCACGGTGTAGCTACCGTGACATTTCTTGTCTTGTGTGTTCTGGGTAATACTTGTAACTTAGTTGTATCTTGATTAGCATGGTGCAGCCTGCTACATTTTACTTTTGTTCCCATGGTATGCTGCTATATTTTTTTACAAGACAAGACGAGACAAAACGAGACAAACGAGACGAGACGAGACGAGACGGGGCAGAACCTCTCGAGACGAGACACGAGACGGGACGAGCACATTTTTTCGAGACGAGACACAAGACGAGACATGCTTTGCACGAGACGGGACGAGACAGCCTGAAGTCTCGTCTCGTCTCGTCTCGTGGCAACACTAACCTGGAACACACGCATGGAAAGCATTAGCGCTAGCAAATTAGCTATGAAGAGGTACAGCATACCATAATAGTCAAGAATGAAAGCAAAAAATAAGAAGCGGAAACGACAGACTGTACGATAATAATACTTTCACAATTTTAATTTCACACTATTTATTTCGAGACTTTCGAGACTTTCGAGACGAGACCGAGATTTGGTCCTCGAGACCGAGACCGAGATCGAGACAAGCATCTATTGACCGAGACGAAACCGAGACCGAGACGGCGATTTTTGACTCGAGACGAGACCGAGACCGAGACCGCTATTTATCAACCGAGACGAGACCGAGACTGTACAAAGTCTCGTCTCGTCTCGTCTCGATACCATCCCTATTAGTAAGATCTTTACAAATACCAAGCATGTGTTTGATGCTGAATGTTGTTAGAGAAAGACCGGAAAAGATGGAAATCAGAAGAAGATGAGCTATGATGAATATGAAGCGTGAGGAAGTGGTTCCCAGCCAAGTTTTGCAGCTACATCTGTGGTCATTCTGGCTGTATGTGGGCGTGCATCATCATGGTGTAGCAATACAGGTTTACCAGGTCTTTAGCTTTCAATAGCAATAGCGAGTCGTCTTAGCTGTTCAGTATGCAAGACAGGATAGATCGTTTCATTTTTTGGTAGCAATTCGTGGTGAAGAATGCCAGTTTGGTTCCTCCAAACATACAACATGAGTTTTTAAGGGTGTACACTATCCATCGCACGGGGTGTTGCTTTTGTCGATAAGCTGAACTATTCTTTCCTCTTCTTTAAATTCACATACAGACACCATTTCTCATAAGCTGTAATAGTGTTGGCAAGGAGCGGTTTGTGCTTATCGCAAGCCAAACGAGAATAGATTAGCAAAGACAAACACAAGGTTATTCGCTGATTTCTCTTGATGACGCGTAACACGTCTGGTACCCGTGTAAACGAAATTGCAATTTTTGCACCTCACCTAATGCAAATGGCGCACAATTGTTGTGTGATCGCATTCTATAATTTGTGCCAATTATTGTTGCCAACTAGCCGGTTTTTCACCAGCCTGGCCGGAAATATTGCTGTTATTTTGATTAAAGACAGTGACCGGTACAAACTTCTTATCAGCCCCTTTATGGCCTTTTTTTTTCGAATTTGTATCTAGTTCGAAGCAGTTTCATCTAATTCAAAGTATAGATTTAGAAAGTAACTTTCATTCTGTAAATCCAAAACTGTCACCTTTCACGTTCTATCACCGATTAATATATTTTGTTAATCTGTTTAGATAATTTTAAAGAGACGGCAGGGATTGTATCAGAGAAAATTTAAAAATTTACTTGTAAGAAATTTTATACATTTATTGAGATTGAAAAAGAACTTCTTAAAGCAATTTCCGGTACTTGAAGTATAAGTTTAAAGAATAGATTTCATTTTCCAAATCCAAAATTATCGCGTATTAATATACTTTAGTTCATCTTTTTCGATAATTTGAAAGAAGTGGCAGTTACTGGTAAATAAAACAAAATGATCAATGCTGATTTCAGTTTTTCATTTATAGCGCAATGTATCTATTAAGCTCATTAGTGAATGTACTAACGATATGCAGAATATAGATGCTAATGCACTTTTGTTCACGATAGTGCATTTCCTTTCGATTGATGGGTCCGAACAGACATACTTCACACTTGGACCTATATCTTAGGAAATTTTGAGGAGGTGCCGGCTTTTTTGTTTTCCAGAGTTGGCAACTCTAGTGCCAGTTCCCGCGTTGTTTGGTAAGGATTATTGTGAACCAACTGATTCAAGCGATTTTCATCAAAATGAGAAGGTCTTTCAGACAGGGCATCATGTAGGGAGACAGGGGGACAAATGCCCTCCTGAGTTTGAGATTTATATAGGTTTTATAAATAGAATAGTAGTAAATCAGTGAAAAACGCGAAATTTTACTTATATCAAGGGGTCTTGCCCCGCCCCCAAACCAAAATCTGGAATGACGCTCCTGCTTCCAAAACATGGTTCATCACACAAGTATTATATTCCCAAAAAACATTAAACAATAAAAAGTTTAAAATAATTATACACGCATATACTTTGTGATGTCTCCTTTGTAAAAGCTTTATTGAAAAACAAGATTAACAATATAATCCAACCACGGAAAAGAAAAAAAAACAACACGTCTAATGACATTGTTACAAAAAAACTAATACGCAAACGGATTTTCCAGTGTCATCAAAATATATTAAATAAAAACTTTCAAGGTGATAATTTTGAAAGAAGTTTAAAAAAAAACATATTTTCCATATAATAAAAAAACAACATAAACAGTACCTTTCTAAATCCAAAATAATTTTTGTGATAATATAAAACCTGGTGTTTTAAAACAATATGGATCATTCGACCTGCACCCGCTAATAGTGTAGTTTGGTATATTCAATCTGCATCCAGGATGAACCAACCAGGACTGACAGTTGTGAAGGGAGGCCTGAGTTGATGAGTATGCACTGTGCTGATAAACTTCTGCATGACATATTGTCGTGAAAGAAGAACTACGTAACATTTAAAAACACACGAGAGAACCAGGGATTTATCCTTAATATGACTCCAACCACTATACTTCTTATGTCTTATATCATAATCTTGTAATATTGTTTGTTTCTATATTATTATCATCTAAGGTAACGGTTTTAATAAATACCCCAAATAAATGACACTTGTCCTTTTATTAATATTTTAATTACTTTACGTAACAATTGATTGTTGCTATATTCAGTAACACATTAGTACATATTACAAGTTAAATTTTCCTTCTCAGAAACGAGAAAACCATTTCCGTGATGTCCTCTCAGCAAGTTCTTCATTCCTGTACACACCACAAATTCTCGTGGCATCTGCAGCACTAGATCCTCGATTAAACTCAAGAGTAAAATGTGTCGAAAGTGTTAATTTTTCTTTACTTGACATTCCACACTGATTATCCTTGAAAATGGCGAAAACAAGCTGTTAACACTATACAAACTTCTGTTCGAAAACAGACTTCAGACCGAAGAAAAACAATTGAATAACGAGAAATGAAGGCTTCACAATGCACTGTTGCCAAACTAATGAAGAACGGTATGAACTTTTGCACCGACTCAACTGGGTCATATATTTTTGTATCGTTATGTGAACAATGTTGTTTATTTTACAAAACAATACCAATTAACTTGGTTTTTACCTAGTCTTACCATAAATACTATCCCAATGTTTTAAGTACATTGACACAAAATAGAGATATTTTAATGTTCTTATAACATGAGTTACATGGATGCATTATGAATCAGCCACTGCTGGTGAGGCAGAGGAAGTACCAGTTCTATTCATGAAAGAGGGTGTTGGTGAGATTCTTGACTCGTCTCCCAAGTACTGTCTCCTGCTACACTTTGGGTAATGTTTTGTGACCCTGTTCACAGAAATGGAGTTCCGTTGTGCCCACTGGATCCTTGAAGCCTTTTCACTAATTATCTAGAGGATATGGCATATATCTGTCATTTTAGACATTGAAAGTCTCCTCACCACTAAAAATCTTTTCATCAGTGAAAAGGATTCGACGGTGCCCATTTGCTTCGTAACGCTTACGTAAGCGCTTTGCTTTCAGGAGCCTCTGGTGTTTCAGTTTATTTCTCAGGAGATGCCCTTTGGGAGGATTTTGAAAATCTCCCTTTTTTTTTTTTTTTGCCAATCACGACCACACGATTTCCATACTCGCCCAATTCCATCGTGGACACTTACAACTGATACTTTTACACTTCTTCAGCTCATCTAGCAATGACTCACACTTCACGATACCACTCTTGATGTTGCTCGCTTGTACGGGTGGAAGTACAACCATCTTCAAAAGTTAAGACAGTATTTATGATAAGACTAGGTGTAGTCTTTTAATTGGAAAATTATTCAAAAATGAGTAGTGTGCTCAGACTTTCGACAATGACTCTCTTTCTCTCTCTCCACTACTGATGTTTCAATTATCTATCTATCTATCTATATCTATCTATCTATCTATCTATCTATCTATCTATCTATCTATCTATCTATATATATATATATATATATATATATATATATATATATATATATATAGGGTTTGTCCGGAAAGTAATAGGACTGATTTTATCCCGCCATGACTGTACTTCGGAGCGTGCGTGCAACGACTGCATCCGGTAGAGGGTGTTCCTAGCTAACGAACGAGCGGCTGGTCAGTTGTCTCCGAGCACACGGAGAGTCAGGACAGGCTTTTTCGCGCGACGTGTTTCTGTGAGTGGTACAAGCCGAAAATGCAGCGTTCGTTAAAGCAGAGGTACGCGATTAAATTCTCTGTTAAACTCGGTAAATCTGCGACAGAGACGTTTGATATGATCAAGCAGGCTTACAGATGATGCTTTAGCAAGATGTGGCACAAGGCCTTTTCGGAGGGCCGGGAAGAGGTCGCCGATGAAGACCGTGCTGGAAGACCTTCGACTTCGACAAACACCGACAATGTGACTCGTGTGCGCGAAGTTTTTAACTCAGACCGTCGACTAAGTATTCGTTTAATTGCCCAGATGTTAAATTTACCAAAAACTGTGGTTCATGAAATTGTGACGGAGCATTTGAACATGCGCAAGGTGTGCGCGAAGATTGTCCCAAAAGTGCTCACTGACAACCAGAAATTGCGGCGAGTGGAATTGTGCCAAGAAAATTTGAACATGTGTGAAAGCGACCCCCAATTTTTGAATAACTTAATCACAGGTGACGAATCATGGATCTTTGAGTATGATCCCGAGACAAAGAGGCAATCCTCCGAGTGGCACACGCCGGCGTCTCCTCGCCCAAAAAAGGGAAGAATGAGCAAATCCAAAGTGAAAACGATGCTCAATGTCTTTTTTGACATCAAAGGCATCGTCCACCATGAATTTGTTCCTCCTGTACAAACCGTCAACGCCAAGTTTTACGTGGAAGTGCCCAAGAGATTCAAACGAAGGGTCAATCGGGTCCGACCAGACATCGGAGCCGACTGGAAGCTGCTCCACGACAACGCCCCGGCTCACACCGCCTTTCTTGTGAACAGCTACCTGACCAAGGCCGGCATCCCAACGCTTCTGCAGCCGCCCTACAGCCCAGATGTGGCCCCCCGGACTTCTTTTTGTTTCCTCGCCTGAAACGCCCGATGAAAGGCAAGCATTTTGAGACGACAGAGGGGATCCAAGGAGCTTGCACCGCGGCTCTCAAGGCTATTCCGGAGAATGACTTCCGTGACGCCTTCAATGCTTGGAAATCGCGCTGGCAGCGCTGCATCGACGCAGAAGGAGCCTATTTTGAAAGTTTTTAAAGAATTGTAACGATTGGCTCAATATATTTTTTTTTAAATCGACTCAGTTATAGATAGATAGATAGCAAAGGATGCATTATTTTCATGAGGACCATTGTATTTGCTGGATAAGGTGTGAAGGAACTGAAATACTTGATGATATGAAAAATATTTTGTAGCTCAGCACTACTGTTTTCAACTGTTGGCAAGCGGCCATCTGAATTTAAAGACAGTCGTGAAAGCCCGTGCGACGTGTACGACCTAAATCTCTCTCTGCACCAGACATTGTTGAAAAAGTTCACAATAGATTACTCCAGAATTGCCGATTAAAGAAGAGTGAGAATTCAGAAGCTCAGAGCATTTCACATTTTTGGCCGAAGAATTTTGTATAAAGCTCTCTGAGAGATACTTGATCGAAAATGAATCAGAATGTAAGTCTGTAAAGGCACTTAGGCCGTATTAAGAAAAGTCCAGCAGGTTTTGTTATAGGATTCCATCTCTTTTCGAAACTGGAAGAATGAGTTGGTGCACTTCGATGTTATTAGAATCAAGAACTTAAAGCATAAGAGAGAAGTATTTTGCGGGCCTGGAGGAATTTTGTTTTCACGGAGACATAAAAGGTTTACAGCGGCTTCTGATCAAGCGTATGAGTTAAATGCTGATGGATACGCACAATTTTCAAGAAGTACAAGGATAGGTTAGAAAGCCCTTACCTCATCATGATAGAGATGAGCTAGGGATGTACAATTATGTCCATGGATACGTCGTTCTCGACATATAACATCTGCATTAAATTTAGCAGAGATGGAGGCAAAGCAAGTTTCCACCGTATTAATAACCTCACTATCATCTGCAAAATGCCTAACCCTAAATGTTTTTTTCATATCTGAGAAGAGGAAATAATCGGACGGACCCAAATCGGATGAATATGTGGGTGGCGCAAATGTTCGCAGCCACATTAGCGCATAAAAATGACTGTTTCTGCTGCTCGGAATACCGATACATTGTCCGCTAGTAGCAACATATATTTCAAAAGCAAGCTCCATCTCTTTGCTTTGATAGCGGATATTAGTGTTGCCCATGAGACGAGACGAGGCAGGATTCTCGTGACAAGATTCGATACGAAACATCTCATCCGATGAAGAAAGACTATTCGAGACGAGACAGCGAGGAGACAGCCCAAAATCTAGTTTCATGGGCAATACTAGCGGATAGTCCCGCAGCTTTCTGTGTACCATGTTTCTGTAATATGTCCGTGTGATTATAACCCCTTTCTGTAAGTAATCACTCAAGATCATACCTTTATGTGCCTCAAACAGGACAACAGAACTTTGCTGGATATACTTTAGCCTTTTCAGAGGTCAGGAACAAAGTACAGTATGTTTACATTTTTACTCATTTTTTTACCTGTGATGATGATGTTTAATTTCAAGGTCAAGTAAATACACCCCGTATTTTTCCAGTTATTATCTTTAAAAAAGCATCATTGTCCTTGTAATATAGGTCTAAAATGCTTTGTGCGCCTTGCATACGTTGCTGTTCTTAAAAGGAGTTAACAATCGGGGAGCTACCTTGTTACCACCATACTTAGATTTGTAGTCGTTGAGGGGCCGCGGTGTCTCAGTGGTAGAGCATTCATCTCTGTTGCATGGGGTAGCGGGTTCAAACCCCGCTCCCGCCAAGTGAACTTTGTGGTGGACAAATACCGTGTGCGTGGGTTTCCTAGGGGCTCTCCCGTTTCCTCCCACTTTCTTCATTCCACCATTTCATTCATTTCTCATCATCACCGTCTCCTTTAGCCTAACCGGCATAACCGTAGGACGTAAAACTAAAAAAATTCATTTCATTTTTGTAGTCGTTGAGAGACAGGTTTCTCTTCAATCATCCCGTAGACTTATCCGACTATATTTGAATTCTCTCTTCTAGCGTTTCACTGTGTCCTAAAATGAGGATTCCTCACTATACACAGCTTCCACGTCTTACGTATCGTTTGTGCCAATTTTCCTTGAAGATGGATCCTCCAAATCGGTATGCTATTTTGTCCAACATCATGTCTTCGCCTAGTTTTCAGGCTGTAACTTCAATTCAACAGGACCTGTAAAGACACAAATTCGGACATATATTAATGAGACGCTAACATACCATTGTGCTCATTTTTACAGTACTAGCACATCTCTATCACGGTAAGGGTAAGAACTGTCTTGCCTCTTCTTGTAACTCAATGTTTCGAGCGTCAATCATAGAAGTTCTCAAATGACCCTCGTATATCATTACACGTGTAGAAGCCAGCGGTTAAATAATATATCTTTCTTTTCATGTCAAAAGTTAATTTAATTTCTTTCCTTGTCATAAGGCAAGCTAAAGACAATAGTTATTTGCAATTCATAAAGTTTTAGATCAGAGCAGATGTCGAGCTTTGACATCATCAGATTGCGTTATGTTTTCTATTATAGTCTAAACTGTGTACTTTGATGGAGACTTCCGGTTGTTGATAGGTCTTCACACCTATCGTTTGTGACATTGATACTGTATATACAACTATAAAGAATATGCACAACTAACGTAAGTAATGAAATACATGGGAAATATTATCATCAAATCTCAGTAATGTTAAGTAGTCTAAAAAATATTGAGCCTTTGGAGGTCAAAATTGAGAATACATTTAGTGATTTGAAACTGCATATGTACCGGTATCATTTTGTTCGATGAACTGCCATTTTTCCCGCAGTACCCTACTCCTGTCGCTATAGAACGTGGTTTTTACAGGAATATTTTGAAACTAACTTACATGCAAGGTTTTCCAAGTGTCACACACCATTGACTTGAAACTCCTGGAGTGAATGAAGGAATAAGATATTAGAACATACATGTTTTTTTTATATCGACCAACATGGGGGATGAAGGGGGTAAACACCCCTAAAGTGAGAACATAGGGCAAAATGACACCTTTTAGCAAGACCATAACTGGCAATACACAATGCGGATTTGAATACGAATTGAAATTCCTGAAGTGAATAAAGGAATCGAAAGTAGGACATACTTATTTATATATATACTAGCTGAACCTGCGCTCTCTACACAACGCATTATTCGCATATGAGCATAAATCTTCTCATTCCTCACAACATATGTACATGTCCCTCTGCAGACACAAGTGAAAGACGTCTTGATAAAAAAAATCGGCAAGGGGTATCATAAAGGGGAGATTTTTTCGATTATTTTTTCTCAATATCTCCCACCGTTTGCAAGATTTGAGCCTACTTCCGGTTGGAGTGTCTAATTCATGTATGACCAGTGTTTTCTTTCTTCTTGCATGCAGTATGTAATAAGCAAGACTCGAGAAATACTTATCCTTCCTTTTTCATTATTATTTGGCGAAACATACGCCTGAGACATATACAACTCCAATATACAACAATGTGGTGTTGGAATGTAAAACGTGTAGGATATGATGCTTTAGTTTTTTTTTTTTTTTCAATTTCAACGCTTCCAGTGCACCCTAAAAATGTAATAAAGAAATAATGCCCATGTCTTTTTTAAATATTCAATTAGAACTGGACAATCTACGCAAAATTTCCAATCGATCAGTGAAAACGTCATCTTTCTAGAGCCTGTAGTTTCCGAGATCTCATTGTCGAAAGGATTGGGCACAAACATATAAATTTCCAGAAACATATTGTTTAAAAGAACTCCTAAGATGGCAGCATAGTTCATTTGCATTCATTTTGGAGAAGGCTTATTAAAATATAAAGGTTTTGAACACTAATTTCATATCATAAACTTTATGAATAAGATATAGTTAACTAATTTATACTATTTAAAGTACAAATACTTAAACTGTTTGTCTCTGTTAAACGTGAAATCACACATAACTGTAAATGAAAGATTTCAAAGCTAAAGTTATAGGTTGGAACTCGGGCACTTTTAATTGCTATTGTAGCATTTTAATAGATAGATCGGTCAACGTGAAGAGATGAAGGGAAGGGTATACACTTCTAAAGTGGAACTTAGGGCAATATGACACATTTTAGCAAAGCCATAACTAGCAACGCACAGTGCGGATTTGCTTGAAACTCCTGCAGTCAATAAAGGAATCAAAAGTAGGAAATACGTGTTTTTTATATCGGCCAACGTGAGGGATGAAGGTGGTGATATCTCCCTAAAGTGCGAACGTACGCAATATTACACCTGTTAAGACCATAACTAGTCACACCGTTAGAGACACACATTGGCTAATGTTGGAAAACAGCTATAAGTTTGCCCACTTTACGTGAAACAGTATTATGCGCCTGCTTAAATGCCCACAACCACGTTTTTGAGGCTGTAAATGAAGCGAAGTTATGCTCCTGACTCACATTTTGAATCGTAGCATTGTATTTACGACTCATTGTCTTAGATCATTGGTAAAAATAAATATACCTTGAAACCTAATATAATCATTAAAACCGATTGATATATAAAAGTAACAAGAACTCTAGGAATGATCAAAAAATGTATCAAAAGATTGCGATCTTAGCCAATAATTAGTTTTTGGGTCAGGTGCCACAAAATTTTTGAACGGCCCCTAAATCGAGTTTTCGTGTTTTCTACGGAATAAGCACAACATACTAAGTTAGGTGATAATTTGGGTTTGGCTACATTGTATGTACTCCAGATATAACGTGTACAAGAAACTTTTTTATTGAAATATATTGGATCTTTTGATCCAACAATTTCACAGTTCGAGCTATAGTTGCAGCTCATAGTCTAAGGTCGTTAGTGGAAAGTTCTTTTTGGTGCATTCTCATTGGCTAATTACTTTCCAATCTTTGTTTACTTTGTTTAAAATTTTCAAAACGTTTTAAAAAGTTTATTTAAATTTTTAGTTTGATTTTTTTTTATCACGGTTTAAAAATTTTCTTGTAAAATTATTTAGTTTGATTTTTTTTTAAATTCTAGTATTGTAGTTACTACTCATTATCTAAAGTTATTGTGTAAAGTTATTCTTGGTGCAATCTGATTAGTTGATTAGTTTCATTTTTTTTTTTTTGGAAAAAGTTTTAAAACTTTTGTTTAATAATTTTAATTTTAAAACATTTTTCGGCCACTGTTGTAAATTTGTTTCAAACTTTGTGAACCTTAGGATTGTAGATACGACTCATAGTCTGTCATTGATAGAAAATTTTAGGACTTGAATCAACAAGTAATTATTAAAACCGATTAATATGCAATAATAACAATGTAGCACTTTAAACTTAAATCACAATTCGTATTCTAAAGTCATTAGTGGAAAATTCTCCTTTGTGTAATCTGATTGTTTGATTATATTGATTTTTTTTTTAATTCAAATGTTGTGAAAACTTTTGTTCAACAAAATTGTTGATCACTGTTTTAAAATTTTAGTTTGAAAATTTACTGAATTTTAGGATTTCACTTACGACCCATAGTCTAGTCGTGACTGGGAAAAATGCAGGACTTGAAATCTGATAGGTAATTATTATTATTATTATTATTATTATTATTATTATTATTATTATTATTATTATTATTATTATTATTATTTTGATATACAACAACAATTTCACACTTTGAAGTTGAGCCACAACTCGAACTCTAAGGTCATTAGTGGAAAGCTACCCTTGGTGCCGTTTCATTGACTGAACACTTTCAAAACTTTTGAAATGTTTTGTTATTTTGTGATCAGTGTTTTAGTTTTTTGTTTGGACATCTTTGTTTGAAAATTTTCAGGTTGAAAATGTGTGTATTTATTAAAAGTTCTTGTTTTTTTAAAATGTTTTATAATTTTTTTATTAAAAGTTTATAATTGTTTTGTTAACCTTTTACAGTCATTGAAAATTTTTAAAAATTTTGTGCACTAAAATGTATTCACAACCTGAAATTTTGTTGCTCACTGAAAAAAAAATTACAGGTGTAAGGAAAGAATCGTTTCTAACGAATCGGAACAATTTTAAATAAAACAATCTGGGAACTCTGTTCACAAGGATTGCATCATCATTGGTTGTCATTACCCCGTCATCCTGTGCCTCACACCTCAAGTTAATCTCTACACACACGCATGATTATGCTGTGTGACTGGCGGGCTAGTCGCCAAATGATACATTGTGAGGTCTACCACAATGCCACATAATCACTACGTACCGGTACTCACAGCAGTTGCAGTAAGGAGCCAGCATTGGCTAATCACAAGATGTACTGGACAATGCTAGACTATACGTGGCAAGGACGGCCAGAGATATCATTTAGCGACTTGAGTAGGAGATATTGTACCACCCACTATACTCCTCGGACCTAGCACCATCAGATTACCACTTATTTCATTTCCCGGACAACCATCTCTGTGGGAAATCTGTCGACAATATATGTGGTATGCACTGACGAAATTCCTTGAATCCAAGACCACGAGTTTTATTTCCAGGACATTGCGCAACTCCAGGAACGTTGTCAAAGGATGCTTCATGCTCATGGAGATTACTTCGAGGCTTAAATCTGAACAGCGTGTGCTGTATGTCTGTTTATGACGATCACGATCAACAGGATTTTGTTACCTTAAGAAACGTTTAATAGGTTTATTGTAAGAAGAGTGGAGTTAAACTGTTTTTACGTTCGTACTGCTAATTAAGAATAACATTGTTTTATTGTGATAGTTCCCAGATTTGTATTTAGGGGTTTATTTATAGGGCAGGGAATTTACCTCTTTGTAGACCTCTCTCCTCTTGCTCCACCTCTTTGATTAATTTTGCCGTTGGAGTTTGGAGAAATCTTTCCTTCAGTTTTATCGAACACATTTCAGATTCCATATCGTTCTAATAATTTTAAACTTTATTTAAGTTTCCTGTATTAACTCCATGTTTAGTTGTTTTTTTTTTTTTTTTTTTGTGTCTTGTTTCTGTAGATTACGATATTCAGGAGGAGATAGCACCTGTGTACTCTCAGTCTGAGTAGTTATGTATAATAACTACGCATTTCATATATTATGAAACATTTTATTATTCTGTGCGAAATTCCTTTCTGTTTTAAAAAAATCACAATTGTTGGCTTTACAGAATTTCCCCCCATCACTTGTGAGCTCGTAAATAAAATACTATTTGTAAATTCGTTTGAACTGTGGACACACATGACGTTATCTTCAGTGGATATCTTTGTAATGAAATATATTGGCAATGTATATCCATGCACTTCAGGATTTAACACTGATATCGAGCTTGAGATAAAAACAAATAAATAAATAAATCGAAAAAGAACATTATTGTGTAAATATTATTACTTGTTGGACTCAAATACATGCACAAGTGCTTAAACATGAACACTAATTATAAGTAAAGCTTTATCTTAGGAGAAATTTTGTAACCTATAGATAACTGTTGTTCATGACGTTATCAAGAGGAGAAAGTACGAAAAGGGTCCGTGTACGGATTGCAACGACAAAACGATGTAAACAAAACTATGGTTTATTATTTGGAAAGTTGTGACCGTTCAACGGTTATCTTAGTAAATACATAAACAATAGATAGCATTTGAATTAATTATATCAATTTCCAAAGCCAACTCTTTATCATTTTCTTAATTTGTGTACGTTACAATTCATAAGCAGAATTTCTTGTTTCTTCATATTTGTTTATGTTGAAAGTTCATTAGAACTAATTACGTTCGAAACAATGCAGTCTATCCGATTCAAAGTTTCACACCATAAAGATAACCTTAAAACCCGGATCAAGTCTTAAAAATTTGCCATCTTTGGCGAATGTTCGAAAGGGAATAAAGGTTACATGCATTCCTAACTTTAACCTAATGCTTATTTACTTTGTTCTGCTGATTTTTGAAACCAGGATGTAGTCTTTATTTATCGAAAATCGCTCAATGTACGAGATATAAAGAGTAGGCGGTCGTGTTCTTTGATCTGTTTATGACTAACTACACAACACACCGACGTCACAAAATGGCAACGCTTATTATAGCACCGGGATGCATTTTGTTTGCTATATACAGGGTGTTTCAAAAATTCCTGACATACGGTAACTGTTATTATCAGAGTTATAACAAAATGTAAGAGGAAATTCCATCTCCAAATATGACGTTTTCAGTCTAAAATGAACTTTTTTTTTAATCGGACGAGCCGTTTGGGCTATACACTTTTTATGCGCCCAATTTTAAATGAAAATGCAACGTATCTGGACCCACAACATAAGTGAATGAAGTTACAGATTGAAATGAGAGCTGGCCATCGACATGTTAGCGTAAAAGACAGTAACTTCATTCACTGATGTTGTGTGTCCAGGTAAATGGCAAAGTTGCATTTTCATTTAACATTGGGCACAAAGAGTGTACAGCCCAAATGGCTCATTCGATTTTAAAACTTCCTTCACTGTAGATTGAAAACATATCTGGAGACGGTTTCCTCTCTTACATTTTGCTGTAACTCCGATAATAACAGCTACCCTATGTCAGGGGACTTTTAAGACACCCTATATATATTTACATGAACCTTTCACATTACTCTTTATACTAAATGGCTAGGCAAAGGCATTCGATGTTAATACGCTTATCTTCAGTGCAAGTGATCAATGATCCAATGTGTGAGCAGGCTAATAACAGCCACACACAAAAAATTAAAAAGAAAAAAAAAGTTCTTTGCACCGGACCCCAGGGTATAAGTTCGATGTATTTTGTTACACAGAATACAAATTTCGAAACCCCAGGACGATCGATCTTGTCAATTTTGTTTTATTGACGGAAAACGTATGTGCTATCTTACCTACCAAAATTCGCTGAAGTATTTCGGCCATAAAAAAAGAATTGACACGGTTGATTGTCTTGGGAGTTTCGAGATTTGGATTCTGCGTAACAAAATACATCGAATCCATACCCTGGGGTCTGGTGCACAGAACTTTTTATTTTTGTGTGTGTCTGTATAATTGAATCGAGTAAAGAAAGGCAAATATTCCTGAAATGAAGGAGAATATTGCGCGATAGCAATTTTTGTATAAGCAACAGTAGTACTTCCGTTAAGCGGTTTTGTTTTTTTCATTTTCCAGAAGTACTGGTACATGTAAGATGTTGTAAAATGTTCTCCTTTTTTCAGTCACCAATTCAGTTAGTCTCAGTGGTGAACTTACAAAGAGTCCCCAGCTTTACGGAACCCTACACATATTGACAGAAGTTTTGAATAATGTACCATACTTATGTTTAATGTACCTAAAGAAATGAATTTACGTTTTTGTTCCACTTGTAACCCGTACATAGAAGTATAGGTAGGCTGGAGAGCTAGAGTTGTACTCCGGGCCCCCCAAAGAAATAAAGAGATGTCAGAAATACCAGAAGATAGTATTGGGCTATTATACATTATCTTATCATTATACTGGCCAACTTAGGTTGATTATTGTAATGTGTGAGCGCCAGACTTAGTGCTTTCGTATACTATCAAAACATTTAATCCAATATGTTGGACAGCAGATGTAAAACCTGTAGATGCTCTGAAAGAAGGTTTGAAACTTTGTGGTATGAGCAGAAAGAAAGACTATGGGCATCGTAGCAAAAATTGGAGCTTTCAATCGTATTTTGTTATTGATGTGGGCGTCACGAACAAGGTTATTTGTCCCCGTTATCATATTTTATTATTGAATGTTCAGTGCGAAGTCTTAAAGCAAATAAATATAACTTCTAAATCATTATAAGTAGTTTGCTGCGAATTATTGAAGTTTAGCGTTTCTTTCCATCGCCGAGGGTATGGAAAGTAGACCTACAGTTTAAGGTTGAATCCGAGCCATTTCAGTGTTCTCCCACCATGAATTAAATCCTGGACTTTTTGAACCAGAGGTATGCGGTTTACCCCCTTTAACAGTTGGAAGATTTCATTTTAGAGTACAAGTAGAATTTCAGAATATTATTGGATATGATCTCTTAGGGACTTTAAAATAATTTTGCTTCGACGGTCAGCAAAAGCTTGTTGAAGAATTAAAAAAAAAATGTGCCGAGTTCAGAATTTCAAATTTATTGTCTCGCAAATAATAATAATAAAATAAGGAAACAGAAGTACTTTGACGAATCGTCTAGAGACCGAAGACTTACAAAGAGCTGATTCAAAATATAGCACAAATCTGTTTGGAAAATAATGTCATACATTTTATTGGGAAGCGACTGTACGTTGCAGCACGCTTTATCTGCCGGGATCAATGGTGGTGTAAGTCAACTACCGAGTAAGTGCTCTCCGAGCTCGAAGGTGTCGGTTGTCTCGGAGGTGAAGGATGGGCGATTTCGTAAACCTATGTTTCATCTCTTGTACAAGTCGCGATGCTGCGGTCACTGCAACAAAGATCCACAATCTAGTTTTGTGTGAGACTTGGTAAGTTTGCAGTGAAAACTTTCCAATGGCTTAACAGACCTTCCGGGATGAGTGTTTATCACAAAGGTAAGTCTACAGATAGCACAAGGCAATTTTGAAAGGCGTGAAAAGATCAAAGGCGAAGCTCACGCTGGGCACCCATCATCCTCCTCAAACGATGAGACTCGTGTAAAAGAAATTTTCCAAACAGACTGTCAAATGAATTTGTTTAATTTCTGACATGTTAAATATTCCAAAAACTATAGTCCACGAGATTGTGACCAAGAATTTTCCTACGCGAAAAGTGTGCGCAAAGCTTGACCTAAGAACTTCGACCGACGACCAAAAACCTCATCGAGGAGAGGAAGTTTGTCAAGACGTTTTGAAAATGTTTGAAAATTATCCTCACTTTTGGACAATGTTATCACGGGTCATGAAACGTGGATATTCCAGTACGACCCCGAAACAAAGGGGTAAAATGTCGAGTGACACACCTCGGCGTCTCCTCGTCACAAGAAGGCTCGAATGAGCAAATCGAAGATCAACATCATGCTCACTGTGTTTTTTGACATCAGGACGGTCGTCCACTGAGAGTTTATACTTCTCTGGAGAATCGTTAACTTAAAATTTTGTGTGGAAGTCCTCAAGAGACTAAGAGCAAGGATCCGACACATCACATTTAACATCAGCAGCGATTGGAAACAGTTATGAATACGCGCCTGCCCACACTGCCTTTGTCATGGCTAGCTATCTGGACAAATCTGATTTTGCCACAGTCACTTTACAGTCCCGACTTAGCCTGCGCAATCTTCTTTTTGTTTCCCTGTTTGAAATCCCCCCCCCCCCCCCGTGAAAGGACATAGTTACAGAACAATTGACGACGTGAATTCAGCTTGTGAAATACCTTTAAACACACTTCTTGAACAGGCTTTCCATGATCTCTTTGCAGATTGGAAATCCCGCTGACAAAGATATGAGAATAGTTTAAAGAATTTTAATGTACAGGTATCATTATCATGTGAATAATATTTTTTCATACTTGTAGAATAGGTGACATTACTTTCCGGACAGCCCTTGTAGTATTTCCCGATGACAGACAAAATCTGTTTACAATATACCATTGCTTTAAAGGAATAAAACCGTTGTAGACATAATCATATGATGTGCAAACAGTGACCTTCGGAACGAAGGTAAATTTTTTGCAGAAATCTTTCCAAATCTGTTTAAAACCTTTTGCTAGATGGAATAATAAAATAATCGTAAAACAGAGCTACTTTTTTTTTTTTTTTTGTTTTGGTAGTCATTCCGCCTTGAGTGCTGTGAACTGCAATACGCAATCGACCACAAATGAACGAGGCCATAGAACATCTAGATTAGGGTGACCAAATCATTAACTAGAAAAAACGGGACAACTTTTTACTTTTGGATAGGTTGTATTGGCTCCCCTAAATATATATTTTTACCTCTCTGTTCTCTCTCTCTCTCTCTCTCTCTCTCTCTCTGTATATATATATATATATATATATATATATATATATATATATATATATATATATATATATATATATATATATATATATCACAAAAAGGGGCAAATTTACACTTTTTCCTTTTAAAACCTATTGAAAAGGTTGTAAAATTAATTAAGTTACAAGTAACTATCAACAACTAACAAAAAATGAAATTTTGAAAACATTAGCTCTCCCAAGCGAGAGAAAAGTTTTAAAATATCCATGATGCCCACCAACCTATGGTTGAGGTGAACAAGAAGACTAAAAATATATGAAACATTCATCAATATCTGTCAATCAACAAAATTTGTCACCGGCAGAATTTAAACGAACTACTCTCAACATCGGATTCCAACTTACTTTATTTTCTTTTTCTTACTTTAGACATTATTTCACTTACAATTAGTTTTTATTTTTCTTAACTTTCAGTTTTATAATTCTATACTTTGTTCCCTTTCGTAAATGACAGTACGGAAACACTGTACCGTACTGATGACAGCGCCTCAGTCTTCCACCGCCCGAAACAGAGTAAAAATAGTTTGTTTTTCATAGGACTAGCTCAGGAGAGTAATGCTCCCGGAAGTAGGATCGAAAAACACAGTTCTGATTGGGTGGCGTTATCTATGTCTTGCTACGTTGCATTCAAATAGCAGAATTCAGACAATTGTTGTTGTTGGTCCTCGTGGCCGAGTGGACTATCGCTATATGGTAGTAACGAAAATCTATTTCGGCGTGAGTTCAAACCCGGCCCGAGGAAAGTTTTTTCTTTTACATTTTTATAACACTTTTTAAATTAAAATAATACGAAAATAATACTAAAAAATGTGATTTACTTACTTTTGTGCAGATAAGTAATAGTAGTAGTAGGAACGGGTTAGAAGCCCCGCAGGGCTCGTTTTGTTGCCCTTGTACTCCATGATATAAGACTCGTTTTGTTCCCCTTGTACTAAATGATATAGATTTTGTGACCAACTTAAAACAACTGACTAGAATAGCGCGTAAAACAGCTGGCTACAGTAGCGCGCGAAAAAACGTACTTCCGGGAGTATTACTCTCCCGAGCGGGTCGTGTTTTTCATAAGACTTTCAGCCCCTTGCACTGTCGTCTACAGAGTGGGTGTCTTGGAGGGAAAACAATGCAGCCACCCCCACCACATGCAATATCGCAAACATCGTAATGATGTTGCTCAGTAATTAGACATATTAAAATATAATCACATAGCTTAGAAAATAATAATATAAATTAGGAAATTTTAGATTGGAAAGTTTTTTGTACCCAATGTGTGTAAATACGGGACATTTTGACGTCCCGGGAAAATTTTTCGGGACACCGGGAATGGTGGTGAAAAAAACGGGACATTCCCGTTTTTACGGGACGGTTGGTCACCCTAATCTAGATCTACAAGATAGTTCGATTGAGCTGCCAGCTCCGAAAGAAAGAAACCTGATGTCGAAAGAAAACATCCAAAGTCACAAAGAGTACCTACATATACAGGGTGTCTCAAAAGTCCTCTGACATAGGGTAACCTTTATTAGCAAAGTTACAGCAAAATATAAGAGAGGAAACCGTCTCCAGTTTTTTTTTTCAATCTAAAGTGAAAGATTTTTTTAAAATCGGATAAGCCGTTTGGGCTGTACATTCTTTATGCACCGAATGTTAAATGAAAATGCAGTTACTGTCTTTTACACTAATGTGTCGATGGCCAGCCCCCATTTCAAACAGTAACTTCATTCTTCTGTAAAAAAATTCTTTCACTTTAGATTGAAAATATCATATTTGGAGACGGTTTTCCCTCTTACATTTTGTTGTAACTCTCATAATAACAGAGAGCTCCTCCGTGTCTAAGCGGTTAGCGTATGTGCCTTTGGCGTGGGAGACCCGAGTTCGATTCCCAACGGGAGCTCAGGTGGTTCGGATTCCACGTTAATCAGTAGGTCCACGTCTCATATAGCCTCGCTGCTGAACGAGACGTTGAACTCAAAATCAACTCAACTCTGCTAATAAGTTACCCTATGTCAGAGGACTTTTGAGACACCCTGTATATGCATTACTAAATCAGTGTTCATTGATTATCTCTATAGAGCGTCTCACCCTTAGATTGCAGTACAAGAGAAAATGACAATGCTTTTCCTTATGTCCATTGTTGCCAAACTTAGCCTGAATTTTAGAAATTGTTTTATTTACTACATATGGATAGATGTTTATAGAACATTGTATTCTCTATCAAATATTGTGTTTTTCTCATATCAAGAAGAATTTTCAAGCATTGAAATAAATTGAAATTGTGAAATCTTGCTAATGGCAAATTCTAACGTCGCGTTAAACATATCACGTCGTAAGTTCGGAACTATAAGAAATACAACGTTGAAACTTAAACAACTGTTAACACCATATTTGGTGCCAATGTTGGAAAAGTTGACATTCAAAGAAGGTTTTTGAATTTTGAAATAAAAAATAAAATGTAAGAGAAAATGCATATACTATTGCAATGCAATATCTAAAAAGTTGACTAGTGAGAAACTTTTTAATTTTTCACCTTAGATCGGGGTGCAAAGCGAGAAAAATATTGAGAAAGGATTGAAGTTATTTTTAAAACGAATTGCAGGTCGATATCTTTCTTTATTTAGGTTTTATGACTTTAAGTGTTAAGAGTCAACTTTGCAAAGCGCGCATATCTGACCAGAAGAAAAGCAGTGACAAATCTTGCCAATGCTATTTTCCTTATAATATTTATTTTAAAGTTACTGATGTAAAGTGTTGTGCTATACCTATGAGTATTCACACTTGATGTTATGCGATAACGAATCTACTGCTTAACGGAAGCATGATCGCAAAATCGAATCCTGGACCACACATACGAGAAACATTGCGTCAACTCCACTCAATCTTACATTCCACTTACTTCGCTCCTTTTCTTTGAGTTACACACATACACACACTCTCTCTCTCACGCACACACACACACACACACACACACACACACACATATATATATATATATATATATATATATATATATATATATATATATATATATATATATATATATATACAGTGAAACCTCTCTAAAGCGGACAGCCGTGATGAATCAAAAAATGTCCGCTATAGAGAGGTGTCCGCCTTCAAGAGGTTACAGTATTTTGTTATGTAAATTAGTGAGCAAGGTAATATACAATTAGAAAAAATACTTTTACATGAATCACGTATTTACGAATGTTACCTGCATTATCCTCTGTCATCCAATACTCTGTGTTCGAGGCACAACATGGAAATAACGTGTTATAGCTCTCTGCACTTTACACTTTTCAGTACTTCCTTCGTTTTCAGTGTGGCGCTATAATTTTTGGGGTAATTGCAGTCCTGAAGTGTCCTTTGTGAGACAGTATATATAACTGAGGGCAAAAAATAATAAACTTATCTTCTGGTTGGTTAGAGACTCCAACGGGACAGTAGCATAACGTGTCATCCCTAACGGCAGGCAACTGTCAATCACTTTTGTGTCTAAAACAGCTTGGGTGGGAATGGGATGCAAGCAAAGGAAATAAGTGTGTTGTTAAACAGAGACGCTTCATCTGAGTTGCTGAGCAGACAGTTAAGGATGCAAAATGTTGTCACAATGCTTCCTTGGTGACACATGTAGGTATGAATTACTAAAAATGTATTTTAACTACACTTTTCAACTTACTTCTAGAGAAAGTGTCCGTAATACGGAGGTGAATAATACCTATAAAAGACAGAAAAGACTGTCTGTGTCCGTACTAGAGAGTGTCCGCTTTAGAGAGGTTTGCCAATATGTTTTTTTTATTATTATTATTACAGTGTTTGGGGATTACAAAATATGCCCGTTAAGAGAAGTGTCCTCTTTATAGAGGTGTCCGTTATATATATATAAGTAAGACTGACATTCAGCCATCGGGGGCGTCTAGTTCGTATTTTCTCTCTTGCAAAAAAGACAAATTTCAACAGCGGATGAATAGTAAGTACAGTAAAGACTTGAATCAGGATAGTAATTCAGTTAGCAATAACATAAATCACAAAAATGCAGTTGGTACTGAAACAAAACAAACTGTTTCTTTAAAAGATCAATATCTATGGAAGGGAAAAAGCAGACCAATATCTGTTAATAATAAAGCTCCTCACTCCTGGTGATAAAATGTTATTTGTTTTTGTAATTGATTCATTTACAGTTCTCACGTGGTCCCCTAATGTTGTTTCGAATGCTGTCAATTTTGACAATAAAAGTTGGTTTCGTTTGTAATTCCACTTCTTTATTTACTTTGAATACGTAGATAAAGATGAGAAAAATATTAGCAACAAATAACTTCATGAGCTGACAAAGCAGAATGAAAAGGCTCTTTGTTCTTTTCCCCGATGTTTCTTTAGGAAGCATGAAAGAAACAAAATGAATTTTCGGAGGGTTTGATAATTATTTTTGGTTTTGTTTCCTCGTCCAACGATCTGCACCTTGTTGGCTGTCACTCTACGTGATTTAAAGACACAACTTGTGCGTTTGTTAAGAACAGTTTTTTTTTTTTCATGCTTCTTCTGTTTCCAGACTGACATTGTGTGTCTGAGGTGTCAGAAGTGGGTATAGAAACCAGGGAGGTTCAGTGTCTATAGACTGAAATAGTGTTACGTCACATGCGTCTCGTTGCTATGGTGATCTTAGTTTTATTTTCTAAACAACAAGGCCTTAGAGCCTAAGTACAAAGCGAAAACATCCGGATTGCAAGCATCAGAGTAAATGAAACACTTCTATATGTTTTCAAAAAAATCCAATGAATGAAACTACGAAAACATAGAAAAAGCAAGCAATTAGGTAAATATGTTAAAATATGTCAAGCGTTAAAAGTGAAATGTTTCCCCTGATATCGCAGATTTTGTGTTTTATACATTTAGAGATTACGTTAAGTGTCAAAATATATTTAGCTTATTTAATATCGGATATTAAATTTAAATAATTGTGAATTTTTTTTATTTAGTACCATCGATATCACACATTACATTCCAAACGTGTAGGTCTACAAAAATAAGTGTTTAAAACTTATGCTGAACCACTCATAATTGGATGTTTCCTTGTTGTATTTTTAAGGTAAGTAGGAAATATAAGGAAAGATCCGACGCATGTTAACTGATCAAACATTGATCCAGATTGAAAATTCTCAGAACGCATATGGTTACAAGCTTCGTCTCTCTCTCTCTCTCTCTCTCTCTCTCTCTTTTTTTTTTTTTTTTTTGATTGATTGATAGATTGTTTATTTTGTAGCCACTATAACTATGTACTCATATTTTAAACGGTGGGCGTAAAATATCTGAATATGCCAATATAATTAACATCAAGGATTTCAAAGTGGACTATTATTTTTTCTTGCAGACAAATCAAGTATTTGTTCTATTTTCATTGTGCCGACAGCTCGTCAGTCTGTGCCTTATGAGTTTTTGCATTGCGTGTAGTTGCTTTTGTTCATTGTGCATTACTTGGTAATGGTGTTGACATTACTTACGCAATTTCTATCTTATCAGATTACCTAGAGACTACCTAGAGACCCCTATAGAAAAAGGTTCCTTATATGTTACTTCGTTAATAACTGATTTCACTCAAAAATTTTCTAAATATTGTACCCATATTCTTAATCTGTATCTTTTCCTGTCAATTTTACTTTGTCCTCAAAATATTCTAAAATTATTATTAAATGTATGTCCTTATTAACAGTATACTTCATAGTATTCATATGGCTTCATGCGTTTGTTTAGAAAACAACATGGCGATCAGCATGGTAACGAAGAGGAAATGAAGACAACACTATTTCAATCTATTCACCATTACATTTTGTCATCATTATCGTCATCATAGGTGTTCTGCCATTTTTGGCAGGTCACTTGCAGCCACTGAGAAACATCCATGATCCACGGTCTTACGTTAACCTCTTCGTCTTCACGTGCGATTTTTCTATTTTGATATCGTCCAGTAATTGTAGTTTCCTTTGTCCCCTCCCTCTTTTACCTGTCACCATACCCTCTAGCACGATCCTCATGATACATTTCCTTCTTAGCCAATGTCCCAATCAGTTTCTCTTCCTTTTCTTAATTATATCTAAAATTGTTCTTTTGACCCCCAACATTTCTAATACTCTCTTATTCGTTTTTCATTCGACCCAGCTAATTCTCTCCATTCTCCTCCACACTTACATTGCGAAAGCTTCCAGTCGTTTTAAATCATTTTTTGGATAATGACCATGTTTCTGACCCTTACAGTACAATACTCCACACGAAACATTTTATGAGTCTTTCTCAACTCTTTATTCAAGGTCGCACAAAACAGACTTTCTTTCCTCCTAAAGGTTTCTTTCGCTATTCCAATCCTTGCTTTTAATTCACGTTTACATTTCGGGTTTATTCCACACATGCTCTTCGGGTTTTCACCTACAGACTGAATACATGGAAGGGATTTCACCTTTAAGCGGAAGCGGCGGAAGTGATTAAAAGGTTAAAGGAACCATGCGTTCTTTTCTTCTTTTTTTAAATTTTAAATTTACAAATCTTTCATTAATATTCACAAATGCATTTATAATTTCTATTATAGTGCGATGTTCCATTTAGACCTCCTGGTATTTGTTAAATATCATACTGTTGTTCCGCGGGGAAAATCAGATCTAAACCATCGGAAGTGGGAAGCAGCCGCCTTCACAATATACTTTACAATGTAACTTTTGTTTGACAAACGAAATTAGTTTTGTGGATATTTTGCGTACACAGACAAATGAGCGTTTTCGTACGCCATATTTTCTCGTCATATATTATGATCATCCCTACTGCAACACTCTTATCCATGTTCAGTAGCAGTATCTTACCCATTGCTATTTCTTAGCTTGCCGCACAATCGGTACAGAAAATTTCTGTGTGAAACAGTTTTGCCATTTATTTCAATCATATGTTTTCTATTCGTTTCATATATTCTCCCGATTTCGTATTGCTCCCATTAAACATTTATTGCAACGATTTATAAACCATCATAAAAGGAAACCCCCTACCTTAACACATAATTATTAGACTGTTGTTTCGTACCCTCCAATTCGACGTTCCAAATGAATTTGCGCAAATGAAATGGCAAAAGCGATGAAAATATATGAATTTGAGAAAGGCTTTATTTACAGAGTCAGGCACTCTTTCGGACTGGGATCCTGTAGACTGTTCAAACTGGGATCAAACGCCGCTGCAGCGGGCGGAAGAATACCGGGCTTTTGGTGAGGGTGTCGTAACTACGCAGACACTGCAGTGGTTGTTTAGCAAGTTTAAGAAGGGTGGCGAAACACTCGGAAGACGCACTACTTGCCGGAAGATCAACAGATGTACAAAATGATCTTCAGCCAGCAATTGTGGCGAACAGTGGCCAGACATGTGAGAACCTGAGACTACAATTCAGTGTGAGTGGAAAAACCATTCGGCAGCACCTCCATCAACTTGGGAAGCACTACAAGTTGGGTCGATGGGTCCCACATAATTTGACTCCGGGCCAGAAGTTAACGCTTGCAGACACCTGTGTTTCTTTGCTGTCTCGCCTGAAGAAAGAGCCATTTCTGGGCAAGTTGTTGACATGTGATGAGAAGTGGGACCTTTTGCGAAACTCCACGACGCCGTCATCATTGGTTAGCATCCCATGAACCGGTTCCAAAACAGCCGAAACCAGCACTACTTACGGCATCGTACATCGGGAATTGCTACCAGCTGGTCAGAGCATCAATTCAACTGTGTACTGTCAGTAGTTAACTCGAGATCAAGAAAAACTCAAAACTCTGGAGCCACTTCTGAATCGCAAAGGGGTCCTCCTATTACAGGACAACACTAAGCCCTCTGTAGCTAGGATGACCCAAGACACCATATTACGCCTTGGATGGGAAAAACGATTTCATCCGCCATATTGCTGGGATATTGCACCGTCCGATTATTAGCTGTTCCATTCCTTGGACAATCACCTCAGAGGACGCCAGTTCAAATCCCTAGTAAAGGTGCAAAGTGCAGTTAATACTTTCTTCGCTTCAGGCCCACCAAGTTCTACCGCGATGGAATCTCTGGTCTTCCAGAACGTTGGCAGGAGGTCATAGATGTTGATGGGGACTGATTTTAATCTTCCAGGTACATCTTAGGAGACATATCGATGTTCCAAAGGGGTAGGTGAAAGAGGGACAGAACTTTCTTGGTTATCTTTATGTAAGAGCGGCATAACATTATTGAGAACTATTTCTAGAAATAAAATAATTTGTTCTCTTGTGTACAGATTACTTAAGTATATAGTTTCCTTCTGTTACGTTTCTTATTATAGATTTATTGTATTATAGCAACTGTACACAATCTTAATAATAGGCAAGTGCTTCTTTTGTAAATAAGATTTAACAGTTTAAAATTGATCATTTATAAAATGTGTTAGGCATATCTTATTTTTTGTTTTTTTTTTCTTACCGTTATAGTAAGTATTAAGTGGGAAAGGTGTTAATATATATATATATATATATATATATATATATATATATATATATATATATATACAGGGTTCCCACATTCTGGAAAATCAGGGAAAGTCAGGGAATTGGAAACATGTCAGGGAAAGTCATGTAAAATATCATGGAAAGTCAGGGAACGTAAATGTGCAAGGATGGAGTACTGTATGTAAATGTGGACATGTAAAGAGAAAGGCAATGATACATTATTCCCAGTGATGATAGTGATACTAGTGTTGCTATTTCATACGGAGGAAATAAGGTAGTCTATGTATGTGTGTGTGTGTACAAATAGAGTGGCAAATCAGTATTACAATAGTGTGTTTTTGGATCATGCAATATCAACAGATCTACTGCAATCTTTTCTCAGCGGACTGTCCCCTCTTCCGCCAAACAACTTGCTGCAGGTGTCAATGGATGGGCCCAATGTTAATCATTGCTTCCTGAAGAACTTGAAAGAAAAACTGAATGAAGATTTCCCAGATGAAAAAAAAAAGGACATTGGTGTGTGTGTGGTTTACATGTTATCAATGGTTCAATCAAAAGTGGTATTCAATCTGCTAGGTGGGACTTGCACAGTTTTCTTCGTGACATATACTATTTGTTTTGTGATTCTCCAGCTCGTCGTGCAGATTACACTGCTTCCACTGGTAGCAAGATGTTTCCTTTAAAACACTGTGCAATAAGATGGGTAGAGAACGTAGCGTGTGTGGAACGTGCTTTACTTATTTTTGAAGACATAAAGCAGTTTGTACGAACAAATAAAGAGATCAAGAGTAAACCACTTAAAATGTGGAAGGTACAGGTGATGCTTTGATGAAGTGTAAATTATGTTTCTTCAAGACTGTCTCAGCAGAGTGTGAACCATTTTTAAGAAAATTTCCAGAGTCCTGAGCCATTTGTTTGTTTCCTGTACTCAGAACTTCTAAGTCTTTTAAGGAATCTAATGACTTGTTGTGTCAAACAAAGCAATATGAAACTTGCTGACAGTGCAGTGAAGCTTCTTGCATTAGATTTGACATCCAATGAAAACTTGTTGGAAGTAAGAAAGGTAGACATTGATATTAAGACAGAAAAACTACTAAAAGAGCTTAAAGCATCAGATAAAGATAAACTAGCTTTCAGGCTTGAGTGTCGAAACTTTTTGCTGGGTACAATCAAGAAGATTGTGGAAAGGAGCCCTCTGAAGTACAAACTGGTACGTGCTCTGTCAGCTTTGTATCCCAGTCTACAGAAGAACAATCCAGAACGTGCTCAGACTAGGATGAAATGCATTCTACAAACTCTACATGAGCGTAACATGATATCTGATTCTATAGCTGAGAAAGCAAAGAGTCAGTTTATGTCTTTCTGTACTGAAATCCAAGGATACCTTGCAGTTGACTTCAGAGAATATGAAGAGAAAATGTGCAGCACTAGGTTAGATGATTTCTTTGCAAAGGTATTGTCCAGAAACAAGAGTATGCTGATTTGTGGCATATTGTGAAAATATGTTTAATTTTATCTCACGGCAATGCTTCAGTGGAGGGCGGGTTCTCAGTCAATAAGACACTTATTGTAGAACACAAAATAGAAAACTCTCTAGTTGCACAGAGGCGGGTGCATGACACAATTATGTACTATGGAGGTGCAGAATCTGTTCCCATTGATCGAAGAATGCTTGTTTCAATTCGTTTAGCTCGGAGACGCTATGATGAATACCTTCAGCAGAAACGAATCCAGAGTGCAAAGGAAGGTAAAGTCAAAGCTGAAAAAAGAAAAGTATGTGCTGAAGTCAAGAAATTAGAAGCAAAGAAGAAACAATTGGAATTATGTTATAAACAAGAACAGGACGCTCTCGTACAACAAATTCAAGAACTGAAAGCAAAATGTAGTTCTGTTTAAAATGTGTGTAATACATATCTCAGAACTGTCACTGTTAGGATTTTCTTGACTGTATATTTTGTTGTTTTGTCAAGCCAAAAAATAACTAATTTCCTATGTCAAGGTATGTGGTATTGTATCATACATATATAATATTGTTATATACTTAAATATTAAATTTTGTCTAAATTGTTTAATATAATAAATACATAAATGGTAATTAAAGGAGTGTGATGGACGGCTATGGGGATGGAGGAGGGCGTTAAAAAAAGTGTATGATAGGACTTACCACATATCTTCCCATTGATATTGAAGAATTCAAGTCAGGGAAAACAAGAAATTTGAGTCAGGGAATGTCAGGGAAAGTCAGGGAAAAGGATCTTCACTTTTCTGTGGGAACCCTGATATATATATAAAACGTAGATAACAAATTGTTCCCTGCTCTATTTCGCTCAGTACCATTTAGTACATAAATCGAAGGAAAAACAACCCTTGTCGAAACAAGATTTTTTTCAGAAAAGTGAATAGAAAGATGCATGTTTGTGCATGTGTTAGAAGGTATCAGAGACACGTATAAAGAAACAGTTTTGCAGTTTCTCATACTGTATACTAAAGAAAGCTCTCTTTCCATTCTTGAAAGAAATTTTGTGTTTTGACAAGGGTTATTTTCCGAAAAGCCCCTCAACTGAATTAAAAATGGATATTTTTAATTAGATTATAGACTGACTTAATCATCAGGATTATATACTTGCAGACAGACAAGATTTTATATATATATATATATATATATATATATATATATAAATCATCAGCTGCTAATATCTACCATTTGTGGGAAGGTAACTTTTGGGCCTACCGTGATCAGTTTCGCACACGACAGAATAAAGTCGCTTATAACTCAGGCACTATTAGTCCTACACTAATATAAGGAGGCCTATACATTTTTTTTGGGGGGGGGGGGAAGAGCATAAACTTATTTAGACTTATTTAGACGACTTAGAGAAAACATTTTTCCGAATTCCTTCTTGTAAAGAATCTGTGGCTAAAAAACTGACGTCACGCGCAAGCAAAACTGAGTAAAAAGAAAATAAGAAAATCATTATACAGTGGAGTCTCGTTAATTCGAACTTGGATAATTCGAAATATTGGATAATTCGAACAGAAGTCCATTCCCCTTGAAAACTGTATTGAAAAGAATAGTAAAAAATCGTGGATAAATCGAACTTTTGAACCTATGTTTTGGATAATTCGAAGTAAATACAGGTGAAAATTTGTAATGTTGGACAGATGTAAACAGAGAAATACAGTTTTAACGTGTTTTCATTTATCCAGATGCAGCCAAAGGGAAGAGTAATACAAAAGATAAATAGAAAATCTATGTAATGATAAAGATGAAGGTGAGCTGGGGAAGAAGTAAAGGTAGAGAACGTGTGCCAATCTCATCTTGTTTAAGAATTGGTTGAAAATTTAAGATGAATTATTGATAAAGTCAACCAAATGTTATTAATATCGTATTCCACGCAATACCTGAAATTCAAGATTTATTGACTGTACAAAAACAATCAAATTTAAGCAAATGAGGTTTACGACTTCTTAAAAGTGAGAACAGAATATTCAAATTGTTACTGGTGTTTAATTGTTTGGGCTATTCAATGTATGTTGTAGTGTTGAACGTAAATATATTTTCCATTGTACACGTAGTTTGAATTATGTGGAGTCAATGTCGTTTGTTGGTTTGCGGTATTCGATCACGCAAATAATAAGCTGTTTTAAAGGTAATGTCTACACCATATGAATATGTTTTTGATGCACAGTACTTTGGTTTGTTTGTTGTTATATATGTGAAAATGAATGTTGTTGGATAATTCGAATTTTAGATAATTCGAAGTTTTTTCGTGTCCCCTTGGACTTCAAATTAAAAAGAGTCCACTGTATTTAGCTCAAAAATGCTCTAGAGTTAAATTGTAGAAGACAATTAGACAAACAAAATGAAAGAAAGTTTAGATTCTCTAGCTCCAATGATTACGGAGACATAGTGAAGAATAGAAACGGCTAAAATTTCGGCTTTCTTCCCCTACCCTCCTGAGGGTTTTTTTTTTCTGGCATCCAGCATTTTTGTGATCAGTGATGGGTATATATTCAAAAGATATCGGATGCCAAATTGTTACGTGATTTGCCCTTAGAACCTCAATTTTTAAGCCCTGATGCCTAGACTAATATATTCACCTGCTGCTTTTTTATCTACTTGAAACATACAGGTTGTGATTTTTGTTTCTGTTGTCTCACCATATGTTGTTTCTCTGATTTTCCTGCTTGTTAGACTATTTGTGTCATGTATTGTGTGAATTGCGTTTGGAAAACGTAATATACAGGGTGGCTCAAAAGTAGGTATACACCCCTGAATTGATCAAGTATAAGATTTTAGTTTATGGATTTATTTGTTTCGGCTGTTCCGAGCTTAAGGTAAAGAAACTAAATCTACCTAGTGGATAACAATAAGAAATAATATAAAATGCAATGAGCTGATCAGTACGGAACTGTATAGCCTACCTACTTTTGAGCCACCTTGTATTTTATTTTACCACAGTTTTAAAAGTTTTAATACAATCAATTGCACTATTAAGTAACCTGATTTACTCATATCTTCCATTCCTTCAAGGGGCAAAAGATACTATCCCGCGAAAAAGAGGCATTTTCTTTTGTGACAGATAATACATAAAATGACTGGATAATAGAGAACATAAATTTGTATTTAATGCATAGCTGTGTGGCAAAATGATTGTTATAGCTTTGATTCATATGTCGCAAAATATACTAGAGTGTATATTAATCTTTTAGCCTTTTCATGACCTCTGAAGATTTATTGATTTTTATATTTTCATCTTTTATTTTGTAGGACTTGGAGAGACACTTTTTCTAGAAGGTTTTTTTTTTGTTTGTTTGTTTGTTTGGAATACATGTATTTAAAGGAGCAGTTCGACTTAGAAATGCATTTTTTACAATTTATTTCCATTTGTAAAGTTGAAAATTCTAAAAGGAATGGTGTTTGATCGCGATACGTTCAGTCGTTAGCGAGTAACAGAGGAAGAAAGATTTTGTGATGACGTCATAGGTGGGCAAGGAGCGAGAGCAGGCTTACATACTACACAGTGCCAAGCATTTCGTTTGTAAGAGGTGCGGTGGCACGTTCTAAGTGCGGTTTCCTTTTCCAGAACTGATTGCAAAGACCTACAAATATCATCTGCATGTAGACCTACAAATATCATCTGATGGTGGGCTGTACAAATGTTTTTATAACACTATAAAACATATCCTATAAAGCATGAGTTCAGCGTTTAAAAAAAAAATCGAAACCAATATGTAAATAGATGGCGGACGAGATTGCTGCAACACCTAAGTACCTTTTCTTTAATCATTCTTTCGATTCCCAAACATAAGTATGTTCATTTTCACGTTTTGTTGCAATTTTTAACGCTGACCCTATAATTTTGTGATTCAAGGTATGTACAGGAGCGTAACATATGAGGCAAAAACGAAATAACATCTGTAAAGTTTGCCAGAATGCGAAAAACACTTCACCGGTTAAATTTCTTTTATTCTCATAGCTGTCCGCGGAACAACTCTCATCACCCGTTTCATCATCATTGTCACATGATACAGAGAAATTAAACGATGGATCAATGTCTTGGGGAACAGTCATCGTCACTGATTCCTTCTACAAGCCGGTATATTTCACTCCCTAATTCACATTATATACCTTATTTCTAAAGCAGTATCTTCAGAATCATGAGTGACATCGTCTCTATTACCCTCTAATGCCTCGTCTTGACTACAACCAACAAATGCGTCTTGTACGATATTTGTACGTTGGTAACTGGACATAGATCGGTGCTTGTTGAATGGCTCGGATTTTAAACCTTTCAATAATATACTTGGAACAGCATTCTTTCTCAGTTTGCGTGTAAATAATTCTCCTGACATTAGCCAGAAGTGGATCTACACGGTAAAAATTCAGGGGAGGTCAGAAACCAGACTATGATATGTATATCATGTTTACTAAAAACTTTCAGAAATATCTAAATAATAGCTTAAATCAATTTTGTCACTCAAAAACTGGGGGGACTAGGCCCCTGGCCCCAGCCTAGATCCGCCACTGGCATTAACTTTTCTTTCAGTAAACTTGACTTCTCGAAGGCACGCTCTTCAAGATGTTTGGAACACGAGTGATTTTATTTGGTACATTTTTTTCCCATTGATTTTCTTGAGCCATAATTTATATCGATCTGGTGATTTCTCACGACTTAGAAACGTAAGAAAAGATACTTTACGTCCTCAGCTTCAATTCCACAAGAATTACAACCGAAAACACAGTAGATGTTAGGCATTTCTACTTCACTTCACAGACATAGCACGCGCTGTACTAACACATGTTTTCTACTTCACACTAGTGTGTCTTTCAGAAAAAAATCCGGGGGGAAGGGACACTTAGTATTCGGAGAGGCACATTATTTTTACACAGTACTATTATATTTATTACATTATAAACGTAATATTTTGGTCTCCTCCGGGGGAATCTCTCAGAGCTCCGGGAGACAGTGCCACCCTAAAAACATGTCTGGAAGAAACCCTGTTTCGCACAACAATCGTAATTACTGCTCTCTCTCTCTACTCTTTTTTTATACTAATGCTATAGGAAAAACAACTAACAAAAACTTCCCTCAAGAATTCAACACAGAGCAAGACTGCTAACAAATCCAAAACACAATCTATTAAATCCAATGCACTATTAAAGGTTTATCAGCTGCGTACAAGGGAGTGGTTGCTGACTCACATTGAGTTTCTGGCGTATCCCACCCATGACGTCACCATTTACGATTCATCAAAAAACAGATGCCTGTAGAAGCTGAACAAGACGGCCTATCAAGATATAAAAAAATACGGGTCTCTTATTTTTTGTTTCTTTTTCTATTGCACCAAACTTGTTTTTAACTCGAACTGCTCCTTTAATATGCAGTAGGGAGCGTTCTAGTTTTCAAAGAGAGCGTTGGAACTAAATGAGTGATTGGGGGGTGATCGACTACTCAGGAGGCTTTTAGACTTTATTGGATGAAAGCCATTATGCATTTTACAAATTATCAATAGTTTAGACTGTTTTACAAATAATAATAATAATAATAATAATAATAATAATAATAATAATAATAATAATAATAATAATAATAATAATAATAATAATAATAATAATTATTATTATTATTATTATTATTATTATTATTATTATTATTATTATTATTATTATTATTATTATTATTATTATTATTATTATAGGTTACTTATAATAATAGTTGGTTGACATATTTACGATTCCGTTAAAATATCGGTCAAAGGAACGGTTTTTGGTCCTTTTCTTTTCGAGAGTTAGGAGGGCAGGCGTATGTTAAACAAGTGAACAAAATACATTTTTTCGGAGGGGATAAGGGAAAGATGGCTGATGTAAGGTAAATTATAGAGCAAAATTTCCTTCCATTTGATATATTTTCTTCAAGGTTGATTTTAAGGGTTTAGGCCTTTTTCTGGTTCTTAAACTCTTAAGTTTTATGCATGAGTGACGGAGGTCGCTAAGGATTATCACATTCATACAAAGCAGCACTTAGTTTGAAAAGCTTGAGAATCATTGATGTATAGCATGTGACAGCCATTTGCATTATCGTGACGGAAATTAATAGCCTCACTGCTGATGTACACGTTCTACAACTAATCATCCAATCAATCAAGAAGCTGGAAATGTAGTCTTCATCACATTCCCTTGTGCTACGTCTAGCATTCATCAATATTAACCGGGCAATTCTTTCAACGAGAAGAAAATAGGAATTTTGATTTTCATTTGATGTTTATCATAAAGACTTTCAATTGTATTAATATTAATATTATTATAAAGGAAATTCGTGTTATTATTCAGTTCAAAACCTTTTTTCGTCGCGAATTCTGTTGAGGAATTTGAGGCTTAAAATGTATACAACGATAATCATGCCTCTTGTACTCCATGGTTGCGAAACATGGTCGCTTATTCTAAAAGAAGAACGCAGACTGAAAGTATTTGAGAACACGATCCTAAGACTAATATTTGGACCCAAGAGGAACGGAAATGGGGAATGGCGGAAACTTCATAACGAAGAACTGCATAATTAATATCGTTTACCAAACATTGTTAGAGTTATCAAATCTAGAAGGCTTAGATGGGCAGGTCATATAACCAGAATGGAAGAAAGTAACTAAAAATCCAATCGGAAAATGACCATTAGAAAGACGTAGGTGTAGATGGGAGGACAATGTTAAGATGGGTCTCGCAGAAATAGGAATAAAAAGTAAAAACTGGATCCAGTTAGCTAAGAATAGAAGTCAATGGAGAGCTTTTGTGAACGTGGCATGAACCTCCGGGTTCCATAGACCATAGGGCTAGTTATTTATTATTATTATCATAAAAAAAAGTGTGTTTCAGTTCCAGTTACAAGGAGAAAGATGATATTAAAGTTTTCTTACGTCGACGAGAACAGGATCGCTAAACGCTACTTAATATTTATTTTCAGTTATACAGTCAGAGACAAAAGCTATTTCCGTTTAATGAAATTAGTTTTTTAAATAACCAGAGTGGAAGAACAAATTGAGTACAGTTTTCAGTAAATTAGAAAGAATTCAGTTTTGTGTACGTTCCAGCCATACCATCGTTATCCCTAAAATAAATTTTACCAAACGGAAAGAGCTTTTGTCGCTGAGTATAGTACTTCCAATACTTGGGGGAGAATATTGTAAGTGGTACTTAGGTTACCTATGAGTGATCTGCCTTTAACTAACAAGTAAGTTATTTTGCTATTTGATGAGTTACTTTATGTCTTTTTCCAACCGTTATATAATGTAAATTCAATTTCTAGGGAAAAAATACAATATATCTCGAAGATAAGTTTTGTTGTCAAGTAATATTTTCATTGTACACATATTCTTTCATATATCGTGAAGTTAATGTGCTAATGCTTTTCTTTTTCTTTCTTTCTTTTAGGTTCGCCAGTATGGTTGAGAGCAGTTTCAGTAGCCTTGATTATTTCTATAACTTTCTTTCTAATTTTAATGAAAGTTCGTCAGTATTTGTTAAAACTGTTGCTTTCCTACCATGGCTGGATGTGTAAGTATATCTTGATGTGTTGAATTCATGCATTCATATTACTTTGTGATTCATTATATTAAAATATTCAGTTTCTTTTTCCAACTATATGTGTTTTTACTTCATTATCCTTACTTGACATGTACCTGTATTATTTCCCGTGCCATGCACGTACCTGTATTATTTCTTATGTCTTTAGTGTAATATAGCTAGGATTTACGTGTAGAGAAGTGGGAGGATGCGATGGCTTACAGGAGAACAGTATTACACGGGTCACCTGAGTACACGGAGCAACATCATCATGTATTACAATTCTACTTTGTCGTGTATATATAAAGGTGTTCATTAGTCCCGCCGTCACTGCTCACTATCAATTATATACCTATATCTTATTGGAGACTTGGGTCAAAGAATTCCTCTGAAGGTACCTCAGAGCTAAAAGTCCAATAGCGTGAGGTCAGTGTAACGTGATAGCCACTTAATTGGTTAATCCGACGACCTATCCAGGTTCTAGGGACCTGTACATCCAGCTGTTTCAACAATGTGTTTTCATAATAGGGGTGCCATTCTGCTGGAATTGAGAAAAATTTGAAACATTACCTATGGGGGAAAGCAATATAGGTACAACAGATTAGTCCGACAGCTGTAAATATTCTGGGTCTTTGAGAGTACTCTTAGTGAAGAACGGGCCAATGAGTCGTGACTCACATCCATACAAAAGCAGGAGTAACCCAACGAGGAGTTGTCCAGACAGTGCCGTATATTTTGTTTGTTTACCTCATTACTGGCATAAAAATAAGATTCATCGGAGAAGCAGATTTTCATTGATAGATGGACATCGTGCAGCCGCTGTGTTCTGCAGAGGGCTTCCGACGATCGGGGCCAAGTATTCCATAAGGTATATCTGCAGCTTATAGAGATCCCTCTTGTTTGCCGACAGGATTCTGATAATGGATGTTCGAGGGACACGAATTCCGGTGGCATACCGACGGATGCCGCGTTATGGGCTCACGCATACACATGCAAGGACTACTGTTGGTGCTTCATCCGTTGATTTCCTTGGTCGCTCTGAACGATGTTTGTGGACAACGAAACTGGTCTCGGGGAACTTCCGCAGTAGCGTAAGGACGGCGGTGTGGGTGATATTGTCACGTTGTTGACGCTGGTGGTTGAAATATTCGGTAAAACGAGTAACGCAAATCTCAAACTGATTTCAGTTTGCTCCTCCTGGATTACTTTCAGGATACTTAACGTTACTGCAACTGAAACATGATAGAACATTGATTACGAACCACACTGTTGGCTTTTAGGTAAAATCGGATTCTTCCATACGTGTTGCGTCTTTAACAAAGAAGAAAGTATAAATTATCAAACGTATCGCTAATTTCTAATAATATTTTATGCTTTTCGCATTGCACCTGCAACAGAGGAGAACACGTTGATTATCAACCACACCACTGCCTTCAGGAAAGAGTTTTTTCTTGACTTAGATTTTTTTTTTTTTTTTTAGCTTTTGGTAGCGTGAATCGATATATCTCATACCCTTTCCCATTTATGTAATTGGACTTTGATTTAAGATAGCGACCACTCGGTCGCGTTTCTAAAAGCTTAGACCTCATCCACAATGTTCACGCACAGTTTTTAAGAACGACTTGTGTGTATGCAACCCTCATTACATGTTTGGCGTGCAGCCTTAACAGCAGATTAAAAACCCGGACAATGGACTTTCTCTTCTTTTATCCAGGTTCTGAATTACAACGGTGCTTATATATACATACTGCAAAAGAAAAAAAAAACCTGCATAGTTAATTAATAACTAGTAAGGTCAATTTTATTGTCCATAAAGTAGACTTAGACAACGAGCTTGACAAGAATGTAGACTATCTCAGAAACATTAGTAGTTTACTAAGCATTGAATAATACAATTAAGCACAGACATCGTATTATTCTTTGATTTACACAATATACGCACATTTTAGAACAGGAAAAAAGTCGGGATCGGACTGATTTATATTCTCTTTCTCTTCATTTCTTTTATCTGGTATTTCACTTGCATTTCCATTTTACGTTTTCTTTGAATCCATAATGTGCAGGTATAGCATAGCCGTATAATGAGCTACTAACGGCCAAGTAATCTGCAGATTTGCCGCTTACGTGAATCATGACATGTTAGTGGTCCATCGGTGATGCACAATAGGAGGTAGAAGATTTCTATAGCAAACGTGCCTCTCCAATCTATCCACCCATACTCCCGTAACACACCGGAAAGCGCTTGAATAGAAAGTTCGTTCGGGCCGTCCTTACTGACAGGACTGTACCTGACAGACGCCAGTGCTATCAGTGCCACCGTAGGCCCGCATGCGAATACATGAACAGTAATTAACGATCGTTTGAAGCAGGTATGCGTTCTTCTTGCGCGACTACTCTTGACGTCTTCTCATCACCGAGGAGGAATGATATATAGTAAACAAAGAGGAAGGGAGTGATATTCAGCGTTGAGAGTTATTTGTGTATAGAACACAATGACGGAAGTGCACATATTCGTAAATGTGCAGGTGAGCAGGGCAAATGGGTCTTTGCACTCGCCATACATTACCTACAACTGGCATTCTGGTATGAGGGCAAAAACTACATATCACATTTGCCTCGTCTTAATTCCGATTAGTATTTCGTCGTCAATCATGTCTTTCGAGCGTATCTGGTTACTTTGTGGTACCAAATTTCACATAAGTAAATCCCCACGCTAAGCGGGTTTGCATATCCAGGCTCCTAACTATGAAAATATTTACGATCACTCCAACCCCAATCATTTCACAGATTCAACCTGTTGTATATAAGTTATTAGGACGTAAAATTGAATGTAATTTATACGAAAAACCCTTTTATGCATTGCAAGACCTGTAACGTCCAAATATTCACCACAAACTTATAGTTGTATCGACATAAACAAACAAACAAACAAAAAAAAAAAAAAAGTGTGGAGCACGAAACCACTTTACACAAAAGTCAAAAGAGGTCATTGAAGACATAACAACTGGTCGAGCGGTTTGTGTCACTAGTTTATCAATCAGAAGTTTCTGTGTTCAAACCCTGTAGAAAATATTCTTTTTTTTTTTCTGAAAAGTGTGTTCCTATTTTCATCAGAGAACTGAGAACATTTCTTTGAATAAATCTTTGGAAACTACTTTTCTCTCAAATTCGATTAGAAGCGAACATTATATGAATTGCTAATCTAAAATCCACAGCTGAGAACAAAATATTAAGTATGTTCAATATGTCATTATTATCATTTGATTTGTAATTAAAAACTAATTATAAGCATTGACGATTTCAGAAGATTCTCCCCGGTAATGGTCAAGATATGAATGAGAAAAAAACTGATAAAACATTATTAGTCCACTTTGAGCATGATCGAAAATAACTTATGGCCACGAAGGGGAAATTTATGTCGACAGGGTCTCAAATTCTCCGACGGGTCATGACCTGAAATTATCATTGTTTGAAAGGTTTCCTTAACAAATAGAATATTATATTTATTTCTCGTTCTACGTTTTGAAATGGAAAAATCATAATTTTAAATAGAATTATAATACGATAAGCATAAAGATTTATACAACTAATGAAGTAAATATCCTTGTGTAAGTTATCGATTTCTATTCGGATTAAAACTCGAATACTCGTTTGCATCACACTTTAAAGTAATTCCTCTCTCTATATATATTTCCTACTGGAAAGCATGTTTAACTCCAATTACTTAATCAATATTTTTAATAATATATTTTTATTGTAATACTCTTACTATTCAATGTTGTATGCACTTAATTTCTCAAAGCAAAACCTCACAAATGTATAATTGACTAGTAAATATTATCAAATAAATTATCATTTAGTTTACGTAAATATTGCATCGCCTGATTTGAAACTTCGTATTTTAAATAATAATAATAATAATAATAATAATAATAATAATAATAATAATAATAATAATAATAATAATAATAATAATAGTAGTAGTAGTAGTAGTAGTAATAAAATCATAGCCATATCTTTATCAGAATTTCAGGCTTAGTCAATAAATGAATTCAACATAGTCTCTATTCGAAGCTCTATTTAATCGAATCAGATAGAAATACGAAGAGGAACTTCGAGAACAGGTAAAAGAAAAATGTTACTTTGGTGGGTTTGGAAGTAACTTTTCAGAGGGTTTTTTTTTTTTTTTTTTTTTTTTTTTTTTTTTTTTTTTTTTTACAAATTACAGACAAATGCCTTGGACACTTTTTTCTTTTCTTTAAGTTAACTGATTCACCGAACGTATCTGACATATGAGTAACTTGTCTCTATTTTCTACTCGGTTATACACGTTTTACACTCTTTTCCATTAACCTTGAACGACAAGAACACGAACACAAAAACATCCACATAGGTATGACAGTTAAAATTCCTAACTACCCCCACGGGGAATCGAACCCGGGACCACATACACCTAAGGCACACGTGCTAGCCACTAGACCAGCGGGAAGAGCAAATGAAAAGTATTTTGTAGTGTCTGAAGTTTATAGCTATTTCACTCTGTTGTAGTAGGCCTATGTCTATTGATTTTTTAATGTTTACCGTATTCGTTACTTTGAGGAATGATATATATTATTGATATAGGCTTTATTACATATTCGGCCATAAATATTATATAAATTATCAGAATTATTCATGATCTTTCATGGAAATTCACTGGTGCATGCACAGTAGACAGACAGTGTAATTGGAAGATGAGTTCAACAGAGATTATATATTCCGCCGATTATATTTTATTTAATAACTATTTAGAAGAGATAACGAAAACGAGTCTACATAATGAAGATGGAATTTCCGTAGAAGATAGAATGGTGAGGTGTATACGGTTTGGGGTTGATATGGTTGTTGTTGCAGAATCTAAAAAGAAAATTAATAAGATGTAGAAAACTTGAGAAAGGCTTGTGAAGAATATGGGATGAAAATAAATGTTAGAAAGACAAAATCCATGGTGATTGAAACGAAGCGATCGGTGTGAAATATAGAAGTAGGAGCGGGAAAAAACAACAAGTGATTAGTTTTCGATATCTGAGTACTATTACTAGTGATGATATGACATGCGAACGTGAAATAAAAGCAAGGATAGAAATGGCGAAAAGAGCCTTTAGGATGGAGGAAATAGTATTTTGAGGGGACCACGAATAGAGTTCTAAAGAAAAAGACTCATAAAAGGCTTCGTTTACTGTATTTTACTGTATTTATAGGACATAAACATGGACGAAACTGTAGAAACTGTTAAGAAGGAACTGTATCATGACGGATGTGCTAGAGGGTATGGTGGCAGGGAAGAGAGGGAGAGGACGAATTAGACTATATAGAAACAGAATTAGGCTATTGGCGATATCAAAACAGAAAAATCGTATGTGAAGATGGAGAGGTTAACAGAAGATCGTGGAGCATGGCAGCTTCTCAGCTGCGGTAAGTGACCCGCTGGTAATGGCGGAATACTTCTGATATAATGATACTGATTATGCACAGTAGGAACAGAAATATCCACTTTACTGTCATTGCTAATACGAATCACAATGCAAATTTCTACAGGTTTGCAAAATACCTCGCTCTAAAAGCTGTAGAAAACTATCTGTTACTATGCGAGGGAAAATCATAGGTCGAGCAACAATTAGACAAATTGCCATTCAGATAGCTAGGGGTATGAGCTGTGACGAGAAAACAGTGAAGAAATTGATTTAGCGGTATGAAGAAGGTAGTGAATATTTCACATCTTGGCCAAGAAGTAGGAGACCAATAATAATAATAATAATAATAATAATAATAATAATAATAATAATAATAATAATAATAATCCCAGGAATTTATATTTATTTCCAGCAAGACTTTTGCATACCCTCCTAGTGCAATATGTTTTTGTAAAACGGCAATTATAAAATTGTCAAGCTGAATTTGAAAGTCATAATAAGTAGTGCTTTATTTATTTATTGCACAATTCTTTTATGCCAGTAGCTTTCGCCACCTTACTCGCTCTTCATGCTTACTCAGGAGAAAGCTGCGGGTCCCTAGGTTGGGAACTACTGCTTTCCACCAAGGAATTCAGACATCCTGTTAGAAATTTGTGTTCTGACCAACATCAGAAAGTTGTGTTCTTCTGTTTCTACTGCGCATGCACCAGTGAATTTCCATGAAAGATCATGAATAATTCTGATAATTTATATAATATTTATGGCCGAATATGTAATAAAACCTATATCAATAATATATATCATTCCTCAAAGTAACGAATACGGTAAACATTAAAAAATCAATAGACATACTACAACAGGGTGAAATAGCTATAAACTTCAGACACTACAAAATACATTTCATTTGCTCTTCCCGCTGGTCTAGTGGCTAGCACGTGTGCCTTAGGTGTATGTGGTCCCGGGTTCGATTCCCCGTGGGGGAAGTTAGGAATTTTAACTGTCATACCTATGTGGATGTTTTTGTGTTCGTGTTCTTGTCGTTCAAGGTTAATGGAAAAGAGTGTAAAACGTGTATAACCGAGTAGAAAATAGAGACAAGTTACTCATATGTCAGATACGTTCGGTGAATCAGTTAACTTGAAGAAAAGAAAAAAGTGTTCAAGGCATTTGTCTGTAATTTGTAAAAAAAAAAAAAAAAAAAAAAAAAAAAAAAAAAAAAAAACCTCTTAAAAGTTACTTCCAAACCCACCAAAGTGACATTTTTTTTACCTGTTCTCGAAGTTCCTCTTCGTATTTCTATCTGATTCGATTAAATAGAGCTTCGAATAGAGACTATGTTGAATTCATTTATTGACTAAGCCTGAAATTCTGATAAAGATATGGCTATGATTTTATTACTACTACTACTACTACTACTACTATTATTATTATTATTATTATTATTATTATTATTATTATTATTATTATTATTATTATTATTATTATTATTATTATTATTATTTAAAATACGAAGTTTCAAATCAGGCGATGCAATATTTATGTAAACTAAATGATAATTTATTTGATAATATTTACTAGTCAATTATACATTTGTGAGGTTTTGCTTTGAGAAATTAAGTGCATACAACATTGAATAGTAAGAGTATTACAATAAAAATATATTATTAAAAATATTGATTAAGTAATTGGAGTTAAACATGCTTTCCAGTAGGAAATATATATAGAGAGAGGAATTACTTTAAAGTGTGATGCAAACGAGTATTCGAGTTTTAATCCGAATAGAAATCGATAACTTACACAAGGATATTTACTTCATTAGTTGTATAAATCTTTATGCTTATCGTATTATAATTCTATTTAAAATTATGATTTTTCCATTTCAAAACGTAGAACGAGAAATAAATATAATATTCTATTTGTTAAGGAAATCTTTCAAACAATGATAATTTCAGGTCATGACCCGTCGGAGAATTTGAGACCCTGTCGACATAAATTTCCCCTTCATGGCCATAAGTTATCTTCGATCATGCTCAAATGGACTAATAATGTTTTATCAGTTTCTCATTCATATATTGACGATTACCGGGGGAGAATCTTCTGAAATTGTCAATGCTTATAATTAGTTTTTCACTACAAATCAAAGGATAATAATGACATATTGAACATACTTAATATTTTTTTCTCAGCTGTGGATGTTAGATTTTCAATTCATATAATGTTCGCTTCTAATCGAATTTGAGAGATAAGTAGTTTCCAAAGATTTATTCAAAGAAATGTTCTCAGTTCTCTGATGAAAATAGGAACACACTTTTCAGGAAAAAAAAGAATATTTTCTACAGGGTTTGAACACAGAAACTTCTGATTGATAGACTAGTGACACAAACCGCTCGACCAGTTGTTATGTCTTCAATGACCTCTTTTGACTTTTGTGTAAAGTGGTTTCGTGCTCCACACTTTTTTTTTTTTGTTTGTTTGTTTGTTTATGTCGATACAACTATAAGTTTGTGGTGAATATTTGGACGTTACAGGTCTTGCAATGCATAAAAGGGTTTTTCGTATAAATTACAGTCAATTTTACGTCCTAATAACTTATATACGACACGTTGAATCTGTGAAATGATTGGGGTTGGAGTGATCGTAAATATTTTCATAGTTAGGAGCCTGGATATGCAAACCCGCTTAGCGTGGGGATTTACTTATGTGAAATTTGGTACCTTGTCTTCCAATAGCATAACATGTGTTTCATTAACACAAGGGCAACTCACTATACGGTTCTGCCATGGCCTGCAGGCCTTCAGACCTAAGGCTTATCAAACATGGACAGATATGACATGGCATGGCATGATGGGATAGTACTTGACTTGCCAAAGATCATTACCGAGCTACACCAACATCTACAGTTAGTGGTGGCATCACACCACAGACATTCAGCATATAAATGATCCGCTACTATCTGAACTAGGGATGGCCAATTCCGGAATTTTTACTTTCCGGATTCCGGAAAGTAAAATCGGAAAATTCCGGAATTCGGAAAAATTCCGGAATTCGGAAAAAATCCGAAATTCGGAAAAATTCCGGAATTCGGAAAAATTCCGGAATTCAGAAAAATTCCGGAATTCGGAAAAAATCCGGATTTCGGAAAAATTCCGGAATTCGGAAAAATTCCGGATTTCGGAAAAATTCCGGAATTCGGAAAAATTCCGGATTTCGGAAAAAATCCGGAATTCAGAAAATATCCGGAATTCGGAAAAATTCCGGATTTCGGAAAAAATCCGGATTTCGGAAAAAATCCGGAATTCGGAAAAAAATCGGAATTCGGAAAAAATCCGTATTTCGGAAAAATTCCGGAATTCGGAAAAAATCCGTATTTCGGAAAAATTCCGGAATTCGGAAAAATTATTTTTTCTTTTTGTAATCCTAAGAATTTTGTTCAAATGCAAACGAACAAATTTCCTTTTTGTAATCCTAAGAATGTATGATGCAAGTTAAGCTGAAACTTACATCCTAAAGTATACACTACTCAATCTTCCCATGGTTAATGAGATGTAGTCCAAAAGTACGATGTACTCCTAGTATTTAATTTTCTGTTTTACTGTGATATTGTCCAGATGTAAGACATATCACACTGAGATAAACAACTTGACACAATGAAGATGTTATCATACATAGTTTTCCAGAAAATCGTGAGAAACGATTTTTTATGAAGTTAAAATATGCGTCGCTTGTTGCCAGTGTGATGCAATTGATAACTTTTATGCTGGAATAGTATTATTATTATTATTATTATTATTATTATTATTATTATTATTATTATTATTATTATTATTAATCGTTTATGTACTGTAAAAGAAAAATATGAACCGTTAAGTAGTAGATTTTATCTGTTGTTTTTTGATATCTTCTAACAGTAATAACAAATTGCTTGTAAATACGCAATGATTATCAAGGACAATGGCATATTAATGTAAGGACTACTCTGCAGACTAGCAATAAACAATAAACAATAACATAAACAATAGTCCCAAAAAAAAGTAACTAACTTGGGCACGTCAGAATATTCGCGAGAATATAGGGACGCATTGAGACTAGCAAAAAACGTGGTGTTATTATTACTCAAAGGGCCGTACGATGGAGGCTTTAACGTTAATGTTAATGGCACCAATGAGCACTTACTTGCTCTAACGGTTAACCTCACTTTTGAGATGATTCTTAGAAGTGGGTGTGTTGGCATGCAGTTGGAGTACTAACGATTTGCGTCACTATCGAACACTAACGTAGCACTAGCGACGTTTAAAGTCGAAATTGGAGTCTGACATAAGTGGCTTGTCAACTTCACGGACATTATATTTTCCTTGAATGCGAGAATTTTGCGCCCTACCACAAAAATAGGAAAAAATGCGCTCGCAATATATTTGCACTGGAATGTTTGCGTCCTACCCCAAAAAGAGGGGAAAATGCGCCGGCTATATATTTGCACTGGGATGTTAGCGCCCTACAATTCAACTTATTATTGTATTGTGTAAAGTAACTTCCACTCGCACTTGAACTAGGCTTGCCTCTCATCGTCTCAGTGAGTTACTCCATCCGTTATAATATTCCGAACAAATGAAAAAAAAATACAATTTTAGTTCACTAAAGGGCAATCCATACAAATACATTTTTTCATTATACTACAAAATTTACAATAAACGTATAAATGACTGATATATAATTATTTATTAATATAATCAAAGAGTATAATTTAATCTACAAAAGGCTGTTTGGCTCTACCCAGATATCTCTGTTCACAATCCTTGAGAGTTGTTTGGCTTTTCAGGACACAAAATATAGAAAAGAAAATGTAAAGTGAATGTAAAATCAGTTCAGTAATATTATCAAGAAAACTATGTACAGTGTGTTTACTTGCTGGAATTACACTTCAAACACACAATTGCGTTCAGTCGTTCTTTCAGGAAAAATGTTCCGGGGGGCACATTTAGTATTCCGGAGGGGGGTCACTGCTGGTACTATTCTATTTATTATTATATTATAGACGTATTATTTTGGTCTCCTCCGAGGGGGCACTCTGAGAGCTCTGGGGAGGCCAGTGTTCCCCCAAAATCATCTCTGGAAGAAGCAGTGATTGCGTTGATCCGTTGTGTTCTTTTGGCTTATATTGAAGTTTATTCTCCCCTTATATAGCCACAATAAAAATAAATCACAAATGGCATGGTTGTGGGGGGAGGATTGTTTATGCTGTAATGTCAGCCCCTCCGAGGAAATGCGTAAGCTCCAATAGGTTCTTTTATTTCGCAGGGCTCAAACTTCCCGGTGGAGGTACATCGCAGGCGCAATTTTCCCTGTTCTTGAGGTAGGGCGCAAATTTTCCAGACGCAAAATTCTCGACACCGTTCGAATGACTTCGGAAGACGATATCTTTTTCAATACTTTTTTTATATTCTTTTACTCGAGATTTCTTCATAGCTTCTTATTAAAATACTTACTAATATATCCTCATTTTATTGTCCTAACCAATCAATATGGGTATGTTGTCAGTAAAATATTTAGATTGATCGAGCCTCTGATGTGTAACCACAGTATTTCATATCATGCCCCCATTAGAAATCTTGGCTAAACGAACCAATATATGTTGCCAATAAAATAGTTTAGAATGATTGAGCCCCTGGTAAATAATCACAGTATTTCGTGACAGATCCCCCCCCCCTTCCTATTACCATATTCTAGCTACGTGCCTGACTCAGCTAATTCTCTACATTCTTTACCAAGCACACATTTTCTAAAGCGGAAAATGCTCTCTAAATACCTAAGCTCATTATTTTCAGCAGATGCACAAACTGGGTAACATTCTATCTACATGAATGTTATATATGTCGATTACTGGAAACCGCTTCTCGCTATCTATTACCATATTTACTATATAATGATTAACGTTAAAACCGGAAATGGTTGATTTGTACCGCTTCCGGTTTGAATATTACATTCATCAGGGAACTCGATTCTTAACTATTGACTCTGTACATCATGGCCAAAATTGATTGGTAATCCATCAGATAGTTCTTGAGACTGTTTGTTTCACTGACGGACAGAATGAATATATGGCTATAGAGTTTTGATAAACTAAATTCGTTAATGAGTGATGATGGAACAAATATAAGAAAGGGAACCAAGAGTACCACCGGGAAAATTTTCGAACACAAAATTAGCCATCGAAAACCCACATGTCCTGGGTTAGAATACCATAGATGAAAACTCTACCACTGAGTCATCAATCACCCGCTTATTAGTTTTGTTAACTATTATATTAATATAAATTAATGAATGCCTGCTTATGTTAATTATTGAACAATTACATTGTATACTTCGTAAAGTCAAAAATTATAAATTTGTATTTACTGTACATACAGTGAGCGCAGAAAGTGTTCGTACACCTATGCTATTGAAACGAGAATGCCTGCGAAAAAGAAACAGAAAATTTAAGAAGTGTAATAACACACACAATATGAATAATGAAAACTAAGCTTTATGAATATATCAATAAAAAACCACAAAGACAAGTTTAATGGTCACAAAGTAAATAAATTCCGTAGAAAATATATAGAGTAGACGCAAAAAGCGTACACCTGACGTACGAATACGAAACAAAGATACCACAACTGGGGTTCACTAGTATTCACCTGAGTATACACCTCTGTATAGCATGACGAGTAACAGAATGAGTTTAGTTGTGAATAGGAGTGAAAAAACTGCACGGTGGGCTGTCGAAATGGGAAGCAACCGAACAGAAACAAATGAGGAGACAAGAAAAGTAATTATTAAAGTGCATAAGAAGGGTAAGTCTTTGAGAAAGATAGCAAACCTCAGGGGCAGATCCAGAGGGGGGCGATCGGGGCCATCTCCCCCCCCCCCCCACATGAGGAAACTTTCTTATTTTATATATAAATAAACCCATCCATAACAAGTTTGGAGCTCTTAAAAGTAGCAGTATTACTGCCGACCGCCCCTTCCCCAGAAGTCCGTCCTGGATTCGCCCCTGTATAGAGTAGCCACAATCGAGTATTTTCCGCTGTATGTTTGGAGTCGTTGTCTTGCTGAACAATAAATTGTTTTCAAGAACCATCTTCTGCGCACTAGTATGGAGATATTCCTTTAATATGTTAATATACACTTTGTGGATCATCACTCCATCGATAAGGTGGAGACGACCCACTCCTGAGGCACTCATACAACTCCAGACGAGCACGGACCCTCCTCCGTGTCTTACTTTAGAGACGAGATTTTGAGGATTCATCTCTGTATTCACCTTGCGCCATACCATACGCCTCCCATTGGACTCGATAAAATTAAATTTATTTTCGTCCGAAAATATGACCCTATTCCAGAAAGAAGCCTGATCCCTTATCTTTATACTCTTTTTCAAACTTTAGTCTCTTTATACGATTTGTCTTGTTCACCCAGAACATTTTCCTGGCTATCCGACCATGATACCCTGCAAATATTCCGCACTGTACTGGCTGATACTTTAACACCGCGTGTTTCCAGATCCGTTGCCAATTGCACAGCACTACTTTTTGGAACCTTTTTTCTTTCCCTAATAATGTAACGTTTAACTTGTTCACTCAACACTCTTGGTCTTCCAGTTCTTTTTTTTTATTATTTTTTTATTATTTTTTTTATGGTTTCGCACAGTGATAGAAACATTATACATCGCAATTATTGTTTGTACTGTTGAACAAGGCCTGTCTGCAAGGTTTGCCAGGGGCGGATCCAGGACGGACTTCTGGGGGGGGCGGTCGGCGGTAATACTGCTACTTGTAAGAGCTCCAAACTTGTTATGGATGGGTTTATTTATATATAAAATAAGAGTTTCCTCTTGTGGGGGGGGGGCGATCGCCCCCCTCTGGACCCGCCCCTGACTCTATAATACCTTGAAACAGCTTCGCACACCTCCCCAATCCCCAGACATGAACCCCATAGAACATCTATGATCTGTTCTGGAGACAAGAATCAGAAGGCACAGCTTCTCTACTAAAGAAGGCCTAAGAAAAGCTATTCAAGAAGAATGGGACATAATCAGTCCCGAAGCTACAGAACTACGAACTACTACAGGTGAAATCAATGCCACGAAGACTACAGACAATCATTAACGCACAGGGTAATCCCACAAAATATTAAATAACGTAATATACTTTATAAGCATTAATTCAAGCATAAGTGTACGGTGACTTTTTGCGTTTACAAAAAAGGAATTCTCTCTTTTCTTCTGAACAGAACAGTGATTGTGTTTGTTTGGCCTTTCTCTTGTATATAGAAATAAAATGTATGAATGTGTAGTCTTAATTCTGCTTATATATATATTTTCCACCTCCCGTTCTCATGCTAGCTGTTTTCAATATAAACTATGCACGGTGTACGAACACTTTCTGCGCTCACTGTAGGTATGTTGACAATAAGCGAATGTTATTAGAATATTTGTTGAGATTTATTTTCCTTTACTGCCTTTCGCCTGATTAAAAAGTAGTTTGCAGTGCTTTGGAGCAGCTGCAGGTGGGAACGCGATAATGTTTGAGACATACTGGCGACTTTTTTGTGTCTGAAAATAAGATCTTTCTCATAAAGTAGTAAATAACTGCAGTAGCAATTGTCTACGTAAATGATAAAGACATATGCAACTACAAGAAATTAATACAGTATATATAGCCTATTCATTTTTGTGTTTCTCTTTTAACAACTACTAGCTAAGGATGGCTAATTCCAGAATTTTTACTTTCCGGAATCCGGAAAGTAAAATCGGAAAAATTCCGGATCTCGTAAAAATTCCGGATTTTTTCTGAATTCCGGAATTTTTCCGAAATCCGGAATTTTTCCGAAATCCGGAATTTTTCCGAATTCCGGAATTTTTCCGAATTCCGGAATTTTTCTAAATTCCGGATTTTTTCCGAATGTCGGAATTTTTCCGAATTCCGGAATTTTTCCGAAATCCGGAATTTTTCTGAATTCCGGAATTTTTCCGAATGTCGGAATTTTTCCGAAATCCGGAATTTTTCTGAATTCCGGAATTTTTCTGAATTCCGGAATTTTTCTGAATTCCGGAATTTTTCCGAATTCCGGAATTTTTCCGAAATCCGGAATTTTTCCGAATTCCGGAAAGTAAATTTTCCGATTCCGGAAAACAAAATTTCCGGAATCCGGATTCCGGAAAATTTTGGCCATCCCTAATCTGAACGTCTGCTTGTATATCCACTCTGGATGGTCACACGTGCTCTTAAAGTAGTAGGGTCTACTCCATGTTTCGGGAACATCCTTGAATATAGTATAATCGATATATTAGGATCTCTTTCATCTCTACCACCTTCCTATGTACCAGCTTTGAGACAATTTCTATTTGAGTGCTCTTAACCTCTTTAATGGGGGCGTGTGTCTGTTGCGGTGATTAAAGAGGCCAAGAAGATCTTACTAGATGGCAGAACATGCCAAGCGTAGATCCTAGAGATTGGGTCTCTAGACGTACTCGCCGAGGACACAGACATATTTGTTTATTAAGCGCGTCTAAACAGCTCTTCCCTATTCAGCCTCTGCTATCGCGTCTGTTCTCCCTGTTAAGACTATATTTTTTCTCTTACTTCTCAGTAATTTATACTCCGTGATTGTATTTCCCAGAAGTTCACAATAGAAGTATAAATAATTTGTCTTGAGTTTTAGATTATTCTTCTGATCACGACACTGTTGTTATGCAACGCTACAACTCGTATTTTCCTGCATTTTCCTCGTGTTAATTTGAGTACTGACCTCTGGTTTGTTATTTTTAGACTTGTAGAATACTGTTGAAACAAAGATGAGTATTGTCGCAATTAGTGACCTACCATCCGTGAGCCATGATCAAAATTTGAGATATTGATTACAAGACGATTACATAAATAAAAGTACTTTGAGATTATATGTACTTTTTATACGGTGTAGACCTACATCCACTACATTGGAAAATTGACCAAGTAAAATGGCGACCTACCGCAGACGTCGAGATCAAACTGATCACGTTCAATAAGAATATTGATGAAATTATACATTAGCGATCTGTCTTTGACAACAATTGACGTATTTGGCATTGCTTACGTGTAAACTTTTTCAGTGTTTATGCTGTCCATTGGCTGTTCTCGCCGAAGAACTTTCATCATTTTACCACCACACTTTTGCATCTGTTAGATTTCATTAGGTGTTAAACCTTGTTCTCTGTGATACCGTAATGCAGATTGTCGGTTGCAGTTATACAGTAGAATTCAGTGGCTCCTATTTTGATGGCACACCTGCCAAATACCAAATGACACATTTCACTCGTTTCTTTTGCTTTCGGGGGGAAGAACGACTATACTGTAAGTCACCCTAATAAACAATGCTAGAACGGGGAAAGTTACACCAATATACAAATAAGGTGATTCATACTGACATCCGTTGACATACAGGATAGGTAACTGTTGCGATATATACAGCCTGGTAGGTCACCTGTTGCGAGAATAGCCAAATATGTGCACCTTATGAACGATTTTATTCTTTTTTATAGATATTTTAAAATTTTAAAACATTAATAAATTTATATCCATAAAAATCCAATTCTTCGTATTATTATTATTATTATTATTATTATTATTATTATTATTATTATTATTATTATTATTATTATTATTGTCTTGTTAAACATTTTTCCTTCTTATTCGGCTACTACTTTTAATCAAAACACTGTTTGCCAGACGAGTTTATACACCTTAACACATTCTATTTACATACATTGTGTTGCTACCGTTATACCATAAGAGGATGAAATGCATAGTGATCAAAATAATGGAAACATCTAAAATATGATCAACTCACCTGTTTAATACGACGTGGTACCACCGTTAGCCTACATAAAGCTCTGATTCGTTGTGGATTAGAGACATTGTGAGTCGTGTATGGTTTCCAGAGAAACATTTTATCATTCGTCACGCAATACAGCATTCAATTCCGTCAGAAAGGATGAAAGGGATATTTCCTCATGAATCTGGGGTCCAAAACTAACCGGAAATGTTTAATGATGTTGCGGGGATTAGGCAGGCCAGGGAAGGTGGTTTTGGTTCATCCCGATGTTAATGAAAACACGCCTCAAAAGCTCCAACAGTTACCTACCCTCTGTGAATTAGTGCATTATTATTTTGGAAGTTGGAATAATTGGACGGAAACATAATCTGGGTCACCGGATGTGCAGGATTACCTAAAACGTCCACATAATCACTAACAGTAATATATTCTGTAAGCGTAATCACAGACCTACGGATTGTCAGAAAACTGCGTTCCACAATATCAGAGCCACAGCCATGTTTGACGGTAGGCATGAGACAGTTCGGAGCATAAGTTTCTTAGAGTGTCCACCGTTCATAAACAGCACCTGTTGAAAATGAGGCGAAAGAGGACTTATTGGACAATGTTACGTGTGTCAAATCATCGGTGGTCTACTTTGTGTGTTCTCCACATTATTTTCTACATTAAAGCGTTATTGGCGGTGATTAGCGAGTTTGAAATTACAACCTGACCGCGGATATTCAGATTATGAAACTTATGTCGGATTGTGATAATCGCAGTATGTTGATCAAGATGATATTTGAATTCAGCAATCGCATTTGCCGTATTTACTCCACGAACTTTAATAACAACCTCTCCGATGTGCGGCTATCTCTATCACTGTCTTCCGTCTGTCTTGTCTTCCGTCGACTATTACTCTTCGCTGATGTTTTCATGAATACTTAATCCAACACCACCTAGGACACAGTTCCTCGCATACATTTAATACACTGACCTTCTCAGAACCTCCCTTCCATAATTTGGCTATTTTGAAACTTAAAGAATTCTTCCACTTTGCGTAGCCACCGTGTACAAGCTTCAACACACTACTGTCGTACCACAGACGATCACCAACGCACAACTAACAACGGGCATGGACTTGACACGCATCCGTAATGTTACCATCTCATGCATGTATATCTCACATGTTGAAAACTTCAGGCATTTCCATTGTTTTAATCCATTCCGAAATTCATCTTTGAATCCATACTTGTATGCCCACATAATTGTATAATTCTGACGAAGTGTGTAGCACGTATGAACATTTCTGCGTAGCATAGTAAATAAGCTGAAATGAAAAGAAATGAAATTTTTGAGTTTTACGTCGCCAGTTGTGACATGTGGGCTAAAGAACACGGTGATGATGAGAAATTAATGAAATGGTGGAATGAAGAAAGTGGGAGGAAACGGGAGAACCTCGGGAAAACCCACGCACATGGTGTTTGTCCGCCACAAAGTCCATTTGGCGCGAGCTGGGATCGAGCCAGGGAGCCCATGCACCAGAGGTGAACGGTCTATCACTGAGCCACCGCGGTCCCAATAAATAAATAAACTGAGGTACATTTCGTATTATTATTTTGTTTCCATAGTGAAAACATTGATAGAGTGATTTGAAGTGGTTCAATATTATGAGAAGTATGCGAGAAATGTCAGGACCGGATATTTGTTTCACTATTATAACTTCCATGATACATCTTGAAAAGAGTACGCCATAGCGATTATTATGCCCAATACATAAATTGTAACCACGTAAGTCCCGTTCAAGCTGATACGATCTGATGGCATTCTGTTACGAGTGTTACGAGATATCCGTCAACTTAAATAGGATGTGAAGTTCTCTGGGGAGAGGGGTGAAGATTTTGAGTTTAGTAGGAATTACAGGCTAAGGCGAATAAGTAAGGAATCCCAATAGCACGGACCACCAGCTAAATGTACCTTATTCGTGTCTGATACGTTGAAATACTTCAATGAACGAACATAGATGAGGATCACATAATATTAATGTGTAATTAATATTACTTGATAACCCTCAATTAGTTAAATATAAGATTTTAATACTACGACAATATTTGAATACCAAAAGTATTGTCATGAAGTACTTCATAAACGCAACTGCACTAGTAGAACAATATATAGGACCTTCATCTACCAATTGGGAGCGTCACTGGCAGCGGGGACGACAGCAGCACCCTGTGCAGACCATTGCTTGAATCCCTGTGAGTGTTACTAACGGACAACATAGAAAGTAATTATGGAGGGCAGTTCTGAACACCGTGCTTTCTGTGGAAAGAGGGCATGGCTGCTGCTGAAATCCATAGGCGATTTGTGGCAGTGTGTGGAGAAAATACATTGTCGTGTAAAACAGTGTGCAACTGAGTAGAAGATTTGAAACTGGGTAGCATCTCAAAGAAAAAGAAGAGTAGTTCTGGAAGGAAAGTGACAGTGACGACACCAGCCATCATGACAGTGGTAAAAAGAACCACTGAAGAGACTAAATGCATCATATTCTCTGCCACTGGACTAACCAGAAACACCTGCAGCGCATCGTGCACAACCACTTACAGTTCGGAAGGTCAGTGCAAGTTGGGGTCTAAAACTCCTGTCTGCAGAGCAAAACATTGTGGTGTCCTGTGGACTTCTGCAGGGAACTTTTGCAATACAGTGATCATTATCTCGAAGATTTCATTTCTAAACTTGACCGGTAGTGAGACCTAGCTCTGTTACCATGAGCTGATGATGAAGCAACAATCAATGCAGTGGAAACATCATGGCAGTCCACCACCAAAGAAGTTTCGAACACCTTCAGCTGCAAAGCGTATGGCTACGAAAGGCATTATCCTGATAAACTGGCTAGAAGGTGAAGTCACGATTAACAGTGCAGCGTATATGTGAAGACCTCAGTCGCTTATGTCGTGTCATTCAAAGGAAGCGGCAAGAAAAATGGGCGAAAGGAATGCTTTTGCAACATGATAATGCACGTCCTCACACCAGCCGTGCAACAGCTGCTGCCGTTGATCAACTAGGGTTTACAGTGATGCCTCACTCTCCCTACTCTACGAACTTGGCTCCCAGCTATTACCACCTGTTCGGGGCAATGAAAAAATATCTACATGGTGGTCGGTTTTGCAGTGCAAATGCTCATGAACTTGAACAGGCTGTCCAAACATGGGTGCGTGGAACTCCAAACAATTTGTTCCAGGAAGGTATTCAAAAACTGATACACTGCTGGCAAAGTGCATAAAGGTGAAAGGAGATTATAGTAGTGGAACTTGTATGAATATATTTGAAAAATAAAAGTGCAAATCATTAGAGAGAGAGAGTTTCCAAAAATAATCAAATACTCATCATAGAATTTGAAATCATTTTGGAAATACTTTATAGTATTCATATATAGCTAGTAAAATGTATGTAGCCATGCGTTACATTAACGTGCTTTTTGAGGTGCGCCGATTTTGATGGATATTTTATCAAATTTCTTCTCCCAAAAGTTACCATTTCGTATAATTCCATTACAAATCTATGTCGTATACACTATTTTGGAAAGATTTAGGTGTTGTTTCACAGCTTATATTAATTTTTGAGTTCACCATGCTATTATTTGCAGACACTGGCGTCTCTAGCATGTAAAATTTGAGGAGGACATTAAAGGAAGTGATTTAAATATTAGTACCTAGCACAGCCTGTTTATTATCTTCGATTCCATTTACCTTTCTGCTTACCTTCACGGACCCCCTGAGACATATCAAGTCTGCTATAATCGTTTCACAGCCTGAATATTATATTCCAAATAAACATTATTATTATTATTATTATTATTATTATTATTATTATTATTATTATTATTATTATTATTATTATTATTATTATTATTATTTATGTTATTCTGTCGTTAGTAAATAAATTAAATTAGAATAGAATATTGAATATTTTGTACTTCAAAATATTGGGCTGACGCGTCCATTGAAGAAGTAGTGTATGCAAATGCAAGTAAATCACTAATAAAATGAGAATGGCTAGCTATGGTGCACCATATGTGTCATAAAGTATGGAGCTGAAGCACCAGAGAATATGAAAATGAACATTGTTTTCAAGTGAGTTCACACTTAAAAAAAAAAAAAAAAAAAAGAAATGCAGCTTTTGTGCGTTCATTTCAAACATCTGACCTTAAATACGTAATGTGCTTTTCTGATGTGGTGTCATATCATGTACTAAAAATAAACTGTTGTTCGATTTTATTGAGTTATGTTACCAAAAGTAAAGCATAATAAACTTAGAAAATAATAATAGTAAATTTAAATTTCGAAACTGCATATGCGACATACCACATTTCCCCCAGATACACGCAAACGTTTTCCATTTCTATCACTCTATCTCTGGTTGGAATGAAAATTGCACTACTGATGTATACCACAATGTTAATAATTCTTAAATTGAAAATTTGTTGAACAGTAAATTTCCAAATAGTATTTTTAGATTTTTTTCAGAATAACTTTATTCTTGTTTTATATATATATATACAAATTACTCAATGTTTGCTCTTATTGTCATTCGTTTTAAGTACATATTTTGACTATTTTAAGAGCATCGTTGCATGCTTATTTTATCATAAAAGTGAAATGTTACAGTTTCAAAAGGTTTGTTATTCAGGTTTTTCTTTGCTAACTGGACTATTCTTTCAGTGTATTGGATTAAAGCAATTGTTTCATAATGGAAATATAATTAGCTATGTGTTATTATCATTTTAACAGCCTACTTCCTATTTCATATTCACATACTCAGGTCCAACTGCAGATGCCTCTACATCAGAACTTCAGGATTAGCCATACCTAATAACAATCACCTATAGACAGTGTATGTAGGTTATTTTGTTAAATCAAAAAAAGGAGAACAATTAAAGATTCACCAGTACTTCCAGAATCGTTTCTTGCCTGCAGTGCATAATTTCAAGACGTTAAGCTAAGCATTTGATTTTTATTTCATCTAAGCATGATGCTTGCATTATTGTTCATTATAACGTTTTGACTTGTTAACATGCACAGATGGGTCTCCGAAGAAAATGCCAAAGAAGACACTGCTATGGGCTTTGGCAGTAAAATTTATATCAGGATATCAGCCATCGTTATACAGTTGCCAACGATCTCTTCCAAGACTTCCAGTGCCTCCACTTCATCAAACTTTAGGTAAGTAATTATGTTCTTCGATGTACTCTCTCAATGCAGGGAAAAATATTCATGTAGGAAAGATCGGGGTATTCACGAACACTTAAGCTTGCAATATAAATAACTCTTTATGTTTGAAGAGATAAAATTGAGATATTTTGCCTATAGAAAGTTTGGAGAAGGTTCTTTTTACTAAAGTGCAACAGAAATTAAAAGCAACTCTTTTAAACCAAGGCCTTCTAGTTTCTAATAGTTTATATAGAACTCGTCTCTTGATTTATTTAACAGAAAAACTATTTATAGGCTAAACAAAAGCTACTCTGATGAAGCGAATTAAGAAATATGGATGTAAGAAAATTGCCATAAAAATGAAAACAGAGCATTAGTCTAAGTGCAAAAGTCATGAATATATGCATTCGTCTTTCGTTTCTAAGAATTCCAATCTTTATGAGTCCAATTCCAACATTTGGTATTCGACTCCGGGGTAACGAAGAACTTTCTGTTTGCATGCCCCATGAGACGTCATTTTATTGTAAAGATTGGAACTACTTGTTGAGTGCATTGGTATTAAGCAGAGTTAATCCTGAAATAAAACATGAATAATGTAGCCTGATCTGTAATAATCTAGATGTACATGTAATAGAAGTAAACTTACCTTGGCCAGAGTGCAGACCCAAAGTTATAAGGGAATCAGGAAAAACAACAAAATGTTTGATTATCCAATCCGCTCAATGAGTATCACTGAGTTGTAAGCTGCAGGTTTCCAAGTCTCTCTGATAAACTGCAACTTTACTAACTAACTTTTAAAGAGCATCCTTCAACCAAAACTAGGATGTTTGTTATTACCCCAATGTTCGGCAGTACTCCGATCTCTCCTAGGTTTCAGTTTAAAATTCTTTCTCGTAAAATAAGTGTAATAAACAAAACATTAGTGACTTTTTTTAAGCCTCCTGAGTAGTACTCCGTTTTCGATACTTTTGTTCGCAGATTGAAACCCTGCTAGATACGGTACCTTGCAACTTCTCGAATATGACTGCGGCCGAGTAGTGGTTCGAATCCTGCGTTAATTATTATGTCACATCATTCAAAACTTTTCCGCTGTATAAGGGCGTAAGCAAACCTTACTCATTCTTTGTAAGTTAGAGCTTACTTTTTTAAAATCTTTTTTTCCTCATATATAATAAACTATAATCTCCGCAATTCATAATGCCATGGCCTTATGTGCTTCCAATAAATTGAGCGCAAGCGAAGATGGCATTATTTTCTTTTGTAAAAGATAAAACTAAAGGAAACCGTCTATGAATTATTTAAAATGCTTTTATCCTGTTCCTTTTTCATATTTACTAATGTGCTCTAAAATATTTGACCAGAGAATTTGGGCTAGAACAGGTTGCTTAAATTGTGTAGCATTGTGTTTTAGAAGCTGTTTTATGTGTATAGTAATCAAGTTTACTATTCTTGGGCGTATAACAATGTTAACATTTTTTGATTCCTTAATTTTGGTGCAAGCTTTGGAATATCACTTTCACCTTTTCCATATTCATTTACAACACTACTTCCCTACTCTTCAAATTAAGCTCTTTAATCATATCTTGCAGTTCTGTATTGTTGTTTGTGAAGGCAACGAAACGAAGATCCTCGTTTATTACTTTGCTCTCTAACTTCAGAGATGGAAACACTTATTTAAGCGCTTTTGTAAAAAGCTTGCGAGAACCTTCTTCTTTATTCGTACAGTCTTTATATAAACCCAAACAATTGGCTGTTCGCACTGGCTTGTTTAAAGATGTTATCTATAACGTGTATATAAGATTCTTCCACACTACTTAATTTAAGAGCGTCAATGACAAAGTATTCGCCAAATCGAGACCTTTTTATTGTCGAAGAGTGATTCATATTCGTTTGTCCTTTCAGCTTCCAAACTACAAGAATATGGTCTACTGTGCTAAATAACTTCTAAATATAGCGTGTTCTCTTGGTTGGGAGAAATCTGACTTCAAATCGGAGTGTTCGTTACTTTTTAAAGTACGTAAATTTCATGGAGAATACCTATAGATCAATAATTGCGTAGATCTTTGTGTCCTTATATAGCAATATGGCTCTTCGCCATTTCGAGAGAATTCGAAATCACTTCGAAGATATTTAGTACAAAGCTGTGCTAGGGTTTTTTTCTGGTCCTTGAGCATCTCCCGTTTGTATATTTGATGTTATTCCATTTTCTCCTGGTGTTTTCTTTCGTTTCGTGGTCCTTTTAGCAGGTGTAATCTCTTCTTGCAGTACAACATAGATGTACGCCTTTGTTTTCTTTCAGTTCCGGTTTATTGCGTGAATTTGAGTTCTTGTAGAGCTGTTGAATCTTCGTCAATATTTCTTCGCAGATTTTAATGGTTGTGTTATCCTCTGGTTTTTTCTTTCTTATTTCTTTTTCAGTGCTACGATTTGCTTCTATTAGTGGCTTACGCTCTGCTTTGCCTTCTTAAGCCCCACGTTGTTTTCTTTTGCTTTTATTAGGATGTAGTTGTTGAATTTTCTTTTTATTATCTGTAATGGTTTCCGTATTTTCATGTGAAGTTTCAGGTACCCTAATATGAATGAAGTAACATTGCCACTATTAATCTTTATTCTTCTTCTTTTATTTTCCAAATGGCTTGTTTCTTCAGAGATGTTCTTCTCTATCTTGATCGTGGTACTTACTGATCTCGTAGCTGTGATCTTCTTAGCTTATAAAATGTCCTTATCCTCCTCAAGTCTGGAAAACGTTCTTCTGTTCCATTGAAAAACCTTAGGCAGATTTCGAAGATTCTTCTTTTCTGCACGGTTCTGTTATTCTACAAGCTTTCTTCTTTCCAGTTTGATCTTACAGATGCAGCTTAGAACATACCAATCGATAGTCACTTCTTGTATTGAACCTCCTCAGAACAGTGCAGTCTTCAACCATGCACGTATCTTCCGTTAGATATGGTATAATTCCGTTTGGTCTTCCACTTGAGTGTTCTGTACTCCATTTTCTATTGGTCTTTTCCTTGAAGAAGATATTCCTAATGTATGTACATGTTTTCGGCTTCGGCGGATACTAGTGAAATGTTTCCAGGTTCGGCTTTGTTTCCCGAGTCTGACATATGTTTCCATTTCTCTGTTATTTAACTCTCTAACTTCTGCGCAGAATTCTTCCACGTTCTCTTTTGAATAGCTTGTTGTGGGAAGAAATGCTTGAGTCACTCGTAGTTTGTATCTCTGGTAGGGTTAGATAACCAGTCTTGCTACTCTTTTTAGATATATTATTCATTTCCAAGACATTACTCTCAGTTTTTTGTTGATAAGAAATCCAGCAGCGTCGGTCTCATCACATCTTGATCCTTTGTAATAGAATAGCTAACCTCACATCTATATATGCTGGAAGATTTTAAAAATTAAATATAAGTTTTGCATTTTAAGTTCTGTTGAAAGAATATTAATTGAGATGTGCGAATGAATATCTCTGTAATGAATCTATAGTTGCTTAGTTCCCCCCAATTCTAATTCTCAATCTATCACTTTATTCCTGTTCCCTATTTTTCGTTTTCCATATATCCTTTTGAATCACTTTGTCTTTAGTAGTAAAATTAGAGCAGTATCATAACATTTCAAAAAATATAAATTATTTTTGTGTATTTTCTAGAAAAGTTAATCACAAGTTTGAAACCATTGTGCAGCAAAGAGGAACTTGAGAAATTGAAGGAAGATGCACAAGAGTTCGAGTCAAACCTTGGCCCCACTCTTCAAAGACTGTTACTTCTGAAAAGTTGGTGGTATCCTAATTACGTAACAGATTGGTGGTAAGTAGTCAAAGAAGGTATCATATTTGTAGCATTTCTGGTATTGTATGTTCATTCTTTTAAATAATTATTTATTTCTTTGTTGGAGATAAAGAGAAACCAAAAAATCAAATAAAATAATAGAAAATCATTTTATTTTTGTCAGGAAAATACAAGATAGTGTTGAAAAGAAGAAAAAGAAAGAGACAATCAGAGAAAATTAAAGAAAAATGCTAACAATATTTTGGAAAAGATTACTGTGTCGTTTCAAGAATACAAACTATGAACCAATTTACCTTATGATATTGAAACATAAATAATGGAAATTCATTTCAGAATATTTATTTATTTCAACTTATTTTACATGTTGAGGTTACGCTCTACAAGGCTTATCTGCTTCCTAAACATCATCCAGAAGTTTAATACAGTGTATCTGAAAACAAAACAAATCAAAATGAAAACGTAAAATAATAATAATAATGATGTTTTATTTGTAGTGTTAGGAACAGCGATCAGCCAAATACAGCACTTTGTCAAATTTAGACATAAGTACGTTCAGAGGCGTAAATGTTCTAAAAAACTAAGTAACTTTTTCAGACAAGTAGGCATATTACTGATTGTTCTGTTCTTTAGCAGACTTCTAAGTTGTCAAGTATTAATTTATACCTCTACTGAAAACTTCCAAGTTGTCGAGTACTAAATTATACCTCTACTGAAAACTTCCAAGTTGTCGAGTACTAATTTATACCTTTCCTTTCTTGTAATTAATTCATCATGTAATTTGTCAGGAATAGTTAAAACCACCTCAACTTTTAAACTTTTCTCTCCCTGTTATAAACACATCATTGACTTTTACATAATCTACTTGGATGTTACGTTTTCTAAACCTTTTATAATTTACACTCGTAACCCATATCAGTTTTCTCCATGTATTTTTGCTCATAAGAGAAGTATTTCACTCTAAGAGAAGTTATGAAGTTTACAAGTAATTCAAATCAATTGTGTACTATTGTTAAATGTGTGTTTTGTAATTTCGCCATGACATTCTGGAACTTGCAGTATGTCCTTTCAAATAATGATCATTGAAGCTGTCTCCAGCATGTTCAATTGATCTAAGAAGCACAAGGCCTCATTTTTGCACTAGTGGTTCCTCAGAAAGATCATTGTTCACATGAGAGAGAGCTTGTATTATACTTAGTTTCAGAAGCGCCGACTTGAAGAAAATATTGGGGGGGGGGGGCAAACGATGAACAAATATATCATCATATTCAGCTGTTTTCTGTCAACTGCTTGATGAATGCCCCCTTCCCTCCCCCACATCTCAATCCACTACTCCGCTGCGAAACTCGCGACCTAAGTCAAATTCGTTTAAAGGCATTAAAACAAATTCAAGTTCAAAATTTGAGAACTTCAGTGCAACTTTGCGCACCACATTGATATTTACTTTTCATATCAGTGCTGCCAGAGTGTTGGTTGAAGCCTCAGTGCTCTATTAAAAGCCCCGTTTTGAAGACGGCATTTTCTATCGAATAAGAAGGTTGTTCCCTAATATTGAATTAAAGCCACGACGAAGTTTACGATAGAAATTATTGCTACTCTTCGCTAATTCTTCCTCGACTGGATTATATTGGAGGGACGAGGACCCCATCTTTAAATATTGGGGGGGGGGGGAGTGTACTCCCCCCCCCCCCCAAAGACGGCGCCTATGCTTAGCTTTACATGTACAAACCTCTTACTGACCAACGTATCTCCGAAAAAGATTTTACTGTTTTGCTTCCTGGATTCATGAAAGAAGGAAAAAGATTCCGATGTTTTGTAAAACAGGAAAAAAAAATGTAAATAATTTGAAGCGTAGTAAAAAATGTAAACTCTTCCTGACAATTGCTTACTGTACTATTTCCAACCTAATTCAAAGAATGCGCTGCGCACGATATACGCTTTAGAATTTACTTCGTAATTCGATTCTACAAACCTCAGTACGACTCCGAATATTATTAGCATTATCATAAGACTGACCTCTACAATTAGATCAATAGAATTCCTGCTCACAATGTTCATCAGAGTTTCAATTAGATTTTCAGACTTGTGACTTGAATTGGCAGATACGAAAGGCATCGTTCGATCATTTTTATTCACATATCATATAATAGCTAACTGACCAGTATATGAAATAACAGGAGGCGAAACAACGATTATGGAGAAATATTTGTGGAAAATGTTATTTTATATTTTAACATATCCGTAATTTGCAATATTACGGTCACGGCGAATTCCCATTTAATTTTCTCTGCATCAACCCCATACCATAAACCTGTCTCCTTGCAAGCGTGTAATAAAAACTCTATCTTTCTTTCCATTGTTCTCTTATCATCTACCAGATTGACATTGTTAGCATAAACCATAAGCTGTGAAATGGCATTCAGCTCTAAGCCCTGGTTGCTGTCTTCGATTTTTGACAACTATGTCCCTATCCGGACTTTACTTTTGGTACTTTTTTTTTTCCTTTCTTAACTTTGGTGGTTTTTTTTTTTTTTATATATATCAAATTCGGGAAGAATGTTGTACAATGTCCCTCCAGACAGAGCTGTAAGCCTTTTTGAAATCAATAAATAATTGATGTATCGAAGTGTTGTATTTCCATTTGTTTTCGAGTGTTTGACGAATCGTAAGTATTCGGTCGAAAATTGATGGATTTCGCGTAAATCCGTGGTGATAATCTCCAATAATTTTATCGATGTGTAAAATCAATCTTGCTAACAGAATGCTTGAGAGGATTTTATAGAATGTGATAAAAAAAAATGTCTCGATAATTAGTACAACCAATTTTTTATGGGCATAAGCACAAAAAGTACTGGCCAAACTAAGAGAATAATCGTTAAACTTACTTAGTTGTCCAAAAATTATCAAAAGTTCCTTCGCATTAATTTGAAAGGTTGATATTTTGGAAAAGGAATTGCCGCCCCTATGCACGTGCCTAGTGGGCCTATTTGATAATCAGCCGCTGCCTCTAATGAATAATATATTGAGAAGTCATTGATGCAGTCATTGTGGCTTACTGAGTAGTTTTAGTAACGCTATCCATAGAAATATAGCATCAATTCTTTTGAAGTATTTTAATCCAGGTTTAATGGAAGTACTTCTGTTAAACGTCAATGAAGGTAAGAACCGCAACAAGCTAATTTAGATAACTCTGTGTTTGGTTTACTTGTGCTCCGAAAGTTTTGTTGGGATCTCATGTGATTCTTGTGTGTTCTGAATTCAGAAATTAAATTTAATGACGTTATTTCTTTTTGTTTCAGGGAGAAATATGTGTATTTAAGTTCTCGCTTACCACTGCCTATCAATTCCAATTACTTCGGAATGGACTACGCGTACTGGAATCCAACAAACAAACCAACTGCCCGAGCAGCCAACCTAATGTATGACCTGCTCGCATTTAAGAGGTTATTAGATCGAGAAGAACTGCCTCCTTTACAATTACGTAATACTATTCCTATTTGTATGGCTCAATATGAAAAAATATTATCTACGATACGGTAAGTGTTTTTGAACGAAAGTGAAATATAGTAAAGTATTTTATTTGTTAATCAAATGAGTTGATCGTAAAACTACATTAAGTTCGATTTAATGTCTTTTTGCACTTTTACTTTAGCTGCAAATTAGTTTTAGTTAATTTTGTTTGTATGCAGAAAGAAGTATTCTGATGGTGAGAAAATAATAGAGTTAATTTATTAATAACCTGAAAAAAAAGAAAAAGAAGAAAAGAATACTCGAGGTTAAGTATACAGGATGGCCCAAAAGTAGGTATACAGTACCGTACTGATCAGCTCATTGCATTTTATATCATTTCTTGTTGTTATCCATCAGGTAGAGTTAGTTTCTTTATTATTTGTTCTTATTATTATTTGTTGTTGTTTTTCCTTATATCTTAAGTTCAGAAGAGCCGAAGCAAATAAATCAATAAACTAGAATGTTATACTTGATCAATGCAGGGGTGTATACTACTTTTGGGCCACCCTGTATACAAAGAAATTCAGAGAAAGAAACTATCAGTAGTTAGATTATCTTTTATGGCATTTCCTTTCCTTTCGGAATAAGTTCAGATAGAAGACTAGTTTTTTTTTTTTTTTTTTTTTTTTTTTTTTTTTTTAAATTGTAAAATAAGTACGTTGTTTGTGAGTTACAGTAAACTACTAGAAGTTACCCATCCCCTGGAAATTATTGAAAATATATTTATCACAATAGAATCCATTTTGTTCGTCACTGCGTGATGATGTTACAGCAAAAAAAAAAAAAAAAAGTCCTAACCTTCCTATGTGTAGGTGACAAACGTGTAACTTATTGGTGCATTTTCCTTTTTTATTGCAAGTTACATACCAAACTGTTCTACCAACAGGCTTGAAGATTGCAAACTTTTGCAAGGATTGACTCTAGCCCTTCTGTGCTTTCAAAGTGTTCCTTTTATTACGAAAAAAAATCATTAGCAAAAAATATTGAGTTGAACTATGACTGAGTCTACTTGAGTGATATTCTGTATGGGTTTTATGAGAGTTATCTGTAGCTTTTATGTAATTTTTATGATTATTTTTCTGTATATTGAGTGAATATAGGCATGAAGAGTGGTCTGACTTGCCTTCTTTCTCACATGTACCAGATATGTTTTAAACATTTAAAAATTTACAAGCAATCTCACGATTTTGTTACAGGTTAATCTACAGTTAAATAATGCTATGAATTAACATCCTCAGTGATTTCTAGTAATAGGTATTGTTTCGTAATATGCCTTGAAAGTCTATGGTAATCATAATTTTTAATTCAAATCGTATCACTCATTGAAACCTAATGCATTACATAATACGGAAGTCACGAACTAGTGCATTTCACCGTATTTTGAGAATCCATTGTGTGGTGTGTCTGTTTTGAATCCTCTTTCGAGGAATATTATAATTATACGCCGCAGCACAGATGGCCAAGACGACTATATCCCTGAAAATTGTTATAAATTAACACATGCACAAAATGGTCCGATCCAAGATAAACGATTAGCCTGTTATAAGTAGATTTGCGTACCACATTTTAAATGTAATTAAGGAGGAGAAGCGGCGCGAAACATGTTTAAATTGTAATGCATACATTTAAGATAGCAGTAAAGATTAAATTATCTAAAGTAAAAAAAATGTTATAAAGAAAAATTAATAAAAAAGTGAGAGCAAAGCTCTATTACACATCTACAATGGCACCATTTTCATCTTCCGCATTGTATAGTGTTACGAGAAATGTGAAAAATTTAATCTGTTAATTCTGTTTCCAACACTATTTGAATTTCCATAGAAATAAAATTAAGAAAAACTTTTTTTTTTTTTTTTTTTTCATGTTCACTCAGTCACAAGGTAATATTAACTTATTTCACTTTTCAGAATGTATAAGAATATTGTGACATGCATTTTCTGTATCAGTGTTGCTTTCTGCACTATGATTAGGTCACGTGACAAACAAAGTAGCCTTCCGTATGAAGTTTGTTAAATACTTCCTGTACAAGTAGGAAAGAAACCATTAAGCAAATAAAAAATATGGTTGTGCTCAAAATCAGAAAGCTGTAATTTAAGCATACACGCTTAAAGTGCAGGCTCAGTAGTAGAGCGTTTACCTCTGGTGCATGGGGTTCGTGGTTCAATCCCAGCTCGCGCCAAGTAAGCTTTGTGGTGGACAAACACCGTATACGTGGGTTTTCTCGGGGTTCTCCAGTTTCTTCCCATTTTCTTTATTTCACCATTTCCTGAATTTCTCATCATTACCGTGTCGTTTAGCCTAGCTGGCATAACCGTGGAACGTAAAACCTAAAGATTTCATTTCATTTTACGTTTAAAGTGCATACCCTGTTATCTGTACTCGTACATTATTAACGCATTCTTGCATAGCTTATACAATTTATTAATCTATCTACGGGAATTTTGTAATGCTTGAGACGAATATACAGAATGGAGAAGATTAAAGTACTTAAAGTAAAACATTAATAGTAAGTTATTTTTCTTTATCTGTTTCAGGAGACCGAAGGAGGATGTTGATGAACTAGTGCATTTTGATTCGTCAGAATCGCGACATATTGTAGTATATTCAAATGGTATTTATTATAGCTGTGATGTATTTGATTCCAAGAATCAGATAATAGCTCCTCATAACTTGGAGGAACAATTCAACTGGATTGTAAATCATTCTGAAAAGTATAAAGGTTTGTATGTTTATAAAGTTCTTTTTTTATAGCATATTTATACTGCTACTTTGAATAAATATAATTACTTGCTAATGGAAGCTATAGAATACGTAGTGAATATTGTAAAGGTAAAAAGAGCTTATATTGTATTCGAGAAGCAAAAACTTCTCAAAACATGTTTCGAAGCTCTTTGGCTTCTTTTTCAATGTCTTTAACTGCACTTCTAAACTGATAGCATGTAGATGACTTACTTTCTTCTGAGATAACCTTTATTTTACAATAAATAAGTTCAATCCTTACTTCCAAAAATTATGATAAAAGTGACCTCTTAAAAACGGGTTCATTCCCGTTGTGCCTACTTCCCGTTCTGCCTACAGACCCTCCAGCACTTTAAAGAAAATATTTTTAATTATCTTATCTCTAGGCAGAACGGTAATTCCCGTTGTGCCTACTTCCCGTTGTGCCTACTCTTTCGGGACGGGGAATTATGTGCAGGGAGGAATTTTTGTAGGGAATATTTCTTTAGTATTTCTAAAAGCTTCTGTAAAAACAACCACCACCTCTACAAGTTTCATCATACATGGAAAATTGGTTGACTCAGTTGCAAGAATGTTAGACATTGTATGTGAAACAAACATTAAAAAAAAAAAAAAAAAAAAAAAAAAGATCTAATATCAAGCAATTTCAGAACAAAATTTTATTTGGGTTTCCAGTAGTTTACCTCCAGCATGCTAAGACTTGCAGTACTAAAAAATGCCACAGTTCACATCCCCAAGACATGTCTGGCCAACTATTAAACAAACAACGCAAGAGGATGCATAAGGCGGCCTTTAAAAAGAGTGTTTGTCTCCATCATATCTCTTTCCTCGAATTGATTGATTCAGTTGCCAGTAACCCGTTTGACATTGTATCTGAAACGAACACGAAACAGACTTACTTCGGGCTAATATCAATTCATTTCACAACCGAATTTTAATCGGTTTTCCAGTAGTTTATCTCCAGCATACTAAGGCTTGCAGTACTAAAAAGTGCCACAATTCACATCCTCAAGACATGTTCGGCCATACATTAAACAAACAATGCAAGAGGATGCATAAGGCGGCCCTTTTGAAAAAAAAAGAGCCTTTGTCTTTTACATCACTGCTCCTTCTTTGGCATTACCTTAACAGGTAATTTGTCTTCTAACACGATTCTATACTACATGCAATGTTACATATACTTATATTGTCAATGTAAATACTACATATCGTCAATGTTAATACCATATATCGTTAATATAGCCAATATATTTAAAACATCTCACCATCACTGTTCTAAATGCAAACAGTATGCAACTGCATCTGTGTAAGCCACCAAGTCTATTACATGTGATTCCAGACGTGCCTTCAATGATTTTATTTTTTGTTCAATTCGCTTATATTTCAGCTTTGGTTCCTTCGGCTTTTTTCCTACCTCCAACATCAGCATACAAGCTTCATTCTCACTCTGTTCTTGCTGCAACAGCTGTACAAATGTAAAAATATTTGGATGTTCTCTTGTCAGTTTTCTGTTTAATTTAGAGTGCCAGCCCTCTACAACATTATTTGTTCTTCCCTCAACATTATCATATTGGTTCCATATATCTCTGGAAAAGAGAGAAACATTAATTACATAAAACAAATCAAAGCTTGACAATAGACATTCAACAACGATTGGAAGTTGCATGTTAACGTCTGTCGTAGATAACGTTAAGGATAACGTCTGTTGTTTGTTGTTAGTAACACGGTAAATTTATAAGTATTCAGTTTTGTAATCATTACACTAGTATAGAGTTAATTTCAGATCTCTGGTATGAGCAGATTAAAATTTCGTATTGGCATGCAGATCTCAGAAATGATTTTTTATGGAATGAGAATAATAATTACGCTTACCACACTCCATTAAAGACACTATGCACCATTTCATATCCAGACACTTCTGAGCTCACAATTGTAGAACACATAGGCAATACAACAATGACAAACGAAACTAATGGAAAAACATAAAGGACTAAAATGACCGAATGAGTAGGCCTATATATGAAATACTAATCACTGCTAACGTAGATTTCGTTTCCCAAACGAAAACCACATATATTTGAAAAAAAAAAAAAATCAAACGAAAAACAGATAGTGAAATAGCGTAGAAAATAAGGTAACTACTATATCGTACTTACTTTGTGAAAATGGCGTCTGCATCGTCCAGCCATGTTTCGACTAAATAGTCATGAAACTTCTCTGCGTTTTGTACTTCCGGGGCATTTTCCTGGAGATGCAGGAACATGTCACCCACTTGCTCCACTGGCACAAGTGGTAGTGCAGCAGCACGTCTTATCCACTTCCTGACCTCTTTGTCTTCTTCATAAAAAGTGGACAACCCCAATGACTGAACTTTCCTCCATAAACATTGGGTGTAATGGAAGAAACACCCACGAATGGCTGCATCCGGAAAAACACCAGTAACGGCATTGATTACCGCTCTTTCAAAGTCAAAGGCTTTTTTTAGAAAAAGAAAAGAGACCGAATTATGCATCTTCTTGCATTGTTTGTTTAATATATGGCCAAATATATTTTGAGGATGTGAACTGTAGCACCTATTACGTACTGCGAGCCTTAGAATGTTGGAGATGAACTACTGGAAAACTGAATAAAATTTTGTTGTGAAATTACTTGATATTAGACCGAAATAAGTTTATTTTCTTGTAACTGAATCAATTAATTTTCCATTTCTCTGTAAGTATTAAAAAAACACATCTCTACTAAAGTAGACGTGAATAACGCTGCTAATAACAAAACTGTACCTAGTCATTTTTTCTGAGAAGAGCAAGTAAGATAACATTTAAAATATATGATGAAATTTAAAGGAATAGTTATTCTTCTTACAGAATCTATTAGAATTACTAAAGAAAAAATCCCTAGAAAAGATCCCTCCCTGCACAGAATTCCCCGTCTCGAAAGAGTAGGCAGAACGGGAAGTAGGCACAACGGGAATTACCGTTCTGCCTACAGATAAGATCATTAAAAATATTTTCTACAAAGTGCTGGAGGGCCTGTAGGCATAACGGGAAGTAGGCACAACGGGAAGACACCATTATATAAGGTGAAAAGATTTTCCTCTATTCCTGAAGATGAAGTATTTTTTCCACGTATTTGTAATTGTGAGACCCATAATGACGGGCACTTACCTGAGATTATATTCCGCACTAAGTGTAAACAATCTTCCATCCTTGGTGAAATATCAATGGAAACTAATAATAAATAAAAAAGTTACCCACAGTTATAATTCCTTCGTGACTTTGGCTCATCTTGTATTCTGAGCTAACAGTATATAAGCATTGTTGATTTCTAACTATGTTTAAGTAGCTGTTAACTAAAAGCAAAAACAAACAAACAAGAAGCTTCTTACATTCAAATAGTTCTGTCTTAATATAGAAGTCAAGATACTCTCAAAATTCATTATTTTCTTATTATTTCTATGATGAAAATCAGATGGTAATTATCTGATTGTATTACTATATGTGCTCCAATGTAAACGCCCCTTTAAAAATTTGGGTTAATTTTGGGAATCCATTTATTATGCAATGCAAATATCCCTATAAGATCAGTATAGAATATTCATACAACTTCCAAAAAGCCAAAGGCTCATCATTGACTGCGAAACCGGTGACTTGTAAGAAGTATCTTTTCAGATAATTAACGGTAGCATTTCTATCCATTCTGAAAAATTCTATGCTAAAATTTACATGTAGTGCTATGAATTGAAAACTTACCGATAATAGAATTGTACATTATCAATACGTTATTGTAATGTGATACTGTTATTATTAACTATGTATGTTTATCAGGAAGACTATATTCTAGTAAATACGGTATTGTGTTCTTTCAATTTAAATATCGAAATATTTCAGGACATACTGATTGGCTTCTATTGTACTGATATTTTATTATTTAATTCGTAAATAATCTTAAATCACAGTTCAGTGTTTGACCACCTTCGTGGCTAAGCGGTTAGCGTGCGCGCCTTTGGCGTGGGAGATCCGGGTTCGATTTCCGGCGGGAGCTCCTGTGGTTTGGATTCCACATTATTCAGTAGCGTCGCTGCTGAAAGGGACGGTAAACTCAAAATCAACTCAACTTAACAGTTCAATGTTCAAAGACATTTTTCGTTTCAGATTATGATATAGTATACCTTTAGCATTAAGTATGTGCTAGACGGACGTGCAGTAACGGGAACCGCAATAATATTATCGCCTTGCTCGCCAATAATGCAGCATTTATTGCTCATACAGCGTTGAGCTCAAACTTTTTGTGTCAGAGATAAACATTTTCCAAGGACAGTGTGCACGACAGCCTTATTGGTCATCTATTTCCAGGACACTTGTCCGTATGTTATTGCTAGAATGACACTGTTGACCATCGTTTTGCCTGTCTTGTTGAATTTTTTAAAATGTAGTTTTACGTCTCACAGTATGCCCTGTGGGCTAAAAAAGATGGATAATTAATGCAATTGAATGGTTATGAAGTATAAGGCATGCCCAAATGAAAATGGGACTGATACATTTAAGCAAAGGTTTAATTGTAATGCATAGGTACAGTGGCGTAGGGAAGGGGGGCCCCCCAAAAAGGTCCAACAATGTACTTTGGTACTTTGATGTTTGTAATTTTTTATATTTTTTTATGTTTATATATTTTTTTGTTTGTAATTTCTCTATATGTATAACAGCACCCCCCCCCCCCAAACACACATCCTGGCTACGCTACTGCATAGGTATGTTATAAATTGAGAAGTGTTACATAGGGGACAAGATCTGTGTAACAATACTGTCTATACATAATCACCTAGGTAGTTGAGACAGATGTCCCATTGATCCACGAGATGATGGATACCGTCAGCGAAGAAAGTCGTGGATTGCGTGCGGAACCATTCTTCAACTGTTTCTCGGACCTCATCGTTGCCCGTGAACCGAAAAATCGCGGGGCGACAGGTCAGGGATGTAAGGGGGGAGCTGGAGAACTTCCCAGGACTTCCCGAAGTGCTGCAGGAGATCTTTGCACACGTGTGCCACATGAGGACGGGTATTATCCTGCAACAGAATAACCCCTTTTAACAACATGCCACGTCTGCGATTTTTAATGGCTGTTTTCAGTTTGCGTAAGGTATCGCAGTATCTGTTTGCATTAACTGTACCTCCCGTTTCCAACTAGTCCATATCAAGGGGCCATTCTCGTAATAATAATAATAATAATAATAAACAGCATCATTTTCTCTGCTCGAATTGAGGAATGACTTTTTGTTGGGCGAGGAGAACCGGAATGTCGCCATTCCATACTCATTTTCTACGTTGCCGGATCGAAGAAATGGCACCAGGTTTCGTCACAAGTCAAAATTCAGGACAGAAAGTTGTTTCCCTCTGTGCGGTAACGCCGTAAATGCTGGAAGCAAACACCCATGCGCAAAAACTTATGGTCCTCAGTGAGATGTTTTGGGACCCATTGTGCACAAACCTTGCTGTATTTCAAATGTTCATGAAGATTAGTGTTCACAGTTCCCTTGTTCATAAACAAGCTGTCTGCAATCCCCTGGGTGGTTATTTGACGATTCTCTCTCACAAGGGCGTCCACTGCAGCAATTGATTCATCCGTGATGACCACATGTGCTTGACCTGGTCGTGGCATGTCCGCTGTACTCAACACGTCCATGACGAAACTCACTACACTATCTAAACACTACAGTACATGACATACACTCAGTCCCATACACATCCTTCTTTCGATGGTAAATGTCAGTTCCACTAACACCTTCTGCCGACAAAAATTGGATTACTACGCGCTGAGCCTGTTTGGAGGAATCCATGGCACGCTCGTTACCTGTTATCTCGCTTCTGTTGCACTCAACAACACACAGACCCTATCCACTGTATGTCAAATTTCTCCTGACATGCACTGCCATCTACCAAGGAAATCGCAAAGTTCTACCACTGGGAATAACAGCGCTCCAACCTCAGTCCCATTTTCAGTGGGACATGCCTTACATTTTGTGGGGTGAAAATGTGAAAGGAAACGTGAGTAGCCCGAGAAAACCCATGAATACTATGTTGTCCAACACAAACTCCTATGACTTGGGATCGACCTAGGGACCCCTCGACCAGAGGTAAGCGCACTACCACTGAGTCACCGTGCCTTCCTTCCTCGATGTTAAAGTTGAATGCTTAAAAGAAACAGACTATAACATTCGCTTAAAGGAATCAATGGACTCATAATTGAATAATAATCAAAAGCATAACTTTTAAGAGTCTAATTGTACAAATAACCGTATAGCTTCGACGGAGGAATGTTCAAGTTTATGTTATAACAAGTGATGTGATTGCAACTGTCAATAATTACAGGGGTTTTCGTCAAAACTGTTAGGTTATTTGTAAAATATAGACGCTTACTAAGTAAATTTTAGATTAACATTATTTGTAAAAAGTTACGTTTCATGAATAATTGGAGTTAAGTCCTTTTCACTACCGAGGCTACGTGAGACGGGACCTACTGCTTAAAATATGATCCGAAACACTGTTCAAATTTTTTTATCCGAGGAAAGTGCCTCGACCAGGGATTGAATTCTGGACCACTCGGGAGAAAGCATGCGTGCTGGACATTTGGTCACGAAGGGCCATTGTCATTTGTGAAGAAATTGGTTAAGATTCTTGTATATACTTTTCGGTGTTTGTCTTAAAGTTTACCGTAGCTTTCCAGCACCGAGACTATATATTATGTGGACCTACAGCTTAATGTGGGGTCGAAATAAATGACCTTCCATTGGAAATCAAACTCGAATCTCCTACGCCGAAGGTAATAACACTAATCACTTAGGCACGAGCTAACTGTTATAATCTTCGTGTGTAAGAGATTGCTGTACTGTTTTATATTGTTTAATGTGTCCGCAAAAATAAAAATTGTTTCTCAGTGCTGAACAACTTAAAGCAAATTTATTTCAATCCTTTAGATGATGTACCTGAAGAATCTCGTCGAATATCTGCTCTTACTGCCCTGCCCAGAAGCCAGTGGGCAAGAATTCAGAAACAGCATTTTTCATCTGGTATTAATAAACAAACGCTTGACTACATAGAAAAAGCAGTTTTCATTGTAAGTATAATATTAAACTAATATAGTAACATTTCCTTTACTTTTAATCTGCGAATTTGTCTTTAGACTTAGTTCTTTGATATGGTTTACAGTTTATATATATATATATATATATATATATATATATATATATATATATATATATATATTAATAATGGTCATTTAAAAAATAATACCCATTCTCAAGCTGAAAGAGATTCCTAAACATCTTGTATTTTACATCTATGTACATCATAGGTTACTTTGTTCATGCAGTCACCCTCAACATTGAAGCGTGTGTATTTCTGTGCTCTTTCTCATTCTGCTGATAGTCCATTTAATCCTACTGTATTTCTACATTCGCAAAGTTTTTCCATTCATATAAGCTCTTGAGTCTTATGACTGTAGAAGTTGTTAGGAGCTAGCCTGGTGTTCATATAAATTCCTGAAATTAATAAAAATTAATTATTATCTTGCTTTACGTCTTTTTGTAACATCAACAGGGACGCTGAGTCCGGGATTGCTCTGGTGCTAGAGCAGCCGCCCAGAATTTTTATTGGGGTGCTCAGCACTTACACATAAAAAAGAGAAGGAAAATAAGAAAAGAAAGAAGAAAACAGAAGGAAACAGAGAAATAGAGGGAAAATTATAATCTGTTGCCGTATTTCTTAAATGATAGTAGGACCCTATATTTTTATGGAGAGGATAGGGAAAAGAGGATATAAAATTTGAGCAGAGGCTTTACCAGGAACGGAAACACGTAAAATTCTGTAATTGTCGTGCTGAGGATCAAAAGTGACAAAATCCTTTACCAGGAATTTTCTGTGGACGAGGTAACGATTGCTTTTAAATGAGAAATTTGAACAATCGTTTCTCCATGCTATTTTCAGCTAAAATTTTTCACATTTCTTGTATCACGAAGACTTTAATTTTTGAATTACAAACAAGCCTTTCGTTTCAATTTGCTATAATGTATACATTATCATTATACAAGAATATGCACTTTCATTTTGTTCTGTTTAACAAACTCCATTTGTTTTATATATTATCATTATACAAGAATATGCGCTTTCATTTTGTTCTGTTTAACAAACTCCATTTGTTTTATATATTATCATTATACAAAAATAAGGCCCTTTCATTTTGTTCTATTTAACTAACTACATTTGCTTTATATATTATCATTATACAAAAATAAGGCGCTTTCATTTTGTTCTGTTTAACTAACTACATTTGCTTTATATATTATTATTATACAAAAATAAAACGCTTTCATTTTGTTCTATTTAACTGGCTACATTTGCTGTCTTTCCTTTTAAAAATCTCAAAGTCCAAAGATTAGCGTTCAAAATGGCGTGAAGAGAACTAGGATACAATGGTAGAGTCCTTGAACCTTACTAGTTACGCCACCATACTTTTCATTCAAGATTTTTTTACATTAAAAATGAAAAGGAAGAAACTCCATTTTCGTTTAAAAATACTTAAAAGCGCACTTAGAAGGGTCAGTTTTCAAAATTTTCCGGGGAAGGAGCCTCGGGAATATTCTGTATCTCCAGGTTCCCGGTTGTGGACTACGAATGACAAGCGCGGGATGCCGACTGCATCACTACTGCAGCCGAATTTCAAAATGATGCTTACTTAAAAACACTCCTCATGTATTTGATTTTTTAAAAATATGTATTAAGCCTTTTCAACGATACCCCTCCCTGAATATTTGCTCTAAATAATGCTTTTCGGCCTTACGTGACCAATATAAAGACATTTTGTGGCCATATCCGAACCAACTGAAAATACCTAGATTTGCTACTGCAAGTAAAGCTCAGGTGAAAGGAGTAGATAATTATGTTTCTGAACGAACTAGCAGTGGAGTTATATTACGAAGAAATACTGAAGTTCTCAGATATTACACATTAGAATGTTCATTGTGACTACGTGTAAAAATTAACCTAGGTATTGTTTCTCAACTTATGGTTCGTGGTAACGACTTATGGAATTTGCCATCATTTCCTAATTTATCGAGCAGTAAATAAGTACTGAGATTGTGTAAATTTCATATTTATTGTTTATGATGTTTTTGATGGTACAGTAAGTATAATATGTTACGAATTCCTCTTTTTCTAAGAATAGATTTTGTCGAATAGGACCGTAGACTCTACAAACATCTTTAAAGCCTTAATATGCGAACGAGGAGTTTCATAGCACCCTCAACCATTATAGTAATCTACTTGCTAATATAATCCAAAGAATATTGTACGAAACTTCATTGAAATTACAGTGTATTTTTATTAAGACAGTTACAAATGTAGCCAGTGTGAGGTTTTGTTCTACACCGAAAATAATAATAATAATAATAATAATAATAATAATAATAATAATAATAATAATAATAATAATATCTACATACTTACCGGTATCTTTCAGGCATTCATTTAATGGGCTGTAGTCTAAACGGCGGGCGATGACAGGATTCGAATGCGGAAATCTCCCTATTAGAAAGTAATAATGCTAATTGCTTACTTGTTTTGTTACGGTTGTATGTTGGTAATAATCTTAATATGTGAATAACACTAATAACGAATAACAGACTTATTTTCATTTATAGCTTGTGTTGTCAGATTATACTCCTCCAAACTTATCCATGAGGGGTAAATGGCTGTTACATGGCGACGGTAAATCTTTGTGGTTTGACAAATGCGGACATCTGATAGTCTTTAAGAATGGCAAAGCTGGCCTCAATATAGAACATTCCATGGCCGATGCCCCTGTATGTTGCCACATGTGGGAATATATGCTGTGTAAAGAGTAAGTTGTTTTCTGTTTACATGTTAGAGAATAAATGTTACAAAATGCTTGATTTCAACATCTGTTTTTGTTAAGAAGCAACCGTTTAGGGCAGTGGTTCTTAACTACTTCATTATTATACGACCCTGACAGGTGCGTGGGAGCAGTGTGGTTTTCGCAACGCAATGTATTGAATCCATTCCCCACTATTCACCAAAATAACAAATCGATAGTAGATTTTTATAACATGTAAGTGACAAAGAAAATTCAGTTTGCTGCTATTTAACTTGATGTTCAATTAATCTTAAACTTTAGACGTGTAACAACGTAGTTTTATTATTATGTACTTTTCCTCTCCATTATTAGTTTTTTTTTTTTTTTTTTTTTTTTTTTTTTTTTTTTTTTTTAATTGCGTACCGCAGATTGGAAATCACTGGTTTAGAACAGTGGCAGCTCCAGATCTCTACAAGAGAGAAGTCACATCAGCAGTGACGACAGAACCGGCACCTCACCTTTCGCTTTAAGGACTCTAATGCTTTTATACTTTGAATGGATTATTTAAAATCTGATGTGAGACACAAATATTACAGGAAAAATATTATAATATCCCGTACATGGTGCTGTTTATAAACAATTAACATGTGCTTTTATTTACAAACAATACCACGTGAATTTATTACAGGTCACTGTGAGAAACAGACGACAGGAATCAGTGTCACCACTCATCATGTGATGGAAGAGGAACATCAGCGCCACCGCTAGACAGAAGCAGCTATAAAATTCAGAGGATCACAACTAGTATCAGTCTTCGGCTGGTCAACACCACTCTTAGCTTGCAGTAGAGCTTTGAGAGAACCTTAACCTAACTTAAGCCTCTTAACTTGCAGTGGAGTTCTGATGCCTCCTTCCCACTTAGCTTGCAGCAGAGCTCTTTTGGGAACTTAACCCTTCTCTTGGCTTGCAGTGGAGCTTTAAGAGATTCCTAGCCACAACCAACCCAACTTGCTGCGGGACTCCCAACTTTCTTGAAACAATACGATAGTCACTATTTATATTTTGAGCCTAACAGTGAAAAAACAGTAATGTGTCATTGAAAATTGATTTATTGTTTTTCAAAATATTCCCCTTTATGATCAATACACTTTTGCATTCGTTCGAACCGTTTGTCAAAGCATTTTTTCCAATCTTCTTGAAACACCTCCATAATATGGTTTTTGAGTGCATCAACGGCTTCTTCCGCCGACGAAAATCGTTGTTCACGCAGTTTATTTTTGACATTCGAGAACAAGAAGTCCTTGGGTGCAAAATCAGGACTGTACGGCGCATGACCCATCAGTTCGATTTTTTGAGTGTTCAGATAGTCGATTGTTAGACGAGATGTGTGAGCTCGCATTGTCTTGATGAAGAATGATCCGACGGCGCTTTGTTTGTTTTCCGTATTTGACCGAAGATTTCTAGCAAACAATTGTTGTGTACCATTCAGAGTTGACCGTTCTACGTTCCTCTAAAAGCACAGTTGCTAATCTCGGGGCAATGGATAAGCGACTATTTTTCCAGGAAGAGGAAAGACTTTCCTCTATTCCCTGTGGCTTAGCAACCGCAAACTCCACTGGAGGTCGCGAAGGACTCAATGATGCCAGATTTCTAAACAGAACAGCAGAAGTAAAAACTTATTTTTTAGTTAAACTTGCATTATGTTAGTATTCGAAAGTTTTCGATAAAGTGATATGTTTATTTATTGCCCATAAAAGATCTGTAGAGAAAATGAGCTAACGAGGTATCTCATTTTTTAAAAGCGGATTCTATTTTCTTCAGGATGACATTTAAAAAAAAAAAAAAGAAAAAAAAGTTTGAAAGGGAAAAATTTACGCACTTAAAAGGTAAATATTTATTCTCAATTTCTGCAAGAGCCTAACTTTTGGCGCTATAGTTTACAACTTAAGGCAGGTAGTAGGGTGATTTCCCTTTATAGTTTTCCGATTTTTGCAAGCCATAATAAATTGAATCATATATTTGTAAATTTAAGCATGATTTTTTTGAAGTTTATATAAAAAAAAAAAAAAAAAAGAAAAGACAGACAGTATGTCTTATGTCTTCATCCACGATTGAGTAACAACACAAAAAGAACTTAAAAGTTAAAACTTTTTTTGTGTTTTGAAAATTAAAGAAACGAAGAGAAGGAAGTGAAAATCTTAGCTTGGAATGCTTTCTCAAAAAATTTCACTCCTTATAGAACGCTTCAATTTATTGTTTATGACCATCAATGTTTTTCACAATTGTCAGTTGGTATAGTAGCCTCACTCTATAGGTAGCCACTTGCTCACAAAGGGAAGCCGCCCTCTTGTGCGGTTTCTTTTCATACTGTCCTGTTTGGTTTTCCTCTCCCTTGAAAACTGACTGACGGGCAATAAACTGAACCCAAACTGTTGCCAAATTTTTGTCAATGATCCTTTTTCTTTTCTTCTTTCTGTTAAAAGGAAAACAGTTTGAGATAGATACGCTCTCGAGTTGAATGCTTGAACACACACACTGGAGGGAAAGAGAGGGAGAGAGAAAAGGGGGCGAGGGAAAGGAAGGTACTACGTATGGCAACGTTTAGCTTTTTCTTCTTCCAAAGGGACCACAAACTTTATGACAACTTCTTTGTGCTAAATTCAAAGTCTCCCGACTGGCTATCGACTGGGCGCGTTTTCTATAAGTTTTAGTTCTCTACTTTCCGTTGAGATTTTGTTCGAAGAGATTGTAGTATGCTGGTGGTGTCTACGTATTTTCTCGCTGATTGGAAGTGTCTAATTTCTTTCGGGGTACCAGATGATAAGCAACCTGGTCCTTCTGGCCAGAGAAGTCTAAGTAACAAATAAAAGAATCGTGTACTTGGAAGTGAAGCAAAGCAGAGGAAACAAAACATGAAAGTTTCAGGAGGCTGAAAGTGGTTGAAAGAGGCTCAAACCCTAGCTACCCGTAGCTAGGGTCTGGTTTCGATATGAACATTGGTTAAGAAATCCGGGCGATACGTATGTTTTTTAATTAATGCTAATTATTCAACACTTATCCCTAAATCATTTAATTTCCTTATTACTAAGTGCAAAATTGAGTACAATACTTTCAAAAGTCAAGGATATAATATTACTTAGAAAACGAGAAAATTTTCGAAAAAGAGGATAAAGAATTATTTGAGAATCGAGGCAAGACAAAACTTCTTCAAACTTAACAAGACGTCTCGTCTCGTGGACAACACTAGTCAAGGCTGAGTTAAATCGTTTTTGCGTGTCCCAAAACCAGTGACCTTACTTTAATCAAAGGAAATCACATATCGGAATAATATAAAATAATTCTAGACAACATTTATTTAATATCGCCAGTTTATTGGCTTCAATGATGAAGCCATATACCCAGCCCACGTTACTAACCTTAGGATACGTTTTCATGTAAGATATTTGCACTCGATTGAATGACATTGATTTCAATAAAAAGTAAAGTATTTACAGATATCATTCTCAACAGCTTGTTTTCAATTTTATTTTAAGTTTCGGTACTGATAGATTTATCAACCGAGTGCTAATCAAATTTGCAATTTTGCTGACATTTTGCACTAATCTTTGTTTCTAATTACCTGAGGATATTTCTTTAATAGAACTAAAATTATAATATTACAGAAATTGACCCCTATTTCCCCTTCTCAGGAACGGAATTTGAAAAAAAAAGAGGGGGAAAAATAAGAAGGTCGCGGCCTGTAATTTTTTAATAAGTGCATGTGCTGAATTTTACGCCTTCTTAAGCGAATCCTCACATTCGGCATTTTCTAAACAAATAATCGGAAATTTGAATATTAATACAAACCCCCTCTTTTCTCCTATAGGAGCGAAGTTTTCGCAATCGTTGAAATGTGTTTTCGGTTAATTTTAATGAAGAATTTATCCCTTAGTTCCATCTTCTTAACTTCAAGAATTTATGATATATTCTATTTTTAGAAAAAAAAGTCGAACTCTCTTTCACTCTCCTATAGGACATATATTTTTAAAATTATTTTATTGGCCCTTGCCTTTTGGCAAAGGAATATTCTGTATAAATTCATGTTTCTATCTATAATAGTTTGAGTAAGGTATTGATGAGTAAGTCACTTTAGATATAATCTTTTTTAATTTTTAAATATAATAGTGTATATAAGTATATCTTTTTAAGAACTCATAAATAATTCGTGTTCAGTTTTGGTATTTTCGCCCTATTTGAATTATGTTGTTAGCACTCGATCATTTAACATTTTTTTAGATCACTTTTTATTACACAGTTCACGAGTCAATACGTTTCTACTACGGTTTTCTCCATGGCTTTCTCTAGAAGGAAGAACATATGGTGTTCAGACATTTTCAAGAAAAAAATGTGACAACCTTGTCCCTCAGCACGTGCAGAAAACATTTTTGTGGTCACTTGTGGTCATATTTGCGAAAGGGGCTGTTTCTTACGAAGGGTATGGGTAAAGGACGCTTATCGGTGGCCGCGACTTTACATGACCATAAAATACGGGCGACCATTTGTTTCAATGTACTTCAAGCGCGGACAACTTTTGTTGGATTTGGTTCATCTTGAAACACCCATACAGTCAACTACTGTTTACGTTCCGGCTCATATGCATATATGCATGATTCGTCACTTATTACAATCTTATATACATTTTTTGAAGCGCCGCCATAGTATTTATTGAGCATTTGTGTGCACCAATCGACGCAAGCTTGTTTTTGAGCTTTTGTCAAATTACGTAGAATTCAACGAGAACAAATCTTTCTCACAGCTAAATGATCATGTTATATTTTTTTTATGCTGGTGGAACTAATGCATAGGGTGCCTCAGTCTCACAGTATGTCACATGACGATCTTGCATTATTAGGTTTTGCACAGCATCAATGTGTTGTGAATAACAACTGATTTTGGACGACCTTCGCGAATTTCGTCAGTGAGCGAATGGCGGCCACGAGTAAAATCGTTATAGCAGCGTTTCACAGTGGCAAAGGATGGACTTCGTCGCCAAATGTGGAAGTAAGTTGATCGATGCACTCGTGTCTTGATAATCCACGTCGAAAATCGTAATAAATCATCGCACGAAAATGTTCACGAGTTAATTCTAGTTTTCTGTTGTCACGCAATCTTCAAATCAACGTAAACAACACAAATAAAACTACTGTCAAAACATTTGAAGTACATTATGGTCAACAATGTTAAACGTCTTATGCAAACAAAAAAATGGTACCTAACTACAATCAGTGTTACCAAGGGTCAAGATATAAATAGTGGCCCTCATAGGAGTGAGTCTTTTCCCCTGCAAAAAGCGGAACAAATCTCTCCCTTTCATGCAGTGCGTGATCAATAGAGAACTGAGAGGTTTTACCGTATATCCAGTTTCTCAGTCACGAAGAATGTGTGATACAAGGATAGGCGTTGAAAGAGTTGTCCTGTAACACCAGCGGACGCTAGAAAGAGCCATGCCAGAACACATGAACAGAGTTACATTAGGAGTTGCGACTTAAGTTAAATTGCCAAATCTCTCATGGACAAAAATTTGTGTTCGATCATTCCTTATTCGTATATAGAAATAAGTGTTCATGTTTTAATTTATCGTATTAATTGGGAAGCCACGATACTTTTGACTACATTATAGAGCCACCCTTGGTTTATCGTAGTGTGTTATTCACTATGAGTCACGCAGAGAATTAGTACAAGTTATCTACAATACGTACCACGAATAATTTTAATGAAGACGGAGCGAAAAATATTCGCAACTTAAGGTTTCAACAATTCTCCTGTTGTTATCTTCGGAATTAAGTAATTTATATAATGTAACTGAATAAAAACATACAATATAATGTAAAATAATAATAGTAATACAATATTTTTTCCTTTTCAGAATTCTACAGAAAAGATACACTGATTCAGGGAACTGTATGCCGAGAGCTCGCGGATTCACTCAGGGAAGGTATAGGTTGCCAAAACCGTTGATCTGGGAGGTTCCTGTAGAACTTCAGAAATCCATATCGCAAGCTTATGACTTTGCTCTGAAGGTATGTTCTAGGATCATCTTTATAAGATACGTTATAATTAGATACCAAATGTTAGGCAAAATGCTTATTTCTTAGTGTTAAAACTATGGTAAAAATCAACATTTTAAAGTTCTTCGCTTTAATTTCAGGAAAACTTATTTGGTCTGTTTGGATCTATATTGCCTATAGTATTGATTAAATAGCCAATATTGACTTTTATTTCAGTGAGATAACTATGTTGATTTCTTGTTTCAGTAAAAATTTCTGTTGGTTCTAAGAAATTTAAGAATCACGGAAAATAACTGAAGTCAAAATCATACTCCATCCTGATAGCTGTATTGAATGCTATCTCTAGAAATGTGAGCAAGTTATTAGTGGTTAATAAGTACTTTGACATGCTAAAAACATTGGTCAAGTGCTTAAATGTGAAAATGTACCAAGTGAATCTAATCCTATGTATGTTTTAAATATACCCAGTTGACAACCGTGGAAATAGAAAAATAATTAAATGTATTATAATATCGAACGACCAGCCAGTATATAATTAACGACTTTCTATACCAGCGTTTCCCAACCGGTGTGCCGCGGCACACTGGTGTGGCGCGAATGGGCCGCTGGTGTGCCGCGAAAAAATCGAAACAAATTATTAATTCTATACGAACCAAATTGCAAGACAGGGGAAAATGTATATTTATATTTCACATTACTATGAACCTCTACTATAAATCTACAATTTTAAATTTCATACTGTGTTACTTTTCTGTACATTTTTAATGTTGAAAAACGTATTTATCATTGTCATGACCATTATTACTTCTTTATTGTTGCAGACTATTTCGTAACTTGAAATTTTAACATATCATTCAATAAATTCAACAAAGCAAGCATGCATACAAATTACCTACATTTGTGTTTTAAAAGTATAGGAGATTTGTTTATTTGTTCGTTATTTAGTGATCTTCCCTTTTAGTTAGAGGTTAGATACAGTTTTCGAAAGAGAAAGTGGACTTTTAAAAACCCGAGTCCTATATTTCATTGCTATTGTTTTCTATTTTAAAATTAGAATGAAAAATAAGTATAATGATTTAGCACGGGGGAAAATCAGTGATCGAGCTTTCTTCTCTGTAAGAAGGAAATTAGTAATCACATTAAAATACCACGGTAATTATATATATATATATATATATATATATATATATATATATATGGGTGTGCCGCGAGAATTCAAGTTACACCTGTAGTGTGCCGTAAATTGAAAAAGGTTGGGAAACGCTGTTCTATACTGTAAACCAAGTACCTTGATGGAACCACAGTTAGTGACTCCTTTTGACGGACTGCCGAAATGTGTTAAAATATAGCTAATGATTTACCTGTTGATTCGAAAAATACTAATAATTTCCGTTTTCAGAGTGCTATATAAATTTTGTCACCACCCTGCTGTAGAACCATGTAGATATAGTCATGACTATTATTACTCTGTAATTTAGCCACTTTTTGAGATAGGCATTTTCTATAAAACCAACAATTAGATAGATATACACATTTTAAATTATTTTGTTTTCACGTATCCTAATATGAAAGATGATAATAAAACAACAGGAAACCCCTATTCCATTTTTCACCAGTCTTGCGTTTATATTTTTTCTGTTTTAAAATGTTGTTCCATATAGACCTTAGGGGCGTAGAGCAAAGGCATGTAAGTAATAAATCATGTGTTGATAATATATCACCATTGCATTTAATTCATCAGTAACTCTAGCTCATGTAAGAGCTTCCTAATTTAGTTTTAGCCGTACTTAGGAACCACCTCCTACTAGGTACAGATTTGACAATTGGATGAAAAGTGCTAACTATATGTAATCTTAACTATGCATTTTCTTATAGTTAACATAACTTTGATTAAAGTTGTATTTATATCCTTTTCGTGCAAGGCTTCTCATATACTGTGTGAAAGCAGAATAATTTTAACTTATTAGGTTTCATTTGTCTCGTTAGGCGTCTTCAGAAAGGAAAATTTCGGTATTAAATCACATGAATGGATTAAAATTCGTGTTATTTTTCTTATTACCGTATTATAAATTATACTGTCTTATAAATGAGTAGATTAATACCTTTACCAACCCCTAGACTGCATCATTATAACTAGAAATGTGAAGTTTAGACAGAATGCTTGTTTTGTCACAAAACCAAGGGATAAGGAAACAAAGTCTCTCACGATGTATATAAAACAGTCTCCACAAATCTCTGAAGTTAGATAGATGAAAATTCGACATATACACTTCTCATTGAAAATAACCGAACACATGTTTCAGCGTTTTAGAGAATACCACTTCTAAGAGAAAAGGGACCAACGTCTATAATATAAAATCTCATTATGAGGAATCTTTGGCGTTGGAAATCTGAAATTTAGTATATAAGCTCTTCATTGAACATAACCAAACACGAGCTTTACCATTATTTTTTCTTCTTAAGAGAGGGAAATTGGGAAAATTTCTGTAATATTATAATTTCCGAAATAAGTAATCAAGAAATAACCTCGGTTATTTAAATAAAACGTTAAATTTCACAAACCAAAAATATTGGTGTAAAATTAGTGTTGTTTACCTGTATGTGAGTACTAAATATTACTTCAAAGAGTAGATAGCGTGGATTCAGAGTTTTCTATTGTTATTAGTATTTCTTTTAAAATGCTGAACATACAGCCCGAAATTAGTATACCCTATAGTTTGAAACATAGAATTCGTATGAATGTCATAAGCAAGAAATAACTCTACCTGCTAGTGTGATGACTAGCATGTGAGCCTTTGGTGCACGTGGTTTCGGGTTCAGTTCCCCGTGAGAAAGCATTTGTGCATTACGATAGTTCAGATTCCACCTTAAACCGTAGGTTGACGTCTCATAGCCTTGGTGCTGGAAAGGGATGTTAATCTTCAATGAACAAACGAACAGAAATTCATACGAGAATCAGCTTCTTCTAAATTAATAATATAGGGAAAACCTGACTTTTGGAGGTATTCATTTTGGAATTCATTTCGGAGGTAAAAATTGTGAGAAACAATTTTCACGAACCGAATGAATTTTCCGATTTCAAGTGAAGATCAAAACTTTGTTTCAACTTCGACAAAATACATTTATGGGTATTTTAAGAAAAAAATACTTTGGAAAGAGGATCGACTGAAGATTTTAGCTGATGATTTGCATGAGTTAGATGAATCCATCGATGGGTGTCAAATATAGAAGTAGGAGGAGAGTAAATGAAACAAGTGACTTGTTTTTGATACCTAAGTAGTATTATTAGTTATCATATGAAGTGCGAACATGAGATATAAGCAAGGATGAGGATTACGAAAGAAGCCTTTGGGAGAAAGAAAATACTGTTTTGTGGGATCTTAAATAAAGAGTTGAGAAAGAGACTCATAAAATACTTCGTGTGGAGTATTGTACTGTATAGAACAGAAAGATGGACATTAGACACAAGATGGTGAAAACGACTGGAAACTTTCAAAATGTGGTTGTGGAGAGAATTATCAATAGGGCAACCCAAAAGCATAAAAAGCATAATAGCAATTCAGACATATAGTTGGTGCCTTGAACATGGTTGTGGTTGCTTAAGGGTCCAGAAGAAACTAATTTTAAAAGCATAATAAAGCATAATCTTAGAAAATAAAGCATAAAGCATAATTTAAAATATATAGCACAATTCTTGGAAAATTCTGTTCAACTGCAAGTATTACATACTGTATTAATATTTTTTAAAACCAATATTTACAATGCAAAATCATTGAGAACATAACAATGCAACAATGAAAACTTATTTTTATTTCTGTAAACTTTTCGGTGTAAGCATTTGGTGTGGAGAAAAGAAAAAATGAAAAGAAGAAGAAAACTTTTCGCCAACAATGAGTAGTACTCAAGAACTCCTGACTATATTGTTGCTTACCTCTTGAACTTAAGCACTTTCTGTACTTTTTGGTGGCATCTTTTACTTTCCCTTTCTGTATATGTGCACCTCTAAGGCGCACACAAGAGATTTAAAAAAAAAAAAAAAAAAAAAAAAAAAAAAAAAAAAAACTGACTCGAGTAAAGCATATCTCTTTACAATGCATTAAGTAGAAACTTCATTAAATATGAAAGAAACTGGTTGCATAAAATATTAATAAATAGATCAAGATATTTAGAATATTTAATGTATAGTAAATATTATACATTGTACACGATTATATCTAAAACAATGATTGAAATTAACAATAAAGCATAATGTGGAAACAATAAAGCATAATTAAACTAAAAATAAATCATAATATGGCTTGCTCTACTTATCAGAATCGAACGGTAAACGAAGGAGAGGGTGTTAGAAATGGTGGAGGAGAAAAGAGCAATTTTAGATATTATTGAAAAGAGGAAGAAAAACTGGTAAAGACGTTGGCTAAGAAAGAATCGTATCATAAGGAACGTGTTACAGGGTATAGTGGCAGGAATGAAAAGAGCGGGCAATGATGGCTGTAGTTGATAGACGATATCAATACAAAATATCATGTGAAGACGAAGAGGTTACCTGAAGATCGTGGAGCATGAAAACATTTTAGCTGTGGCAAGTAATCTGCCAATAATGACAGAATATCTGTGATGATGATCGGTTTGGGGTAACTCGGCCTTGACCTTGCAAAAAGTTATTTAAGGACGATTGTGTAAGGGATAACGTAACTCCGTTGGAATCAAGCTTATATCAGTAAGTATCTTGAAGCCCAGAAAGTATATATTCTTGACATATTTTCCACAATTTTATTCCTCCTCCGAAGGATGGACATTCCGCAAGGTATTATTGATCTTCTATCACCTCGATACATTTTCCTTATTTTGCCTTCCTTCCTCTTTACAAATTGTAACTTCTTTAAGTATCCTTTTTGTAACTGCGCTGATGGCGCTGATCTGGTAACAGTTTCACGGTTCCATTCAAGTGACATAATATGGAAAATATATTTTTTCTTAACGTGTCTTTTCTTTTTAATTGAGAAGATTGAAAATACTCATTGCTTATGTCTCGACAATTCGAAATTAGTACTAAAAATTTTTAAAATAATAAAAAGATTATACATAATCTTTAACTGTAAATAAAAATGACTGATAAATTTTATCATCACACTTTGATTGAAATGCATATTCTAGGGGAGAAGGAGGGTAAGGGTTTCACTAAGAATAACTGCAGCATCGTTTGAAATTAAGCTCTTGAACGCACTTAGATTCAAATACACAACCTAAGGCAGTATGCTGTCATTTCCATAACCGCAAATTTCCCATCCGAAGCCAAGAAATTGCCTGATTAGATTCAAAATTCCCTGTCAACTAAAATTGAGGGACGTGCTGGAAAATTTGGCAACCTACGAAAGTTAATTGTTGGATAAAACTGTTGCAAATGTTTCAAGTTCTAAATTAAGTGCAAAATCGCATCTTCTAACCATCTGCTCGAAATTCCCTTTTTAATTTTATTCAATGACTTTTTATGTTTAAATTATTAATAACTATTAATACGATGATAAAATTATTTTGAAGAAATAGCGTCAGGTAAATAGATTAGGATTTAGATTTCTGGGCTTTCGGCATCTATGGCCATTTAGCTCGTCTCTCAGCGAGCACACTATCCGGGGAAAGGATTTAGGATTTAGATTTCTGGGCTTTCGGCATCTAAGGCCATTTAGCCCGTCACTATTTGAGGGATGACGTCCCTCGGCGAGCACACAATCCATGGAAAGGGAAGGAAGCGGCCTGGGAAAGAAGTACCACCCTAGCATTTGCCTGGTGTGAATGAGGAAAACCCAGGATAACCTCATTCAGAATGGCTGATCTGAAAAAACTTTTTACACTTTTTTGACCGAGTGCCCTCACCGGCAATCGAACCCAGAACCGCTCCGCACCGAAGGCGAGAGCGTTAGCGACTACGCCACGCGGGGCTACTGTCAAGTAAATAAAGTACAATGAGGGATATCAAATTTTTTGACTACATCCCACACTGGAGACCGAAACGTAGTAGCGACGAGTTCCATGTTTTTGGAACTTCAGTTCCATTCTACGTATGCGAAGGAAAAGAGGTGTCAAAGCGAATAGATCTACTGTTTACCCACGGTCATTGTGTAGCAGTAGTTCATGCGCTATGGTGCCAGTTCCCTCCTTTCTCGTTTTTGCTTTTCCATCTTTAATCTTCAGTAGTTTCTTTGTTCCTTGATGCTGGTTACCCTTTTTTTTTTAATGTATATATGCGAAGTCCATCCAATTCAGAGGAATGAGTATGCGGGGAGTGAGTAAAAGAAGGAAAGAGAGAATGAATAAAAAAAACTGATGGAAATGTTGAGAATGTCCGAATTTCCCTTTTCAGTCTATCTAAAGAAAAATTTCTTGCCAGTGTTCGGAATTCCCTTTTTACGGGAAATTTTCTCCCAATTAACCACACAGTCCTAAGGGTACTGAAGAGTGTTCAAGTATATTTTTCAAATATTTTCCATAAACGTTCTTTCCGAATGAAGTATGGGTATTTCCGCTAGTCAAAGAATATCAGAATTTTTGTTCCTAATTTTGTAATAAGCAGAAAATATTACGATAGTTAATGTTTAAGTTTATTCATTCGTGCTCAGTTCATCATGTAAGCCTACGACGCCATCACTAATTTGAATATTTATTATTTAATAATAGGGAACGTGTCTATAACACAGATCTATTTCACTAGGTATCATTTGGTTTCCGCAATACATTAAAAATATTTCATACTATTTACTTTTTGGTTGGAGTTTAGCATCTCTTTCAATATACCAAGCTGTTTGAGACATTGACGTACATTTTAAGGTGAAATCTGAACCACCAAAATACGTTCGTATTTCAAGGCTTTTTCACCTAGCATCGAACCCGGGACTCTGTGCACCAAAGGCACGCGTTCTAGTCAGTAGACCAGCAAGGAGGCATGTACAAAGATAGGAACATGACTAATGAACATCCTTAAGACTGAACATTCTTTGCGTAGCTGTGTTCTTACATTTCAGCAATAATTGCGAAAGTTTTGAAACGAAAGACTGATTTACTGCCACATTTGCGTTCTCGGAATCCTGCCTTTTCCGATTGCATCGAAGTTAATAAGATATATCCTGTTAAAAATTGAAATCTTTGATAGACTAATATACCAAGCATACATCTAGGTCTATTCAAGCCGACCATCCTCGCTTACAAGCTTAATACTTCGAGGCTTTTAACTTACACATGCCACATGTGACGGTTACTTGATAGCCGTCTCGTAATGTAGTGGACAAAATTAGCTAACGATTTGTTATTAGTGACACATTCTATACCAGCGGTAATGAATTTCATAGCACATACAACACAATTAATACAATTCTTTACTATCATACTATAGTACCTTAATAATTAATAAATTATGCGTATATTAAAAGTGTCAATTTTACATACCTACGTGAAGTTAAAAGAAATAAATTTCCGTTAAAGAGAAGTAGATGTTGAAAGTTCTAAAACTTAGTTCATTTGTGTTACTCCATTCAGATCTTCAGTAGAGGTTTATCTTATTTTCAAGGGTTCTTTATTCTTCGTAAGTGATATATCAAGACCAACACATAAGACTGCACAAATCATAACCTCCACAGTTGGTGTGAATATTTGTGGCTACAATGTGTGAGAAATAGTCAAGTTAACCGAGTTTTCTCTACACCGTATTGCATATATGTATTAATAGATTGTGGTTCAAATAAGTAAAATCGCTCAGTAGTTTACTATGATTACATTTTTTTTTTTTTTTTTTTTTTAAAGGTTAAGATGTAATGGACACTCAAGTGTCAATATGAGTCGTCAAGCAACTGCATGAATACGGTATTGTTGCATAGGAATGATTAATCGTAATATTACAATATACATTGTAGTGAATATGTTTATATTTAAAAGGTTTGTGAGATTGCATACCAATACTACATTACAGAGTTGAGTAATACACACAGATTGCATGATTGATCTACGAAGAGGCGGTTAAAAAAAAATTCCAGTTTAACATCCCACGATCATGATGTTTTAGGCTAAGGGAGACAATGACTAAAGCAACTGAATGATGATGGAAGAACTAGTGGAGTGGGAGAGGAGGAGGAAACGAGAGTACCCAGAGAAAAACCACGACAGGATGTTGTTCACCACAAATTTATTTGTCCGGGGATCGAATCAGAGACCCCACGCACCAGATGTAAACACTCTACCACTAAGCCACCGTGCCCTCCACTAAAAAAAATACATCTTTCATCACGTTACAATTTATTCAACGACTCAAAAATAAACATAACAAATGAGAGTAAATAATTATGTTGAATTTTTATGTAAATATGCATAACCATATATAAAGAATAGTTGCGCGTCTCATAACAAACTTCGAAAATATCAAAAATATTACTGTTCTGTATTTTAGGATATCTGACGACCCCATCTAAAACGTACGTAAAATAAGAAGTACTTCTTTTTACACATGTTTTAGAACAGAAATGCTTTTAAAAATACTACACGTACATAAAATAATCGATACAGAAGCATGTTATTAAAGCTTAAAATAATGTAAGTTTCCATATGTGCAATTTTCAATTGGCATGTTGATTTATGTGCATAATGCATGTGATTTAAAATGTTTAACAACGTAAATTTCTCGTATATGTGACTAACGTTGTTTTTTTCTGTATAACAGAATAACAATGATATCGACTTATGCATAAGAGATCATTCAGCGTTTGGAAAGGGAGTCATGAAGAAGTGTGGTGTTGGTCCAGACGCTTTTGTTCAAATGGCTTTGCAGTTGGCCTATTTCAAAGATGCTGGGAAGTTGGTGCTTACCTACGAAGCTAGTATGACACGGTTGTTTCTTAATGGAAGAACCGAGACGGTTCGCTCATGTACAGAAGAATCTGCCGCTTTCGTCAAGTAAGTACTATTACTACTACTACTACTACAAAAAAAAAAAAAAAAACACTTGACGTTTATTTTCCTATCTTTAATTTATTCTGGAAATTTAAATTTGGACGTACGTGCATTGTCTTTGGCAAAATATTCTGAAGATAACGAATTTTAAAACTCTCCTTGCACTAAAAATATAGCTTCAGGCCATGCTTGTTTGTCTATTTGTTCAGAGAGACCTAACAAATCTATATTTCGGTCTCCGCGTACTAAAATATTTTCTTACATTATTCAGATAAGATACTAGAGAATCCAGTGTTCTTGCTTCACATATTCTTGTACATTTTACCATAGCTTCTATGTTAGCTTTACGTACAAATCTATTCCTGTCTAGTTTTGGCCACAAAATTTTTGTGTTTGAAAATAAATAACTGCCATTGTCGTTGTAAAATGAAACAATCACTGATTCGATTGCAGTTACAGACTTAATACGTTATTACTATTATTATTATCACTGCCAGCTAATCAGTAGTCAGTATTCTTCGGTACAGATTACTTCAATGTATTTTAATGTTGGAGGTAAAGGTATGTCACGGAATTCCAACTTGATATATACTATTTATTATGTTCAATGAATGAATGAATGGTTATGATTTAATGAGGGCATAAGCAGCGAGCTTATTTGTCTTGGGCACGATAAGGTCAATAATCGACACAAGGTGCATATTAAAAATGCAAAATAGCACTTTAAAAAAGCGTAGTTCAAATCAAAGTACAGTAAACTCTCGACTATCCGCTTTGTATGTTATCTGCAGTCTTCCTTTTCTTTTCTTTTCCTTTCTAACAAAATGTTCTCATAAAAACTTCAATCACAAATAAAAAAAGAGGCGTTTTAACACGAAAACACAAAAACAGCTGACTGATTTTTTAAAAAGTAAATCAACAAACTTGTGAATACAAAGAATTACTGTTTATTACCCGGATTATAAATAGAAAAATATTCTAAAGCATTTTCGTAATGATTTGTGTTCGATTTTCGGCCATGTTGTGTATTATACGCGGTTGTATCATCACCCAATTCCGCAGATAATCGGGAGTTTACGGCACTAAAAAAGGAGACATAATAAGAGAAAAAATACTATAAAATTTAAAAGAGAGGTCGTAAAAAAGTCTAGAAAAAGAAAATATATGTAACAAGAAAATAATTTTAAAATAGTGATATTAATAACACATAACACGAATAAACTAATACGAAAACCTGAGAGTGCGTTAGCTATTTCAATTTCACGAACAAAAATGAGTTTGCTGTAGTAATGTACACATCGTGTATTTTGGTCATAAAACAGAAATTTTGTCTCATTCGACCAGCGAAGAAGACGATTTAAAGTAAGTTGAAGCTATCGAGCAATTATGAAGGTATATGGAATAGCAATAGATTGACATCGTCAGCATACTGCTGGCCAGTCACAGGACCATAGGTCTGAGGTAGGATACTGCTTACGGCGACAGCGAACAGTGTTGACGCTGAGAACACGGCCTTGGAGGATACAGTTTTCCTGCGGAAATCACTTTCAGAGACTTTTCCTGCGGAAATCACTTTCAGAGACAAGCGCACACAAGCTTCTTGAAATAACGTTTATTCAGCAAGTTGTTTGTAAATGCTATCATGTGGCCACGAAGGCCCTAGTCATATAGTGTTTTAAAATTCCGTAACGCCGAGTTGTGTCGTAAGGCTTTCCCAAATCAAAAGAGATAGTAACAAGGTGCTGACGATGGTAGAAGGCTTCTTAAATCTAGCTTTCGAGACTAGCAAGATTATCTGTAGTTGATCGGAAGAAGCGAAAGCCATACTGAAACTTGCTCAACAGAGAGTTTGATTCTAAATATTAAACAAGACGCTTGTTTACCATGCTCAACAAACTTACAGACACAACACTTAGTCTTGCCTCGTGGCTGTTGCGTTTTTCTCTGGTTTCAAGATTTTAAGCACCAAAGCCTCACACCATCTAGGTGGAAACGCCTCCTTCAGCCAGATGCGATTAAACAGTTGCAATAATCCAAGCTGTGAATCGTTCGAGTTATTGCGCAATATATACGATGAATCTCTGGAGCAATGTTAGACGAATCACCTAAGGCAGTGTTGAATTCATGAACCATAAAGGAAACATTATAATCTCCATTATTGGTACTACGGAAATTTAAACAGTTCTCTGTACGAGTGCGAAGGAGATTAAGCTTGATTGAATAGTGGGCGGAGTCAGAGATAGAAGAAAATTGTCGCCCAACATGATGGCTGTCTCTGTGATGTTAGTCTCCAGAATCCGCTCGTTTGCTGATAGAGCGGAAGAGAAGAACAGTGGCCATTTATGGAGAGAACTCGATGCCAAACAGTAGTTATAGAAGTTCGAGTACTGAAAGACATTACGTAATCTTTCCAACTTTCGCGCTTTTAAGATTTTATCAGGTATCTAAAATGGGTACAAAGAATTAGGAATTGTTGAAGAATCTCGGTAGTTGAATGCCAGTTAAAAATGTCAAGACACAGAAGAGTCAGGATGGCCTCACGGATTCCCACAGTTTACCAAGGAACTCGCCATCCTGGACCATCGCCTCAGCATTCTGGTATGGAACCATGGGCAGCGTCGATAACAGTCTGCTCAAATAGGTCTACAGCTGCACTTGCGAATAAGTCTTCAGAGGGACGAAACTCACTGAGCTCGCGAAATGTTGGCCAATCAGCACGCTTCGAGTTGAGGCGTCGAAGATGGCATTAATTAATAATAGGGAGACGCTCTGTGATCACTGGGAAATAATCGTTGTCACAGAGGATGCACTCTCCATGTGAAGAAAGCCACAAAAGAAGCATCATAGGAAGAGATCAATCCATGAGTAGGACGGGATCCAGTAGAGAAGTGAGTGGATCGCAATTGCTTGCAACTGGAACTTTAATTTAATAGGCCGAGAATGAAAGTCACAAAGTACAGCAATGGCCTCCCACCCGCGCAGTAGTGCGACCATCAGTATGTGAGTCATAGCAAGTCAAAACAGATGACTGAGTAGGTTGAAAATGATTTCCCTGCAGACAATTAACAGCTGGTGATTGATGAAATACCAGTTGTTTCAGTTCCTCAAGAGGGCTACCGAAGCCTTTAAAATTCCACTGTAGAAACGCCATAATTGGAAAGATTAACACTTAAGACTAACCTATACTCATGGTCCAATTACCCTCCACTCACCATCACCATTTCGTCCTCCACCATATTCGATGTCAGTGAAATCGAAGGTGGGTTGAGAACTTGGAGATTCTGGTTTCCTGGGTGAGGTGATAGAGTCATTAAGACGCCGCCGAATATGTTTATTTCACTTGATACCATCAATATTTGGCGAATGACGATGTGGTGGCGTTTAGCTTTAGATCAATATTACAAACACGAGGTGTTTTGGGAAGTATGGGAGATAATGTAATGACTAGAATTTTCATTTTAGTGCTCTTACTTGAAGAGAGTTCAGTTTGCGTGAAGACACCATAAGTTTGTATAGCCACAGATTTACAAGCAATAGCAGCAACAAGGAAAATGGAACAGGAAGCGATGTTGAATGCTCTCTTTCAGGCGACGTTTCGCATCGGCTGTGGGGATCTTTTTAGTAACCATAAGCTCTCGGATAGACTTTTCTCTTTGAAAGGCTGGACAGTCCTTAGTCCAAGCAGAATGATAACCCTTACAATTGACACAAAAAGACTTGATCGCTGTACAGGGATCCGCACCAGGATTTCCCTGGCCACAATTCCCATAAATATCAGCCGCCGCATTACACGACGTGCTGATATGTCCAAAATGCTGACATTTTAAACAACATAATCGATTGAAAATGTAAGATCGTATTTTCAGCCAATAATATAATATCCAATCTTTACGAATTCCAGGAGTGTAGGCAACTGGAAGTAAGAATCAGTGACTGAGTTGGAAGCAGTTAACCTGACTTCTTACTTACAATTCGAGCAACTTCTATGACATGTTGGTTTATCAGTTCAAGTTTCATCTTCTTTTCAGTGGTATTCAAGAATTCCCAACGTGAAATCACCCTCCGACTAACATTCAATAGACGGTGAGGTTCTACTGATACGAGAATTGGTTCAATGTTATCCAATTTAAGTAGCTTTGCAGTTTGCTTCTTCTCATCTACTGTTTCCACTTGTAAAGTTTCATTTCGTAGTTTTTTAATATCTCTAACCTGTCCGACGTTGTAGGTAATAACCTTACTAATAACGAAATCGGACAAGCCCTTAATACCACTCAGGCGGGTACCTTCTGCGTTAACAACTTCTTTGTCTTTTATTACAAGACTTAGGACTACAGAAATCGCAATACTTGTCTTTTTCACGTTCTCTACTTGGAATTAGACCCGTATTTAATGATTATTTACCCACAAAATGTGTGATTGATAATAAATATTTATAAATAGAAGCAGTGTGTAGACGCCACAACTTCATACCGAGGCGCTTACAGGGAAAACTTACGCTATTCCCCTAGCAGTTCCTTTGGTACGTCCTCACTAGAGGATCAGCTTGAAACCAACATTGTCAAGGAGAATGAGAGGTGCACTAACCCACTTCCCCATCGACAAAACACATAGCTCCGCAATAATAATAATAATAATAATAATAATAATAATAATAATAATAATAATAATAATAATAATAATAATAATAATAATAATAATAAACAAAAAATAACATGACAATTATAAATTAACCACGCACAAAATTTTCAAACTCAAAACAAGTAACAAAAAATTAGTGCGGATTTTTTAACATTTTATATTTTCATACATCGTTTTCTTAAGATTTTATACAAAAAATAAAACACTGGACTCCACAAAAGCTAGGTCAGATTGAAGCATATCCATCTCTTTACATCCTCTATCAAATATATCGCCAACCATCCGCGAGTCCAGTAGCGGTTTTGGCCGGCTGAGAGGGCATGTAAGAACATGCAGAAGAATGAATGATACATTCATGATAAATGAAGCCTCCATCTCAGCCACACCTCGTTCCCAATGATGACGATTCGTTATATGAAAGGGGTATTTATTATAATATTCTAATTTATATTACTTTTAACATATTTTACTACATGATCTTTTTTTGTTTCACTATTGTGTGTGTATTTTGTAAAGTCATTATTATTCTATCGATTCTTTTTATCAATAAAACTATGTTACTTTTGACTTTATTTTCGTGTTTACTAACAATTATCATATATAATTGATTTTTAATTACTATTTTTTTTTTAAAAAAAAAGAAAAAACAAGGTACTTTGAGCTCTTCGGAGGTTCGTACCGGAAGATTTAATTTAATTTTGACTAGTTTCTAAACATTATAAATTGTTTCTTTTTGGCTTAGCTGTTAAGGCAACATGATTCACATCTGTAGCAAAATATACATTGGATATTTTCTACTTTATTTTCCAGAGCAATGGTGAATAATGATGTAAGTAGGGAAGAGAAAATACGTCTACTGCATAACGCTGCCAGCAAACATCAAAACATGGGTAGAGATGCTATGTGTGGAAAAGGAATAGACAGACACTTATTCGCTTTGTACGTGTGCTGTCGTGGATATGGCTATGTAAGTATTTTATTAAATTACGAGATATTGCTAGAATGTTCTGGTTTTGCTCAGAGAGAGTAGAGCTAAGGGAATGAAAATAAACAATTATTTAACATACTCCTCCCTGAGACTGATGCTCATGACAATGTTGAGTTTTTCTAACCCTTGGTTTGTCTTGAAACCAGACCTCAGCAGCATTGGACGTCAGGAAGTCCTCAAAATGGTATCTCTTGAGGTGTTTATGCAAGTTTGGGCAAATGCAAACGCAGACTAATTGGAATCCCAGGGTGTTCAGTTTCGTAGCCACAACGTGGAATATATGTGCTGGACGGTTGCTGGGCAAAACGAGAATCCTTTGGATAACTTTTTGCTGCGTTTCGTCTTGGTTGCCTCGTGGAGCTGGTCCAAAAGGTTCGTCGTGTAACTAGTATTCCAAGGTAGCTGCTCCACTAGCAGAATACCCAGAATACCGGCTTTATCCCGGAAAATTGAAGAAGCCGTAGCCTTTTTTTTTCTGGTTTCTGGGTGCAGAACTACTTTGACTGCGCAGACCCGAAGTGTTGCTACTCTATTGAGTGATTTGCTAGAAGAAAATTTGCTGGGGAGGGGGGGAGCTCAAATCCCTGGTTGCTATGTTACGTTTGGTACTTTTTATTTGTATTAAGAAATTTAATACATTTTCGTGAGCTAAGGGGGACTCGGGCCCCCTGCACCCTCCCTCCCCCTTCGGGCACTTATTAAGGACACTACTCCCCATATGTTTTTGAAAATTCAGTGTGAATATCTTTTGCAGATTTTCCCTGGTGAGACAAAAAAATCACGACGGTTCAACACTTCAAAGCTGTGAACCTTGCCTGAGCCTCCACCATTAATGCTTCAAGCAAGAAAGAAAGAAAAAAAAAAAGAAAAAAAGAAAGAAAGAAAAGTATATTAGCACATGCATAGTAAGCTTTTGTATGTACTTAGACTTAAGATTTTATATAGACGGGAAGAAGAAGGGGTGCAAACCCAGGAATTTTCCAGCACCCTCTTGTATACAATATGTCATTAGTTGTGAAATCCTAATAATCCTTATGTGAAGCTTAATGATCTTGAGATTTTTGCTTTATGTTTTTAGCAAAGGACAGGCCCTACTATTAAAATGGGATCCAAGCTACTATTTGTGTTTTTATTGTAGACGCTTACTCCTAGACGGTTTGAGCATACAAATACCCCTACTGAAATTAGTGGCTTAAGTAGTGAGGCTACAGGCGAAACCTTGAACTGATTTTAGTAGTCTAAAGTTTAGGAATAATTTACCTTGATGTCATTTGCACTGAGTTTTATATTTCACTAGTATTTCGTATAGCTTTGATTAGTGTTTCGAAGTGATAGCGAAACATAGACGCTAAAAGTTAAGGTAAAATATACTAATAAGAAAACATGTGGTGTAATACATGAATATATTTGTTCAGGATGCTCTGAATGACAGTCGTATTTTCTATTCATTGCTGTCCTCTTGATATTACATATGATAGCCAGAACTAACACTACTTTACAAAACAATCATGAAGTGTGCAAGAGACAAGAAGTTTTCAATTTTTTGCTGTGTGTATATTGGGGCGTATGGAGAAGAATTTTACGTGAACAACTCTTTGTTTCTTCCTGTTTGCTTTCTTGCTTTTAGTCCTTGAACCCCACCCCCTCTTTTTCGTTAAATAAGTAAGGTGAGATTTTATAGATAATGTAGTGATGTTTATGGGGACTGGCCAGCTTAGTTACTCGTGGTTCGCTGAGCGCAGTAGACGGTTGGTGGTGATTCGCTACCCTCTTACCACACCTCCAGTGACAAGAAGGTCCAAGCGCAGGAAGCTAACAACCTTATACGTTCTGGACTATAGTTTGTGAAATTTCGTGTCGGTGACAATACCCTTGAGAAATGAGATCCAAGGCCACCGACCAACAGCGTGTTTTGATGAGCTCCTCAGGAACATTGTAAAATCGGATTCTTGGAAAAATTTGTGTGCAATTGCAGATGCGTTAGGTATATATCATAATACGGTCGTTTGATGGGTCCGTGCAATCAATAAGGTGAAACTTTTGGACTCAAGCATTCACATGATTCAGCTCAAGCGACACTGGTCAACAAGTATCGCCATCTTAGGGTATGAGGTTCTTTGCTTGTACGGAATAGTCGAGAAGTTTCTTGCATCAGGTTATCACTACTGATGAAAAATTGATCTCCTACGACAATCGTACAACGGTCATGACAGAGATTGAATCGTGGTCACTACCTAAGACAGTTTCATAAACCACCCCTCCATATGCAGAAAGTGTTATTGTTGGTCTATAATGGGGGGTAATTCTTGTATCTTTCTCCGTTGAGGCGTAATCATCACTGCGGATCGCTATAGTGCTGAACTCTATAAAATGCACCACAAACTTGTTCGCAAGCATTCAGCAACGGTCAACTTATATGGTGTTATCATTTTGCATGAAGGTGCGCATATATATCGCTAAAAGGGCGGTGAAGTCTCTCCATGAGTTACAGTATAAAACCTTTCGTTATCCAGTGTATTCTCCTGACATCTCTTCCACCGACTTTAATTTCTTCCGACATCAGTGTCACTTGATAGAGAAGAAGTTCTTGACCGGGTGGTGCGTCTCGCGTCGCAGATTCCAGTCTTCTTTTGTCATAGAATCCAGTTATTGGCTTGATCGATAACAAAAATGAGTGGCTGCAATCGGAGACTGCTTTGACTCAGGTATTGTTTCATTCTTCCCTCCTCCTTTTTTGAAAACAACACACATCAATCAGACGTTTTATTCACTTCAACTTATATGGAAATCCAATAACAGAAACAAAGGAGTTGCCTTTAATAAGAGTACTTTACCCCTTTTTTTCACGATTACAGAAATAAACCCTACTTTTTCATATTAAAGCTTGAGACTGTCCAAATAGTCAATATTGGTTAGTATCAGAATGCAAACACAAAGCATATGAAATTATTAATTTCCTAAGCTAGTCCAGTTACTAAGCTTGCTTAAAAATTTGCTGGTCGATGCTGCAGCGTGTATATTCAATATTTTAAAAGACAAATACATTATACTACGTACCTAACATTTTGCTATAAAATAGTGCACTTAAAAGGATATTCTTATCAAGATTCTTTGTGTTGTTACTGGTAAATTGAGAATTCAATTGGTTCAGATAGAATGAAGAACATAATGAAACCTAGGATTCTAAGACGGTCAAAACTACACTCTGTGATGTTAATATACCAAAAAAAGCTACGTTCTCGATGACTTGTTACTGGGAGTCAGAAAAGGAATTAAACTGGAATGGGATACACTGATGGAACAAAGGAGGACCCTTCCTATAAAAGTTTGTCTCAGTACATCAGATTGTCTGCTTGTCCTTAGCTAGAGTATCGGAAACTGCTACATTGAAACTGATTACTGTAGTAGCTACGACATCAATGCTTCAATTATTCAGCAACTTCCGAAAGGAGTTCTACGAAAAATTAATGAATGTTAGTGTTAAAAGTTTTACATTTATATCTGTAAAGTATTCAATCACTATATGGGACTGGTCTTTCTACAATTTAGATTGTATTTAACAATCACAAGAATAATTAGTACATATTTCCAGGACCAAATACAACAGTTAAATACTCTCCTACCTACGTAAATACTAGTAACGGTTTTCCAAGAGGAATGTTCGTCAGTTTTATCCTACACAATTTAGAAGTGTAGAATGTGATAGTATAGTTCTTCATTTTGTCCAAGTTCTGGGATTCTCAAGAGTGAAAGATCCATTCAACAAGTTATAGTTGAGTAACGCACTGGAATAGTACTCAGTGAGAAAGAAGCCAGGTAAGACTTGAAACAGTTTCTCTTAAAATTAACGCAAGGATGCTAAAGTAAGATATCTTTATCTTTTTAAATACTTGTCCCACTAGATTGCATATGACAAATACCTAAAAGAATTGGAACATTAATAAAAATAAAATCTAATAATAATCGAGAAACATTACATGTTAAAGTGAATTCACAATGATGACACGAACTAAATGTAAGGAAAAACACAACAAAGTGTGCAGAAATCATACAGAAAAATATAGGAATAAAACAAAAAATAATGCCAGAAGAATTACCGTATTAGGAATAGCATCCAGAAACCATTCTAGAACAAACTTTAATAATGATAAAATAAACTTAGCACTTATCCTTTTACTGCGTCCAGTATTGAATGTTTTATTCTGAATAGTTTTTGTACTGCTACTACCATCCTTAATAGAGGTAAATAATATCCTGGAATACCATTCCACGTCTCACAATGTCAACGTGCATTTGGAGGTGTGAATGGTTGAAGAATGCTGGGATTTAAAAAAAAAAAAAAAAAAAACACCAAGTACTTGCACTTGAATAATTCTTCCAGTGAAAAGCTATTCCCTGTGGAAAACTTGAAACGGAAACCCCTGATCGTGAACAACTACGACGTAGCACAAAACTTCTGAATACTTACGTGTACTTTAGTATGTGCATGGCTTGAGAAAGATAAGATCAGAAATTTTGAGAACAAATTATTTTGCACGTGAAAAACTCTGTGTATGAAAAGCAAATTACTATCAAGAATTGGAAACAAAAATTCCCTTTCTTGGAGATCTTAACGACGTACTACAAAGCTTTTCAAATGCATTATTCGATGTTGCTGACTGATTTTATTTTCACATGTGTGTAAGAATCACACTCGCAAAATGAAAACTGTTGACTAATTTAAGAAGTTTTTGAGTTGTTAAAATATATATATATAATATACTAAAATAGTATATTGAACGAAAGCGCTTTGAATGAATTTACGCGTACAATTGCTACATTAATGAAAGCGTTCTGTATTACTAACGTGCGTTAACTTATCTCATTCAATAAGCAAATAGATATCATAATACCAATCACAAACCCGCTGAAACCACATAAAACAAAAATCAAGCAGCTAGCCCAAAACAGAGAGCAGTGAACAACCAAAAAATAGTTAAAATAGTACCAGTACCAAAGGATCGGATACGAAAAGTCCACAAGACTTGAAAAAGACATTTTGAAACAATCGGAATTGAAGAAAAAAACTTATACAAAAGAACATAATACTGGGCACCGCAGAATGGTAATAAACATCTTGCAAACTCCAGAACAAAGGAATAAACACAAAGAAACAATGGTGAATGATCTGCATAGATATGAAAAGTGGAGGAAAAGATAATAATAATAATAATAATAATAATAATAATAATAATAATAATAATAATAATAATAATAATAATAATAATAATAATAATAATAATTAATAATAATAATAATAATAATAATAATAATAATAATAATAATAATACCTGACCTGGTGAATCATCAAACAGAACAGCTTCAAGCTGAACTTGAAATTCCTTTTTTCTGCCCTAATAAACTGCTTTCTGGTGGAAATCATAGAAAACGTTGAATAAGCAATAACACTTATGCGGAGTCAGTCGTATGGCCAATAATTCTATGCGAAAGGTCTTTCCTTCCCTAGCAAACTTAGTCCGTTTTCCTGTGGGCCTTGCATCTTTCCTGACAATTTCATAGGTAACAAAACAAACATTGTTTTATAATAACATTTTCAACGAGCAAGTTTTCCTTCCTTCCTTACTTTTTTTTTAAAGCAACATTTTTCTTTTACTTATGATACTGGAACAAGTCTGCGTTGGAGTTCTCCCGGCTTCGTTTTTCACATTCTCTAAGAGGATATTTTTTGTGATTGGGGGTGGGTCAATAAACATGTGCACTCCCAATAATTTGCCTTTTCATCCATTCCGCCAAGGAAGACACCGCACCACTACACATACACACTTACACATATTTCTCCCGCAGCCGTACTAAGGATTCTCAGAGGACACTTGCTAATGAGTTTTATTATTCTTGTAGAGAAAAGAGCGTACATTTTTCGCTAAACAATCGAAACCGGTTAGTTGGTTCCTAACGCATCTTTTGAGAAGGTTGTGAGAATTTGAAATGAATGAAAAGCGCTTTTCCTCCCGCTTTCCCCTCCCATGTATCTTTTGCAAACACATCCCCAGCAAAAATATTATTTAACAGAAATGAATTTCTCCTTCATCCATCCCAGTAATTCAAATACATATTAAATAGAGTATTTTCATATTGAATTTTACGTATTTACGCTCACATATAATGTATTTACTGTGTATTACTCCATACAGTTACTGTTGTGAGAAGTTAAATTTCTGTAACCTCTCTGTAAAGGACACCTCTCAGTAACGGACAAAAATTCATCTCCCATTGGTGTCCGTTATTCAGAGGTTTCACTTATTACATTTCAATTTTTTTTTTCACATACACACCAGGATTCTCATTCGTAAATGAAAACTAGCAGTTGATTTTCTTGATTGAAAAGAAGCTCCAAAATAACCACTCGCTATCATCTTAGAGGCGGAAGATATGGAAGAAAAGTCCTCTACGGCATGACAGAATTATTCTTTCACGTTATGACATAACAACTTCAAAACAATAACAGTATGTACATTCTATTATAAGCCTATCGTTTAGAAATCAAAAACGAAAATAAATAAATAAATTTATTAAGGAAGCATACAAAGTATAAGGAATAAATTTTCTTGCTAAATGCTAAAAGCCAATGCTAATGAATTCTGCTAAATTAATACGCTTTTATGTAAAGCACTCTATTTTTCTTGCTGTGTATACTTAAAATATGCTGAATCCAAACATGAGCAATGTAAAATTTGCATTTCTTTGTTGATAGGAATTAAGAACCACTGACTTGGCAACACAAACTACACGATGGCACGAACTTACTTGTGGCTAAAAGAAGAAGAAGAAGAAAAGTTTTACCTACTACATCGACAAAACGAGTCGTCTACTTTACCGATTGAGTTAATAGTACAGATTCTAAACGGATATTTTTTGAACTAAAAGAAAAATGAAAAAAATATCAACTTACAATCTGATAAACAAGTAATATATATCTCTCAGACTATAAACAAGTAATATATATATAATATTTCTTTAGTACTAGGATTATACAAAGAAGTCTTTCAATAAAGGATTACAAGCACCCAGTGAAAAACATGACTTACTTCAGAAGAGGAGTGATATATCTATATATATATATATATTCGAATGAGAGATACCACTGTAAGTGTTTGATGACAGGTGCCGCTGTGTATGTTGAGAAGAACTGGGGGAAATATTAAAGAAGAGCGTGCGTTCATCGGAGTGAAGCAAGCATCCTGAATCCGTAATGATCTGGATGCCAAAGATCTGGCTGATTGTATCGAGTTTAAGAAACAACAAGTACGGTACAGTCTAGAATTGTAGATAACAAACTGTTTCTCCAGTTAGAAGACTGGTTTGAAAATAGAAATCCAGTGTTAATGCAGAACTGCGCATCTTATCATTGAGAACGTTCTGACAAACAGTGTCTCATTCCGATGTTGTTATAGATAGAAAATGGATTCTAGGAACAATTATCAGAACATAGGTGATTTCATGTCATGTCATGATAGTATCTCATTAGGGATAAGACTTATGACAAACCACTTCCAGGCTGTAATTTTAGTCAAAGGAGCCTGGATTCCATACTGAGAACATGCGGTGTTGTCGTGCTACCTTTGCATAAGAAGAAGATAATATGTATTTCCTTTAAATAGAAATAATATAAAGAGTCAAGAATTTGATATTTCTCAGGAGTAATCCTTCACAATGATTAGCCAAAATGTGTGTTTGAATGCGTTTCAAATTATAGGATATAATTATTTTGACAGATTTTAATATTGTCTTGAGTGTTTTGACGCTGACTACGGGCTCCCATTTAACGGATGGAGTGAGGCTTGAACCCATTAATTTCCTCCTATTGATAATTGTCTGCGTTGGGAGTACAATTTAATTTCTTCACTACTGCCTGTAAATTTCACATACAAGGTTAGATAGAATAATACGCAAGAAACACATTACACACTCATGAAGCTAAAATGACCCGACAAGTGTTTCTAGTTTATTCCAGATTACATAAGAAGAAAAACAACTTGGAATTTGGTTCTGAACATCATGGCAAACTGTGAAGTGTGTATGTTGTAGTTTATATTTGAAATGAATATCTCCATATGTTGTAATCAACACGTAGGCCTTTCCCCGACCATTAGAATTTGGTGTGATAGAATTTATTGGTTGTAACATTGTCATTTGTCCTTTTTTTTAACATTAATTTTATTACTATCAAATGCACTTGCGTGTCAACGCCAGACACAATGTTTTGCAACCTCCTCGCTCTGTCACCTATGTTAAACTCATGCAAGTTATTGACATATTTTATTTTTCGGTGCAAAAATCCTTTATAGTACATGATATTTTTTCACGTCCAGTGATTCAAAGGAAGTGTACCCTCGTTCCTCGGTATTAACTATATTAAATTTGTATTTTGTGAACGGAATTTCCTTCATACGGAGAGTCCATAAGATACTGCAGAAAACTAAACTCTACAATTTGAAAAGAAGAAATTAACAAAATTAAGACAACCCCTACATTCAGCAGTAATGCCTGTTCATTTCCCAAAGCATAAAAGTGGTCTCATGTGAAAACAGAATCCAAGACAGAAGATTAGCATTACCTTGTAAACAGGTAAGCATTGATTCACAAAATTCAATTCCCATATCAGTCCTCGTCTATCATATAGTTTACATATTTTAACTTGTAGTGCCGGGCCTTCACCTTCATGCGTACGATATTGTTGAACGTTGACCCCGGCACTCCCAGTTTCAAGGATTTCGTTAAACTCCATTGCACGTTCTCGCACACTGTTTGAATCGCTTTGTCACACGTTCCTGCACTTCCACTGCATGGCAAATCTAATATACTTCCAATTGCCTTGAACTTCTCGGAATACTTGTTTCTGCTGGGATGGTTACCCATACGTTGTTTGAAACGTTCTCTGCACCAAAATGCAAAATTTTAACTCCGAAAAACCACAATTCTCAGTGTGCCCTTTCCTCTATGGACGCCATATTCAATCACGTGATCAGTAGTGCAAGCGTCATTTAGTAGTGTGGCTAAAACAAAACTTTAAACTTTACTTCTCCTGATACAACATATTCTGTTCATAAACGTGACAGTTAGGTTATTGAGTTTTAGTTTCGTGCAGGACTGTATGTACTCCCTATTCATGCAATACCAAATTTCACATTAGTTTTGCAATTTTCATGATGAGTGGAAATAAATATCATTTTGTTCATATTAGCAGAACAGGAACATGAATCCCTCAGCGAAGCATAGGCCATCTGATTCGAATGCTTTTTGTTACCTGTTGGTCAGCTAGTCAGTTTGTACCGGCACCATACTAACAGTTTTACAGAAGAAACTCGTGGACTCCAGCTCACACCTCTTCCAAGTTACTGAAGTGACGGCCTTGTAAGAAGTGTGCCATCGAACGAAACAGGAGGTAGTGAAAGGCTCAAAGTGGAGCTATTAGCTACCTGCTGGAGAAGTTCCAGTCCAGAGAAATTTTGTTGGAATGTCTAGATTGGTAACAACGACTGTTATCTGTACCAGGGCGTACTTTCGTGTCTTTCAGAATAGCAGATCGTGAGGATTTTTAGGAGTGTCCTACAGATGTTGATTCGATGGTGGGGCTCTTCCTTGCTGGGCTCACGATAAACTGATCTCGGCCATCTGTTGACCAACCCTGGTCAATGAAGGTGATGAATCACGGTGGTTGGTGACGCCCGTACCTCAGTTGACAACAGCCATGTCGATGTCGCTGGTTCCCTTGTTATGGCATCCAGGAGAGCCTTATCAAAAAATGCAGGGTGACTTCCTGTGTGTAGTTCTTATTGCAGGTTGGTGTCGCTTTCTTTAAACCATTTGAACCAACGTTCTGCTATACACATACCACTATACTTTTTTCCACGGCATATACCACACTTGCTGCTGCCTTGGGGTTTTGTCATTTTTCAGGAATATTCGAGGAGATAACGAATTATGACTCCTTCATCCATAATAGTAACTCAAAACTGACAGAATTTGTACTGGCCATAGGAAGCTGCCCGAGGTGTAGTAAAGTAGCTACGATATTGACTTAACAGTACAAAGTCACTGCACTCCACTTTGCCTTATCTCTATATCTCACCGCTCATGATTATGTGAGGTCGACAAAAAAAAAAAAAAAAATCAATCTGGTATTTAAAAAATGGAAAAAGAAAAGATAAAGGTAAAATTTCTCGCCCTACCATCTAGGGAACAAAAAGTTACAAAAACGATTAGGTAAACATTTGACACAAGCTATGATCGGTTGTCATACAAAAAATCATCGCGATCAATAAGGTTTTCTGCCTAATTATCCAGTTGGCAAACGACTGTTTTCTTTTACATAATAGATGTAAACGAAATTTAATCAACAATCACGAGAGAGAAAAGATAATGAACCCATTGACTAGAGAAAATTTAATATAAAAATAAAACAATTAATGGTCTTCACTAAACTTATCCGTACTTTTTTAAATTTGTGAACCACTTAAAGACAATGTGGAATATCAAAAATTTAAAGAGGAGTCAGGTAGTGTGCACAAAATATTACTAAATAAATTAATAACTGTTTTTAAAACTTCTCTTATAGTTCATAAATTTGAGTACCCACTATATGACGTCATAATGGTTGGACACCCAAATTTATACATTATATGAATTGTCTCGAAAAGAATTATCAGTTCTTGTAATAGCATTTCCCAGATACTATCTGGCCTACTTCCTACATTTTTTATGTTCATTGTCTTTAAGTTGTTCAGTAAAACTGAAAATAGTAGGGGTGAGCTTTAGTGAAAGCCTTGATGAAATTAAAGGTCACTTTTGTTTGTTTGTTTGTTGATAATTTATTCTTTATTTACCAGAAAAGTCCATTTCTGGAAGAAGTTCTTTCCAAACCATGGACGCTCTCCACAAGCCAACAACCACACCAGCAGTCGCAGGAGTCGCCTGACTGTAACCTAGAGGAATTCAAAATATATGTACGTAATCTATTCTTAAGGAATATAGTTGCTATGTAATTATTACACTTTGTCACCAAAATTTCTGATTGTTCTATATATATAAGTTCCCTAAGCTGTAAAAAAAAATTAGTTATTAAGATATATTTGTAAAGTATACATATATGTGTAAGTGTGTCCGTCATCACCTCTCCATATAATCCCCACTGAGATTCAGGCATTTATCTCACTGTTGCAACAATTTGTCCAAACTCTTTGCGAAAAATCATGGCTCTGGCTTTTTAGCACTATCCTCACATTCTGCTTCACTTCTTTACCAATAGTTGACAGGAGACCAGGTTGCTTATGCCGAACCTGAACTCTTTTTCAGGGAAACGCAATTCGACATAAGCGACCTGATCTCTTCTTGACGATAATGCCCACCCCCACTCAGTACGCAAACAAGACACAAAATTGAAGAATTAGGGTGGGAACGGCTGCCTTACTCTCCATACAGATTCAATTTAGTGCCGAGTTACTTCCATCATTTTCTGGTGGTAAAATCTGCATTGCAAGGTCAACGTTTCGAAATAGATGAAGTGAAGTGGAATGTGCAGAGCCCTGATTTTTTTGCAAAGGGTTTGGGCAAATTGGTGCAACAGTGAGACAAATGCCTGAGTCTCAATGGGGATTGGTGGGGAGATGAGGAAGTACCCATCTACACATGTATGTATAGTCTACAAATGTATCTTAAAAATAAATATTTTACAGCTTAGGGAAACTTATATATTGAACGATCCACGTAAAGGAAGTCCTAGTAATTCTTTATTGAAAGCGTGAAAAATATGTTGCAGTTTTGATTATTTAAAAGAAAAGTTATAACTTACTCTGGTATCATTGAATAATGTTATATCACACGTTCCTTCTTGTGTGAAAATAATCCATTTAATAGACTTCTTTTTCACTCTTAAATTTAACAAATAGTTCTTAACGCTAGAAATTATAAGGCAATTTTGAGAATATTCTAATTGAGTTACGTTTAATAAGTGAGAAAAATCATGTTGAAAAAAAAATAAAAAGAAAGAAAGAAAGAAAGAGAAAACACTCATCTCTGTCTATCTCTTACAAATTATATATAAGTACTGACGGACAGATTTATACCAAATTTAGACTATGTTCTTCATTTTGAATTGGTTGATATTGCTGTACGTCCTTATCAGTATCAAAGTTAACAAGAGCAAGATCTGCTCTTAACGTAGATTTCGAACATGCTGGCAGATCACAAAACATGACAATAGGTCTTTGCCCGCCACGCTACGTTACCACCAGATGAATGGATCACACCGCATCTTCCGGTTCTGTGAAACCTTTAACGAATGTATCAAAACATATAGAACGAGTACCAAATATTTAAAAGAAAATTGAATTTTCAATTTTTTTCAACATGATTGTACATTTTGGTGTGCTAGATACTCTTATTACGTAATCTGGTATAGTAAATACTCTTTGATTAAAAGTGTAATCCTCTATTGTCAAAAATTCTTAACTTAAGCTTAACTTAACGTCCCTTCGATGCTCACTAAAGAACGCTAATTGCAAATGATCATACCCAATGAGCCTCATAGGGCTCGTCTTATCATTTTGAGGATTAAAAAAGAGTTATTTATTATCTATCCTATTGTATAAAAGAATAAACGTGACTCACTCATCAAAAGCCAACTACTATAGGTAAAACGTTATATTTGAACAGAACACTCCTCTTGTCACCTTAGCAAGAGATAAAAGATTCTTAGAAACACTTATCCTGAAAGGGGTAAAACGGGTTTCAAAGTTTCTGCCATGAATTGAGTACCCTACGAATCCACAAAGGGTGATGAAACTTGGTATATAAACTCTTGATTAACAAGTGAAAACACATGTTTTAGCGTTTTCCAAACCCCCGCTTTTGTTAGGAGGGAGGACTCATTTCTATAATATTCAAATTTCCCTGTCTTTATTAAGAAAGTACTCAATGTGAGGATTCCCTTTAGTTAACGGTGTGAAATTCGCCGTGACTAACTCTATCGTCTATAGAACTCGAAGGTTCAATGCTGCGTTCACAAAATCTCTCCATTGATTCTTGTCCTTAGCCAACTGAATCCATTTTTTACTTTGTATTCCTGTTTCTGTGAGGTCCATCTTAATATTATCCTCCTATCTGTGGCTACGTTTTCCTAATGGTCATTTTCCGATTGGATTACCAGTCAAAACTTCGAAAGCGTTCCTACTTTCTTCCATTCTGGCTACATGACCAGCCCACCTAGCCTCCTAGACTTGATGACCATAACAATGTGTAGTAAACGGTATAAATTATGCAGTTCCCCGTTATGAAGTTTCCGCGATTCCCAGTTCCCGTTCCTCTTGGGTCCTAATATTCACATATAAAGCACTAGACCACACCTGGTTGAATATTAAAAGCGAAATACTGATTCATGTAAATGGATCACAAATGAAACATACTGCACTAACAAGGACACCCGCGAAATTGAACAGGAGAAACCGGATGAAATTTCTACAATTAACTAATTTCAGGTCGCTGAATCCAGTAGTGATAGTCGTTTCCATGCAAAACCAAGCAGTCAAGCAGTGACGGCGCCAGTTAGTGGAGTACGGGCAAATTTTCTAGACAAGGTATGAGAAGAAACGGGAAGATTGAAACGCCCAATGTAGTAAATATGATTTACGATTGAGTCTAAAATATGTAGAAGCTCATGTGAATGCCTTACGTTAATCACAGTGTTACCAACTCATTGAAAATCTTGTGTGAAAGTGGTAATGGAAGAAAGTGTCACAATAATGTGATGTATTGTAATACATAAAGAACCCGACACATTATTCGGAAATAAGGCCTTGTCATGTTATAAAACAGTGTTGCTAACTTCATAAGGTATAATGATGATGAAATATAATATTCTGTCCGAAGGCAGGTCATTACCCGAAGGTCCCTGGGCAAGGTAAACCCATGATGGTTTGCCATTTCCTCCCATGGGATGATGATGACATCCTAGAATGGGACCTACGGTTTAAAGTGGGATCCGAACCACTTGCGCCCCCAGTGGAAATCGAACCCGGGACTCCCTGATTACCAGGCGAAGAGCGTACCCACCGGGGACACTCAAAGTATAAAAGAGGTCATACATTTAAGTTATAAACAAACCTAAAGTTAAGAAAAACTTTCAATCAGACAAGATAAGCGGGAGTAAATCAGCTGGTTCAGAAAGAAAGAGGGGTGTTACTCATATTCATGTAATACGCTGTGTCTGGTGACAAGTGCTATCTGACAATGGTATTTGGGAACTCCATCATAAAACTATATAGACGCATGAGTGGTGTACTAGCAGATGGACCTCGTTCCGAGTAAAGTGTGGTTGCGTGCAATAGTGATAATAGTATAGAGTGGCACAATGATCGTTCACTGTTACAAGGATGTTTTCCAAACAAAGATGTTACTTTGAAGATAATTTCACCCAAGACAATGAAATATTGTCAATCCCTTGACGTCTGGTTCTTTTGGCAATACAAGCTTTACTTCCGACGGATCATTGATTTCGTACAGCTCCAATGTGACAAACCTCAGGTGAATTTACACGATCGTTATTTTATTATCAAGCTGCACTCTGTGATCTACAATCAACTTTCAGCACCGATCTACAAGCCTATGTTGCAATATGCCTGGCAAAAGGCAGTGTACGATACAGGATCAGTAGTATTGTCATTTGTTAATGTCATTAGTGTAGCATTTGATATAGGATTGTTACCATGCAGAGGTGATGCTGACTGTGAGTCAGTAGCAATGGTCAAATGTGCATACTGTACACTGTCTCTGTGCTTTGACCACTTCCTTGACAAACCACATCTGCATTTTGAGAATTAACTGGCTCTTGCACACATGCAGGTCAATGTAGACGCGCAATGTATTTTTAAGTTCTTCAGCATTGTATCATTTTACTGGTATCACAGTCACCTCGACGGTCCCATGTTTATTTTGGTCCTTACAATAATGATGTCTTGTAGCTTAACTTCTTTGTTACTCTTAATGTCCATACACAAAGATGGCGCATGTTATCAGATGCAGCGTATTACATGGACATCAGTAACACCACTCTTTCTTTATGTGCGTGCTGATTCATTCCCGCTTATCTTGTTTGATTGAAAGTTTTCTTTTCTTTCTTTTAATTGTTTGCTTATACCTTACGTTCATATCTGTTTTATACTTTAGGAAGTTAGCAACACTGTTTTATAACATGGCAAGGCCTCATTCCCGAATAATGTGTCGGATCCTTTATGTATTACAATACATCGCATTTTTGTGACACTTTCTTCCATTACCACTTTTACACAAGATTTTCAATGAGTTGCTAACACTGTGATTAACGTCAGGCATTCACATGAGCTTCTACATATTTTAGACTCAATCATTAATCATATTTACTACATTGAGCGTTTGAATTTTAACGTTTCTTCTTATACCTTGTCTAGAATATTTGCCCATACTCCACTAACTGGCGCCGCCACTGCTTGACTGCTTGGTTTTGCATGGAAACGACTAACAACACTGGATTCAGCGACCTGAAATTAGTTAACTAAAAATTTCATCCGGTTTCTCCTGTTCAAGTTCGCGGGTGTCCCTTGTAAGAGGGAAACGGGGCTTGAACTGGGTTAGCCTTCAGCCTACCGCACATAGTACTAGTCATCAGTTAAACTACCAAAACTCCCGAATTGGGAAAATCTTGGATTTTATAATGTGTTGCTTATTCCTTTATGTCGTTCATGAAGAAAACACAAAGGTTTGGATCGGGAATAGAGAAGCTTTACTCTCCTCGATAACATTTACATAGTTCCCGACATAATTTACATCAAGGTGCTGTTTTCATAGTTGAACATGGTAGAATTGTAGGCTAGCTGCAAAGCCTAGCTACCCAAATATACGTCTCTCTGAAGTACACAAATATTAGTGTAAAAACTAGGGATGCTAGAAGTAAAGAGCTGTATGACACTACTATGATAACTGATACTGAGGGTAAACTGCAGTTATTTCTCTATTGTAACGGCAATGGTGAAAGATGGTTAGGGAAAAGAATTTATGGTAGAGGCTGAGTAACCTTTAGATGTCGACCTTCTAAGAAAAAGTTGGTTTTGCTTTTTGGAAAATCTATAGTAATTGAATTTTCGGATAAACAAATTCACATAAACATCTAATACTCTCGTGTTAATGAGTAACACATTTTATGTTGCATGACGATAGACATCCCTTGAAGTTAAATTTGCATTTTCCGCTCCCGAGTTCCTTTTTCTCTAGGTTTATTAGGCACCCATTTCAATACAATACAGTTAGCAAATTCAAACATGTCAGATGATAAGGCATTTTCCTTTTATAGGTAGTATCTTACGCGTTTTGACGACAGTGCTTCTTGCTATTTTCTTATTATACATTCGTTTAAATTCTCATTTGTATTAGTGCTTCTTGAGATTTGTGCTTTGATAGGTGAACTTATATCATTTGTGATTATTAGGTGTCCACTTAAGTTGGATGTAATTTTCTGGAACAGACCAATTTTCACTTCTTCTTCTTCTTCTTCTTCTTCTTATTATTATTATTATTATTATTATTATTATTATTATTATTATTATTATTATTATTATTATTATTATTATTATTATTTCTTACAGTTTAGAAATGCTTCCTATCTCTTCATAATAGCTTCATTTCTGTTTGTTGTAATTTTCAGGTGTGCCCTGGTGGTGGATTTGGACCAGTCTCAGATGACGGATATGGAGTATCATATATGTTTTCATCTGAAACGGTTATATTCTTTCACGTGTCGTCGAAACATTCATCGAAACTCACAAATTCACAGCGATTTATGTCTCATTTGTTTGAAAGTTTAAATGAGATCAAGGAACTTTTTGAGATCGGATCATAAAACTATTTGACCTGTGTTAAGTATTGTGATACGTTGAACCTCATATTAGGTTGTTTTATAGATATAATATTGATAAATGAAAACATACCTATTTTAGTATGTACGTTTGTCTTCTGATATCGAATGGGTATAAGCGGAGGGGTAGTTAAATATAAATGCTATAACGGTTATTATAGTATGTAGCAGTTTTAATTTAAGAGATTTTTTAACGAAATGAATTTATTGAAGTTGCCTTCAATAATAGTAAAGTAAGGTTGTGTAGTTTTATAGTTGTCACATCATTTCACATTTACAATAAAATATTGTGATTTTTTCACCGTCGTAAAAAGAGTTCTATTTTTTCTTGTTGTACTTGTTGTTATAGTGCTGTTTTGTTTATAAATACAGAAGAATGGCATAATGCCTAATAAATGCTGTATAAGGTTTTCTTCTAGAACCAAAAGATGACAGCCTGGTCGGTCATAAGAGTATATTTAATTATGTCTTGAACCTCAGTGAAAAAATTATATATTTTGTCCAGAAGACGTAGTAATTACTTCACCACTGTTGTCTGTATTGAAAGAGAAATATTTTCCAACTTTCGTGAATACATCTGTTCGGTCTCACCTTACTCTTCTTTGTTTATAATGTTAGGATGTGTTGACGTCTGCTCTATGTGTTAGTTGTTGATGAAATGTGGATTTTTTTTTAATGATTATTTATCTAGAATTTAGAATTTGTTAAGCTTTAATCAAGTGGTAAGTGACAAGTCAGGTCCGCTTATTAATCATGCCGACGATCATGTTGTTCTAACCGAATATTGAGTACCTATAACTTCAAATAATTTTAAACGAGAATAAAAATGGCTGTTTTGGTTATTTCTCTTTCTATTTGAGTTGTAATCATTAAGGTGACAGTGAACAATACGATAATTCATTGCTACTGTTGTTCAGCACTGAGAAAAGAAAAATACTTTAAAAGTATGCGTTTCATACGAAATATATTAGGAACAAAAATGATAATCATTATAGAAACATACAAGATGTGGCATGGATTTAATCTCTCCTGGGGTGTAACGCCGGAAATAGAAACTCAAGTAGTGTTTGGAATCTTACTTTCTTAGTAAGTCCTGCCCTTCATAACATCAGTTTTGGATACGGAAGTAAGTAAAAGTTACCTGTATCTTTATCTGCTTCTAACTTGAACGATGTCATCATCCACTCTTATAAGAACTCAAAAACGCCACTCTTTATATAGAGGTAACAGGCAAGTGATGATGTCTATATTCAATACTAGCAGTACATTAGATGATTTGAATGACCTTATGTAACTCAAATATGAAGAAGCTTATCTTGTATCACGAAGTAGTTGAACTTCAATCGAACAGTTTCAGTGTGCATTGACACCTTTGTCGATGATTTTTAAATATTGCTAAACTTCATATACCTAGGAAGCTTCCTATCTACCTCCTAGCATAAGAGTCTTACCTGGAAATTCATTACAATTTTTACTCACAGGAAGGACAACAAATTAAAGCAGTGATAAGCCTGTAAACTTTGCATTGTACATTTTCCCGAGAAGCAAAGTTCGTTACAGTTTTGAGAAATTAAATTTACTTTTTCTCTTAGAAAAGTTCCACAGATAAGTAGCAACCTTCCCAGATGTATCCAGTTTAACAACAAAGATGTCAGAGCACACTGAAACCGTGATTGAAGTCCAACTACCCCGTGATGCTATTCATAGGATTATTCATTATGCATGCTGTACCATCTACGAGATTTATGTATGCTAATTCTCGTGTTAGCAATTATTATTTCATTTAATAACTGGCACAAGAATAAACATATCAACTGCCGAAGTTACGTCATTCACTAACATCGCTCGCTGTTTGAATCTCATTGAGAGTAAGTTGAGTAATTTAGAAATTCTACTTAGATTTGCCTACAGCGACGGAAGTTTCCGTTTTGGTCATAAAAAGAAATATTGGTATTGTGATTTAGTTATGCTTGTATCATTTGATTATCTATGCCTATCTTATAATCTTGAAAATGGTTCGAAAAATGGTCATATTTCACAAAAATACAAACTAATGTCATAGAACCAGCAACAGCCTAGAAACATATATTACTGTTAAGTTGGAAAACGGATCTTCTGTCTTCAATATTAGTTATACTATGTGTAGTACAGTAATTTATTTTGAACTTGATATACAGACGAATAACATTTGATAATTAGCTTTCGATTATTGTCTAGATAATCACATTAAACAAAGAAAAGTAAGTATAAGTCCAGAATAGTAACAATAGTCACTAGCTTAATCGATGTTAGTAATGTAAACACTGCTTTACTGTAATGAAGAGGATATCGATGTCAAATGAAAGTGGCAAAACTTATGTTGATTTGTAACTTCAATTTACATGTTAGCACATCCAATAGTGAGTTGCACTGTTGCATTCTTCGATTAGAATGAAAGTTGGTAGTTTGTTTGAAATGATACAGTAATTAGAATATCGAATTGTGCAATTAAAAAATTATTATGGCACATATCCCAGCGATTTTTTTTAATGTTTAGTAGTTATATTTTGTGTATAGTAACTGTCTGATATTCACTTGACTACTGACATGCTAGTATCGGCTTTATTAAGAAGATATTCGTGTTATACGTTATATTTTTGTTATAATTTAATACTTTGTTTCATATATTTAAACTGTAAAATTTGAAGGAGTGTACTTAAGATGCTGTTACTATTTCTTGGATAGTATAATCCACAACATTCCAGGATTGTATGTTTAAGAAGCTTCAAAAATAATTTTTATGGTTGTGAGCTCGATCATAATAGTTAGTGTTTTAAAAAACATTAACAATGAAGGCTGAGTAATCTTTTCAATCCTAATATTGCTTATTTACTTTTAACTTACCTTTTAGATGCTCCACTCGCATTTGATGATTGGTTGGCAAGACTTCCTCTGTTTTGCAGTTTGATAAGGTATATATAGGGTGTTTCAAAACAACACCGACAACGTTTGGGAGGCGATTGTTGACACCAAGATAAGGCAAAAAGTATAGACCACCCTGGGTGCACAAATGTTTCCTTTCGGAGTTATAGGCTGACGAAAACATGAAAAAATGGACTTCAAAGGTCCATAGCTCCAAAACTATGGAACCTACCGTAGTTGGGTCAACTTCACTTAAGAACTAATATGTGCGCTATCTAAAAATACATGTTTTAGAATTTTAAGATCCTCACGCAACAATTTTTGTCGAGGCAATTTGCCTACTGGCATATAATTTGAAGTATTCACCAACTACATCTATAAAAATTGTTGCGGAATTACCGCAAGATTCTGAAACATGGATGTTCAAATAGAGCACATACTAGTTCCTACGTGAAGTCTTGACCCACGGTAGGTCCCATAATTTTGGAGCTATGGACCTTTAAAGTTCATTTTTCATGTTTTCGACAGCCTATAACTCCGAAAGAAAACACTTGTGCACCCAGGTTGGTCTATACTTTTTGTCTTACGTTGATGTCAGGAATCACCTCCCAAGAGTTGTCAGTGTTGTTTTGAAACACTCTGTATATATATAAAAGGAGGAGGAAAATAAAAGTTATTAAACCATGATCTACTGTTTGTAAGCGTAGTCCTTTTACTTTTTATTTTTATTCTGTGTTTAGCACTTTCAGTCGGCAATATTTATGTTAAGGGGTAGTCACTAAGAGCTTCGTTTCAAGCTTTCTGATCTGATCCATAAGAAGAAACTCTTCGCAGTGAAACATAAATATTGTTTTGAAATAGAAAGGGTGAAGTGAAAGGTACTACATCAGAATTCTAGGCTGATGTGAAAGCTATCGAATATAACATAAAAATATATATACTAATGATTATTATATGTTGTTAACTGTAATACATCACACGTATTGCTTTTGTGTAAGCAAGTATGAGAAGCAATTGCAGTACTTGCGTTGCTCCAACGAACGTAGGTCTAGGTAACTTATATGCTGCAAGAGAGATTAAACGATTTCAACTTTTTGATTTAGGTTCTTCACCGTAGTAATATACATTTTCTCTCAAAATGTTAAGACAAATTTTAATTGTTGAATTAGAATGCAGAAATTATATAATTAAAATATAGGTGAGTCTAAATCATACTTTCTAAATGCTTGGCATTACATCAAAGTTATATTAAACTACAGTCTTTTAAATGTAGACTATCGTGTTCTGTCCTTAAATGACAAAGAATTCCTACTGTAAAACTAGAATTGAATTAGCAAGATCTATTTGTGCAGTCATTAGCGAACGTGAATAACCACCTTATTTGGAAATAACTTGCTTTACTTCTTCGTACTCACATAGAGAATTTCCTTCGACGTAACCTAATTCTTCTTGTTATTGGAAACTATATCCAAAGTTAACTATATATGATCTGAAGATGTTGCCAAAATGTATGTTTGTCGTGATATACATTTATGCGTGTAATTATACTTATTGATAATTAATAAATATATAGTTTACGTTTCGTCTTCTAAATATGTTGAGTAGATAATACATAGTTAAAAATACCTGTACTTAAAATGAAATATTCAGCAATAGAATATAAATGCATTTCTATAAATATTTGATCTAATATAATTCTTCATAAATTAATATATTGATCTGTCGAAAAGATAGTGAGAAAAAACTCATTTATTGTCATGATAAAAAGAATAAATAAGGACAATAAATATCATATATAATGTTAAATACTGTATATGAATAATTTTTTAGTGTTACCTTTTATGACTTTAGCAACGAGCATATTAGAGCAGAATAATTATTTTATGTAGTTTAATCAATGAAACACCAATTACTGTGATTTACAATATAGTAATTATTACAGCGTAGTAACTGTAGTAATAATAGTAGGTACAAAATCGTAAGTAAACAGAAAGTCTGTTAAAGTCAATTAATCAATTTTTAAAATATAAAATAGTAAAAACTATTATAAAAGTACAAACAATTAGCAAATAATTACAAAAAAAAAAAAAAAAAAAAAAGAAACTTTATCATGACGTAATGAAATAAATGAAATAGCAACATGAAATTCTGAAGAATACTTGTGTGTTGCGATAATGTCTTTCTTATATAGATGAACCATATCAACGTTGTTATGTACGTTACTTGTTGGCACATTGTTATTGTAAATTGATGTTAAAACGTGTGAAAACTATGTATTTTATTGTATAAAATTGCAACATACGCAGACCATAATTTCTTGTCTTTTAGCTGTTTCGCATCCTCTTTCCGATGTTTTTATAGCATAAAATTATTTATACACAGCGATTTAAGTGAAATTTTGTGCGAAAATAAATAGTAATATCAAGCCCTTAGCCTTAGTCTGTACACTTGGGAGCAAATTAAATTTTACTTTTACTCGTTTATTGTAATTAATTTACATGTTCATATTTCCACATTATTGCCGAAAATGATGCAAAAAGTGTTATTGCATTTTGTCGATAATGCAAATAAAAATTTTTAGGTTATTTTCTTTAGAACTTTGTTACGAAAGCTAACATATCTTGATTTTGGTATCTTAGATTTGTAAGAACTTCTAAGAGGAAACCACTGAAAAGAAAATCTGTAAATCTGTAAAGAAATCGATGTATAAATCTGTAAAGAAATTGATATGCAGAGTTCTTACAAGTAGGAGTCTAATATACAGATTGTTAGGATGATTAACTTAAAATCGTAGTCATATGATACAAATTTTAAAACAAAGTGAAATAGAACCTCCTGAATACCGTTAAATAGGAATAAAATTTCGATTAATCGAACTAATTTTCTCATGTAAATTAAAATACGAAAATCTTAAGTTGCGACTTCTCTATGCACTGCATCATTAGAAGATTAAAGGAGAAATGAATGTACGGGAAGAGAAGAGACCATGAGTAAGTCACCATCAAAGAATCTGAAGAAACATATCTGGATTACTTAAACAGTGTGATTCTACTTACCCATGTGCACATCTCCTTTCATATTTGGAAATTAGTAAATGTACAATATCGTGTTACAAGATACACTTTTTAAGTTATAAATTTAAATTGATATCATACTACATGCAGTTTAACAGGCTTTTGACAATTCTGAATCCATTAAATCTTAACCTTACTATATTATTTTAATGTATTGTGTTATCTCATAGCTTTTGATGTTCTAACTTATAATTGTTAGATATTGCATATGTTGCTTACGATCAAAGTAGAAAACTGATTATTTTACTAAACAGATGCAAACTTCAGTTATTTTTAATTTGCCACGCAGGAAAGTTGGTGCGGAACAGGCATACCAAATGAGCTCAGTCAAATCTGTACAAAATTTAGAAATATTTATTCATTGTATGTACATGTAAAAGGAGATATTGAATATACTTAAACCATCCCCGAACATTTAAATATTAATAATCTTTTGTATCCTTTTCTAATTGTCATTCCCGTAATTGAATAAATATAATTTTGAATAAATGAATAAATGTTGCATTTGTCTCCTCATTTAGAATAAAAGAGTTGATTAATAAATTTTACTTCACTTCTGTTTTAAAGATTTCATAAGTAATTCAATAGTGTGGAGGTATTTGATTTTATAAATTCTTATGCAAATGATAATGCCATTCTTTTCCTGTAAGTTCAATAACAAATAAACACTTAGTTCTGACGCATTATAATACTAAGATATTTTATATGTTTTGCTGTTGTATTTCTTCAAATGTTTATCTATATTGTTTTGTTATGTTACTTTGTATGGTAAATACTACAGGCCCTGTTGAATTACATCATTGTACGCCTAATTGCAAATTCAAACTTAAGTCATGAAATATATGCAATATAATTCAAGTACTACAATAATTGTGTTTTCTTTAATTACAGACAAGTGTACTTATCAGATATGCTACACTTAATTAATTAATTCACTGCAAATATGTAAATTGTGAACTAAACTTTATTGATGAGTTAATATTTTTTGTTAATCGTATTTCAAGCGGAATGCAATTTGAGCCAACTTGTTTTGGTTACCAAATGCACCTTTTCGTGTATATTTACCTACATTTGTTGTAGAACAGTGGGTGAAATCTGCCAGCTGTGCACACAATTGTCCTTTTGTTATTTTTCTGTTAAAAATTTCCTGTTAAAGTTTGTACTATTATCAACTTCAGCTGTTGAACCAATGAAAGTGTTGCATAGGCATTACCTATATTTCGGAGGGTTTGAAAGATTAAATTAAATCTTTTGAGTTCTATGTCCCACAGTTATGCCGTGTGGGCTAAAGGAGACGGTGATGAACAATGAATGAATGAAATGGTGGAATGAAGAAAGTGGAAGGAAACGGGAGAACCCCCGAGAAAATTACACACATGGTGTTTGTCCATCACAAAGCCTATTTGGCGCGAGCTGGGATCGAACCAGGGACCCCACACACTAGAGGTGAACTCTCTACCACGGAGCCACCTCAGAGAGTTTTAAGCATTAAGGCTTTTGTATTTACTTAACAGATATAGTTCGAATTTTTCTTGAGGTAGGAGTGAATCTTAATGTATATTTACACACACACAATTAGTTTAAAGGTAAGCGAGATAGTAATTTTATACCTAAAATCCAAATTCTTGAGCTTAGTACTGCGATGTCCTTGCCTCTCAGAAAAAATAACGAACTCCGAAAACTTTGTTAGCCTGTTCATAGAAGGTGCGCTATACTTAGCGTCCCATTACAATAAAATAGAATTTAGTATTATAAATACTTTAGGACTGTTTTAACAAAAATCGCTCATTGTCATACTAGGAATCCCTGAAGTCTAGAACTAATAAAATATACAAGCGAATAATAAGATACCTCCTTAAATATTTTTTTTTTTTTTAAATCTTATATATTTCTTACTGATACAGTAAGAATTAATAAACAAGAACCACCGAGACGAAACCATCATACAGCTAATGACTTAATGTATCTTCATTTCCACATTGTATAAGTGCTTTTGGATTGGGTTATTGTATATCAAATAACCGTTGATTTGCGGATGATAAATCGTGATAACATTTTAAGATATACTAGTAACATTTTAAGTTTGTTGTTAAAAGTCTGTAATATATATTTGATAATAATACGCTCAGCATACAGATAATTCATCTTTTTCGGTATATGCTCGACTTTTATACAGAGGATTTCTTCTCATCCTGTTTTCTACTACTGTATTTGACTAAAACATTCGATAGTGTGTGGTATAATGGATTAGTCTACAAACTCCATGTCTTAAATCTACCTGCAGCCTACATTCGCCTCATATGTAATTATGTTCATAATAGAATAGATTGTGTATCTATCGATGATAGCCAATCATGCACGACTTTCCAATTCCAAGACTCCCCGAAGTTCAGCGTTATCTCCACTATCATATGTAATATATATATAAGCGATTTACCAACGATGCTACCGTTCATCTCCACTTTTATATTTGTTGATACACTTATACTAGGAAGTGCAAATCAATTCAGTCAGTTAACAATAACCTACAATCTACAATAGATCTGTCTGGTGTAATCGGTGGAAAGTTAAGTTCAATAGAACTAAAACACAAGGCTTACGTAATCATCCAGTAACCAAAGACAGTAACCCGCATTCAGCGTAGTCTGGAACTTCCAATACTAAGGCTCATTGGTTTCAGATAGTCCAAACGATATTGTAGAACATTTAGGCGGTGTATTTGATGTGATGCTTAATTGGAAAACATAATTCAAAGTATTTTTTTAAAAAAGCTATAACCAATGGTTTAAATTTTTTGAAAGATTTAGCTCATAATACTTGAGAATTACAGTCGCATTCTTCTTGACATTGGGGCCCTCCTCCGCAAGGGCTTGGGCGCAACCCCCCAAATGTACCGTTCTCTCACCAAAGGTACCTTTCTCCCCCTAACTTTACCCACCTGTGGGCACTCCTGCTCATTAAAACTTACCAGGCAGTTCTTCGACCGTGTCTAACATACGGACATACAGTTTGAGCAACTTTTGTAGCAGATTTGAAGTTTCGAAATGTCATGCTCTACAACCTGTAAACCGCATTAAACCTCCTAGTCCAACTTGTTTATACATCGATATTCCACGTCTTGCAAATCATCTCGAAATATTATGAGCTTAGTGTATTGACAACAGAATGGTCGGACGAACATCTCATCCCGTTGTAAACAATAAGCCTTGGACGCCGGAACCTGCTGACAGTATTTTACAACAATTTATAATCTCAAACATGTCTACCATTTTGACCATCACATTTTTCAAACTTATAATACATATACCTTTCAACCCTTAATTCCTCTACTTTTTGCACATTCATCATCTACGAACAAACTTAAAGGAGCAGTTCGAGCTAAAAACAAGTTTGGTGCAATAGAAAGAGAAACAAAAAATAAGAGACCCGTATTTTTTTATATCTTGATAGGCCGTCTCGTTCAGCTTCTACAGGCATTTGTTTTTGATGAATCGTAAATGGTGACGTCATGGGTGGGATACGCGAGAAACTCAATGTGAGTCAGCAACCACTCCCTTGTACGCAGCTGATAAACCTTTAATAGTGCATTGGATTTAATAGATTGTGCTTTGGATTTGTTAGCAGTCTTGCTCTGTGTAGAATTCTTGAGGGAACTTTTTTTTAGTTGTTTTTCCTATAGCATTAGTATAAAAAAAAGAGTAGAAAGAGAGCAGTAATTACGTTTGTTGTGCGAAACAGTGTTTCTTCCAGACATGTTTTTAGGGTGGCACTGTCTCCCGGAGGAGACCAAAATACGTCTATAATATAATAAATATAATAGTACTGTGTAGAAATAATGTGCCTCTCCGAATACTAAGTGTCCCTTCTCCCCCTTCCCCGGATTTTTTTTCTGAAAGAAACACTAGTGTGAAGTAGAAAACACGTGTTAGTACAGCGCGTGCTGTGTCTGTGAAGTGAATTAGAAATGCCTAACACCTGCTGTGTTTTCGGTTGTAATTCTTGTGCAATTGAAGCTGAGGACGTAAAGTATCTTTTGTTACGTTTCTAAGTCGTGAGAAATCACCACCAGATCGATATAAATTATGGCCCAAGAAAATCAATGGGAAAAAAATGTACCAAATAAAATCACTCGTGTTCCAAACATCTTGAAGAGCCTGCCTTCGAGAAGTCAAGTTTATTGAAAGAAAAGTTAATGCCAGTGGCGGATCTAGGCTGGGGCCGGGGGCCTCGGCCCCCCAGTTTTTGAGTGACAAAATTGATCTAAGCTATTATTTAGATATTTTTGAAAGTTTTTAGTAAACATGATATACATATCATAGTCTGGGTTCTGACTCCCCCCCCCCCCCGAGTTTTTACCGTCTAGATCCACTTCTGGCTAATGCCAGGAGAATTATTTACACGCAAACTGATAAAGAATGCTGTTCCAAGTATATTATTGAAACGTTTAAAATCCGAGCCATTGAACAAGCACCGATCTATGTCCAGTTACCAACGTACAAATATCGTACAAGACGCAATTGATGGTTGTAGCCAAGACGAGGCATTAGAGGGTAATAGAGACGATGTCACTCATGATTCTGAAGAAACTGCTTTAGAAATAAGCTATACAATGTGAATTAGGGAGTGAAATATACCGGCTTGTAGAAGGAATCAGTGACGATGACTGTTCCTCAAGGCATTGATCCATCGTTTAATTTCTCTGTATCATGTGACAATGATGATGAAACGGGTGATGAGAGTTGTTCCGCGGAATGAGAATACCATAAATTTAACCGGTGAAGTGTTTTTCGTATTCTTGCAAACTTTACAGATGTTATTTCATTTTTGCCTCGTATGTTGCGCTCCTGTACATACCTACCTTGAAGCACAAAATTATAGGGTCAGCGTTAAAAATTACAACAAAACGTGAAAATGAACATACTTATGTTGAGAATCGGAAGAATGATTAAAGAAAAGGTACTTAGGTGTTGCAGCAATCTCGTCCGCCATCTATTTACATATTGGTTTCGATTTTTTTTTTTTTTTTTGAAACGCTGAACTCATGCTTTATAGGATACGTTTTATAATATTATAAAAACGTTTGTACAGCCCACCATCAAATATCATTTTCTACATGCAGATGATATTTGTAAGTCTTTGCAATCAGTTCTGGAAAAGGAAACCGCACTTAGAACGTGCCACCGCACCTCTCACAAACGAAATGCTTGGCACTGTATAGTATGTAAGCCTGCTCTCCCTCCTTGCCCACCTATGACGTCATCACAAAATATTTCTTCCTCTGTTACTCGCTAACGACTGAACGTATCGCGATCAAACAAACACCATTCCTTTTAGAATTTTCAACTCTACAAATGGAAATAAATTGTAAAAAATGCATTTCTAAGTCGAACTGCTCCTTTAACTTTTACCATTCATCGATTGAATCAATATCCAATTGAATAGGCCCAACCAGTGGCAATTGTATCTATGTACCGTGATTCAATCGGTTGTCTAAAAACGAATGTGTTAAATTAAAAAGGTAATTTTTTTTAAGAAATAGAAAAATATTAAAATATAAAACCAAAAGGTCACTTTTATACAATTATTTATCTTCACTTGTTTTTGAATTGTACCTTCCAGTTCATCCACTTTCATGGATAGCATATATCCAACTACTCTATGTTGTTACACAAAATTTAACTAATTCATCTTCCTCTATCAATAATGACTATGTCCACTTCTTCCAGTATCATCTTTTCTACTACTTTAAAAAATGATAATCAAGAATCATAGAAGCACCTGAATATCCATGGCAACGGACACACTTTAGACTTCTTTGCAAGAAATTTTTATTTTTCTGCAAGATATTTTTATGTGACTATTGGTTGATGTAGTGTCGAAATAGGGCGATGTTATATAGCACCACTTCATAGACTGCCCCATGCCGTAAGCATCGGTGGACCATCGATGGACAACTAGCTACATCTCGTCAAAAATTGGCGGCCCTGTTTTGAAAATTATACTACCAGGGGCGGAGACGCGACGGAACACAAATAAACCACAAAATTACTCACCAAAATGTTAAATCGACCATATGCGTGATTTGTTTACATTAAGATGGGTCTAAAAAACACTTTTAAAAAGTAATAAAAAAGTACCCCGGAATGGGCGGAAACCACGAAACTTATGATTACCAGCCACGTGTTCTTCCGACTTCGTCACGGAGGCAATGAGGAAAATATTGCTTGTAGAGGAATAAATTGTGAAGTTTTTAAATTTGGTTAATCAGAGTGCTTCTTTAACCGTGTATATTCGACGATAACCGTTGGGATCAGATAAAATTGCATTGTAACAATATGACACGCGTTTATTTACTTTATTTCATAGTTCTCCCATATTCACTTTCTAATGATCGCGACAGTTGTCATTTAAGTTCATACAATTATACACACTCATCTCAAGATTTTTCATTTCATGATATAAAAACAGAGGTTACTCTTGACCCCAAGAGCTCACTTTAGGAACAATTCATCAGGAAAAAAATAATATATAATAATAGCCGCATGCACATCGCTGGCGATAGTTCGGTTGGTCCGTTTGAATTTCTCCGCGACGAATCGAAGGAGCGCGGACGAAAACAAAGTACTCGCTGCTACGCAGTGCTAACGTCAACATCCCGACTCTAGATATCTGTTTCGACTCGACGAAACCTTGCCACCAGCGGCAATCCGTCGCGTCGCTATATCAACGATCGATAGTTACCGGCAAGCAGGCCATTACGTGTTGGCGACGTTTACGGCATAAATAATGCTAAGTTAAGTAATTGTTTAAATAGATTTGGATGGCCACAAATCATAGTAATTGACAGCGTAACTGGCCACCATTTTCCAGCAAGAAATTTAAGACACCCACACCTGGCATCCACACAGTAACGAATTAGCGGAAAGAACTGTTCAAAAGAAGAAAGATACGATTAAACAGAAACTACTTGAAAATGGGAAATTGATAAATAACGGTATATACCAATAAACAATAAACGGAGATGAAATTTTATAAAGTTTAAACAAGGTCAGATTGGCAGTCACAGGGACCATCCTGCTAGACTAAAATGAGGGCCCACTGCATTAATGTTAAACATGTTGACATGATTTATGTACTTTATCAAATATCATATTATCTTCTAACCCATAAATAGTATCACACACATTAACATAAGAGCAAAAGATCAATTATAAAATCTTTCAAAAAGTCTAAAAAGGAACATTTGCATACTAATGCATTCAGTGTATAATTTACATTATCATTTTTAATATTAAACACACACAAAACTAAAGTTGCATATCTTTTTAAACAAAAGATTCTCACATTTTAAAAAGCCCAAAGATTAATCTCATTAGTCCATAGCCTATTTTCACTAAGTAAAACTTAATCTAAACTCAATTTTGGAACAAGAATAAAGAATTCAACAACTTTGGGTAATAGTTTATTTCCTCATAAATCAGATCTTAGTTCAAATAGATTAAAGTTATTTCTAAATTACGTATGTACTTATATTCCAACCAAAAATCTAATTTAATATTATTTCATGTGAGTAGCAATGGAGGATGGATTTCATTAACATTACTTTTGTCTTGTTTCGTTTTCAATACATACGATGCTTACAACTTCAAATAACTAGTTTATTCTTTGGAGCTAAACGTAAGATCATCAATTACTGTGTCATAATCGAACGTTCATGACTTTTCTACCAATAAAAGAAGAAAATTTTTACACAAACCTTATCCAGGCGAAGAACGAAAACTATTTTTGGTCATTTTGTAATTGAGAAAATTCGTTCACAGGAAACTTCGGTACACGAAAAGAGTTTAAAGATACTCATATACTTTATACAACGATGATTAATGAAACATATGGATTTAATTCGTGTACTACCTGATGTGCACAAGTTGGACACACTTCACACTGTTTTCTAGCTTTGCATTTCCATTCATCTTCCTCTTCATCGTTCTCACTCTTTCAATTCTATGATCATATTGCTCGCTGTCAGCTTCATTTTTCATTATATCCTGCTTTTTACATATTGGATTGATCATAGTTACTATAATAACGAGGAAATCGGAGTAGTTCCTTTCGAATTTGTTCTTTTCACCATTTATAATAACGAAGTAGAGTATTGAGAGCACAATCAGGTAGTTTTTCTAAAGAACTGCCCTCATGGAAACTTGTAAAATCTACCAAGCAGTATCCTTTTAGCAGTGTTTCATTCCAGATAAATCGATAATGTAGTTGCTAAATTACCATATCTAAAATAAGTTAATTTGCGAACGTTTATCTTAAATGTTTTTGATGGGAAATCGAAAATTCTTGCCTTATCTTAACACAGCTCGTTTGCTTGAAGAGTTCTTACTGGCATTGTCTTTGCAAGTTAAACATCGTACCATTTATTTTTCTTTGCAAATCTTTGGCAATTCCATACCTTTAGTTATAATAGAATTAAACTCTTTCCTTTTGTGTCTTAAGTTTGAATCTAACGTACAAATTATTTTTGTAGTAGTTTGATAATTCAAAAACCAGATTTTTCAAATACTCTGAAGAAGGTCTAAACAGGTAAGACAGTTCGCTGAAAACAAAAGCGAAAAGAATGGTTTAAAATTTACATCAGTTCTCAAATCAAACCCACGGCTTTGTGATTTCTCCTTTAACAACACTCGTGTTGGCAATAGTGAGTAGATATTTAAGTAACGTCATGAACCTTTTCCGAAGACATCGAAAAATCAAAGATGCTCTTGAGAGCTCGATCTTTACTCCACTACCTTGTTGCATTGATCATTTGTAATCGACCAAGAAGCTGTTTACCACTTGTGCTTTCCTTGCTGAATTAATACATTCTTGCATTCTTTTATATGAATCGGAGATAAAAATGACTGTTACTTGAAGTAATCCAATAAAATCTTTTGCAACTTTACAAATTCTGTTGAATTTGTCATGAGGAAATATTGTATTTAAATTTGTTTTTGAATTTGTTTTCTGTGTCAAGTCAAGTAATAAATAAGTGAGAGGTTCACGTGTTACGTCTTCGAACACATCCAGAATATGTTTACTATGTCGTGACATAATTTGTCTAGCTAAATATTGTAACTTATCACGAAGATTTTCAAGTACTATAATATATTATGCATTTAAACTTATATCACGTGCATGTTTTCTTTTAAAAAATAAATTTTGAATAATAAATATTAAACTTAATTTTTTACGATGTGCGTATTTTGGAAATAAATGAGCAACATAACCACCATTTGTTTCGGACACTAAATGAAGTATTAATAAAGAATTTTCTTTAATTTGAAAATTATTTATATCAGGTATTCCTTTTTTAAAACGTATTTGTGCGTTTGTATTTAACTTTGGAATCACTCCACGATAGCACCATATCATATCATTACATTTTATATTAAACATATTTTTACGTTCATTAAGTAAACTATTTACAAAACACGTTTTACCTGCACTGAAAGGACCAGCAATTAAAATGATATAGGGATGTCGAAACTTTAACAACGTGTACTCAAATGAAGGCATATAATAGAAAACTTGCTTTATATGCATATTCATACACACATATATATTCATTCCACATACACACAAGATCATTAGAAAAAATTATGACTAATTAATTAGAAGAATATAAATAAGAGTTTGCACAGCAATTATTTAGAGGATCACAATAAGTTTGCTCTTAAAAACGACGAATTTTTAAAGGTTTTTATGATTAGATCGATTAAAGAAAATAATAAAATTATTTTATTCATACTTTATACCTTATACGTGTTTTTATTCATACCTCGTACTTCTATTCTCACAAAGTTTCTAAACGACTTTCCATAGGAATTTTAACAACGAGTAATATTTTAAATATTACGAAATAAAACAAATAAACACACAACACATTTACTCGTTCGTGGGGCTATACCTGTAAGGTACACTTCCTCTTTTGTACGGCTTCATCGTCAGTCATGTCATTTTGGTCAATGCGCTTACGTTTTTTGTTAACCTCACGGTGTGCCTTTGTCTCTTTACAGCTATAGATGCAGAATTCTGGTCTACGCACGATCTTTGTTGAGTTTTCAATTACCATGGATTAATTTCTTCAGACACTAATCCATAGAAACTCTCAAAGTTAATTTTCTGAGACGTGCTATTTAGTGTTATCCCTCTTATTTTCAGAATATGCCGAAATTCCGCTTGGGTATTTTTAAGCCTCATAGCGTCTTTGGTCCTAAACTCACGAATGTGATAAATTCCCATCCATCGATTTCGTCAGTTAAATCTCTAAAAAAGTTTCCGTGCTGTAACAAATGTTTCTTACCTTTTTATTATATATATACATAATACTGTCAGTGTCACAAATTGCTCTGTCAGGCCCAAGGGTCGTCAGTAGTTCGTATAGTCTAATCTAGCCTACGAAGTAATAAATGCGGCTAGTATAACATTGGAAAACTACAGGGTTTGTCCGAAAAGTAATAGGACTGAGTCGATTTAAAAAAAAAATTATTGAACCAATCGTTACAATTCTTTAAAAAAATTCAAAATAGGCTTCTTCTGCGTCGATGCAGCGCTGCCAGCGCGATTTCCAAGCATTGAAGGCGTCACGGAAGTCATTCTCCGGAATAGCCTTGAGAGCCGCGGTGCAAGCTGCTTGGATCCCCTCTGTCGTCTCAAAATGCTTGCCTTTCATCGGGCGTTTCAGGCGAGGAAACAAAAAGTCCGGGTGGCCACATCCGGGCTGTAGGGCGGCTGCGGAAGCGTTGGGATGCGGCCTTGGTCAGGTAGCTGTTCACAAGAAAGGCGGTGTGAGCCGGGGCGTTGTCGTGGTGCAGATTCCAGTCGGCTCCGATGTCTGGTCGGACCCGATTGACCCTTCGTTTGAATCTCTTGAGCACTTCCACGTAAAACTTGGCGTTGACGGTTTGTCCAGGAGGAACAAATTCATGGTGGACGATGCCTTTGATGTCAAAACAAACAATGAGCATCGTTTTCACTTTGGATTTGCTCATTCTTTCCTTTTTTGGGCGAGGAGACGCCGGCGTGTACCACTCGGAAGATTGCCTCTTTGTCTCGGAATCATACTCAAAGATCCATGATTCGTCACCTGTGATTACGTTATTCAAAAATTGGGGGTCACTTCCACACATATTCAAATTTTCTTGGCACAATTCCACTCGCCGCAATTTCTGGTCGTCAATAAGCACTTTTGGGACAATCTTCGCGCACACCTTGTGCATGTTCAAATGCTCCGTCACAATTTCATGAACCACAGTTTTTGGTAAATTTAACATCTGGGCAATTAAACGAATACTTAGTCGACAGTCTGAGTTCAAAACTTCGCGCACACGAGTCCCATTGTCGGTGTCGTCTTCCAGCACGGCCTTCATCGGCGATCTCTTCCTGGCCCTCCGAAAAGGCCTTGTGCCACCGAAACACACTACTTCTTGCTAAAGCATCATCTGGGTAAGCCTGCTTGATCATATCAAACGTCTCTGTGGCAGATTTACCGAGTTTAACACAGGATTTAATCGCGTACCTCTGCTCTAACGAACGCTGCATTTTCGGCTTGCACCACTCAGAAACACGTCGCGCGAAAAAGCCTGTCCTGACTCTCCGTGTGCTCGGAGACAACTGACCAGCCACTCGTTCGTTAGCTAGGAACGCCCTCTACCGGATCCAGTCGGTGCGTGCACGCTCCGAAGTACAGTCATGGCGGAATAAAATCAGTCCTATTACTTCCCGGACAAACCCTGTATACCGATACGTTTTTTAGTTTCAATGCCTCTGTAATTGATAATAAGATGGTCATCATTAATTGGTACAGGGTGGCGCACGAAATGATCCGCCATTTTTTTTCGTTTCAGGGCAACAAGAAATTGCAATGTACACTTTTACAGCAGTAGCAGTACAGTTTGGAGAAACAATTGAAGAAGAAGTTGACACCTAACTCACCCTGCCGCCCCTAGAGGGCTAGTTTTCAAGATGGCTGACAAGAGTAGACTGACCACAGAGCAGCGCTCGACAATCGTACTTTTGTTCCATGAATCAAAAAGTGGTATTGTTGCTCAAAGACGGTTTCGAGAGAGGTTTAATACCCGGTGGGCTTCCTCCAACAAAACCATCACAGACTGTACGAAAACTTTCAAAGGGAAGGAACAATATTGGAACCGAAGCGTCCTCGATAGAAGCCTGTGTGTTCGCCTCATAATATTGAAGCTGTTAGAGTTGCAATGCAGAGGGGTCCCGGGAAGTCGACAAGAAAGGCAGCAGTGCAACTTGGCATATCAAGACGTTCGGTTCAACGAATTCTGAAGAGTAACCTCCATTTTTATCCATACAAGATGACCGTTGTGCAACGACTCACAAATGATCACAAGCAGTAGAGATTAGCGTTCGCGTAATGGGCAGAGGGTAAGCAACGAATCCTTCACAACGTTTGGTTTTCTGACGAGGCGCATTTCCATTTGGACGGAATGGTCAACAAACAAAATGTGCGTTTTTGGGCCAATGAAAATCCACGGTTGATTCATGAAAAAGAACACCACGCTCCCAGGATTACAGTGTGGGTTACAATTTCCAGCCATGGACTGATTGGGCCATTCTCCTTAGAAGAAACAGTAAACAGTGAGCGGTACTTGTCTATGCTCCGGAATAACTTTGTCCCGCAGTTGCTTGCTACTGCTTTGCCCATCAACACGCAGTGGTTCATGCAAGATGGAGCCAAACCGCACACTGCGAATGTTCTCTTGGATTTCTTACACGAAATTTTTCACATGTGCGTCATTTCTAATCGGTTTCCAGACCGGTTTCATGCTGGACAATCTTGGCTACCTCATAGTCCTGATCTTAACCCATGTGATTACTTTCTGTGCGGGTATTTGAAGGAAAAGATTTTTCCGAAACATCCCAACAATTTGGTAGAGCTCAGACGACGTCTTGTTCAGGCTTGCAGTGAAATTGATGAAAACATGTGTCGTCGAGTAGTGAATAACCTCAGTGTTCGATTAAATGCAGTTCAGATCAACCATGGCGGTCACATTGAACGTTTTGAATTAGAACATTTCTCCATAGTACACTCTTTCTTGTGACGTGCATTTCTTTCTGTTCTGATTATGAATAAAGTTTTTATTTAAAAAGAAAATGGTGGATCATTTCGTGCGCCACCCTGTATCACTGAATTTTTTTACCTTGCCGACGTTAAACCCCCAACGATAATACTCTGTGACATCTGTGGATATTATTATTATTATTATTATTATTATTATTATTATTATTATTATTATTATTATCGTCCCTTAGTAAAAGCACAAAAATAATCATGGTGGTTACAGAATTCTCACTTATATCATTGTTCCTACAGTTTGATTTTGCTCCGAACCCCGCAGACAGAATGGACTTGTGAATAGGCATGACCAAGGAACAGGAGGAGAGAACAGAGCTGTTATTGTGTGCCTCTACTAGAAGGATACCACCTCAAAAATCCATCTTGATATGTCTCAATCGTTGAGGATCCGTGTAATTGTAATGCTACTGTGAGAATTTGAGTTGCAGATTTCTAAAAGGTTAGACGTTCATTGTTAATGAACTTCGTTGGGATGCAACTTCAATAATACTGACCCAGAAAACATAGATGTTATTCGTGACATAGTGTTGTAGAGTTAAAACCTTTGGTGTGCTATAGAAATTATAGGCATTTTGTATCAGAAGTACATCCTCTGATGAAGTCTTGAAGATACAAAGAAGCGGCAGAGCATGAGGAAAATATTGACGAGACAGGTTTCCAAATCTGAATGCTGAACACAGACGGCAGCGAGTTCAGTATTCTTTTTAGATGTATCTTTCCCCTTGAAGTTGAAACATCGCCCTGCGCAGGATCTAAGATATACATATGAAATAGTATCCCAGTATGGCCTCAACTTTGTTGTTTCCTCAGACAAACTTTTCCATTGGAAAACGTAAAAGAGTGCTCACTTTTGAGAACATCATTTATCTTCATAGAGGATACAACCAAGTTTTACAAAAAATCAATGTATGGCTTGCATCCACTACTACAAAATGATGTCAACTGGCCTTGCTCGAACCCTGAGCCACCGGCTCAGCTCGAGCTCCGGCTCGGCTTGGTTGAACTGATCCAATAGCTCCAGCGAGGAATGAGCCATTGGCTCGGTTCGGCTCTGCTCATGTGAGCCATCGGCTCGGCCTTCTCGATTGCGATGAGACCGGCTCGGTTGGACTCAGCTTAGATGAGCCATGGGGTCGAGTTGGCTCGGTTGAGGTGTGCCATCGACTCAGTAGACGTGATATATGAGCTGTCTTTCTGAGTTCGGCTCTGTGGTAAACAAGCTTTCATAAAAGCAACATCAGATCTAACTTCTAGCTACCAAACCCGATCCATTTTAATGTGTTAAATGAAATGTGCCGATTCTAATAGTGCAGTTGGTTATTTAAGCGTTCTCAGAACACACACCCTCAGCAAACATTATATTGCATGCATTACATTTAATTTGATCTAGAGTATAATCGCGTTTATGGCTATGATCACTATACGTGCAGCGTGTCACACACCTGTGCTTATGAGACCTCTGATCAAAAGCTTCCAGACAATAATCACGATGCTTGCGAGCATTTAAAAAAGTTATAATATATAGGCTGAAAATGGCCAACAGCATTACTTTTGTCAAAAGATTATCTTATTTTAGGTAAGATTGGAAAGCATCAACATCTGTAAAGCCACAGCCTCTCTTGAAGTTAACGTTAAAACCTGACATATTACAAAGTTCTATTCCTTTTTCAATTCAATATAGCGATCATCTATTCTTAAATTATATAAATTTTGCTTAGGTGACCGATGCTTTACCTGCCACAAAACAATGGCTTTCGGTAAGCTGTAAATGCCATTGTTTTTTTGTCTCAAAGAGCTTTCTAATTCTGCATACTTACCAACAGCCTTGGTCTTATTTTTACGCCTGCCAAACATGTTCAATACGATCTGGAATCGAAAAAACATTTAATCACCGAGCAGGAATGCTTCATTCGAATTTAACATATTTTGAGTGAAAAATGCTGCTGCGGCGTTTGCATGGAATATATACAGATTTCTTGTTACTGTTAGTGCTATCTATGTATAGTTCGATATAATCTGTTGGTCATGCACTAGAAAGTACATTTTCCAATGTAAAATCGACCAGGCTTTTGATATAAGCTTCTGGGTCCGTACTTCTTTTCACCAACAGGCTTCACAGCAATTTCACGTCCAGTACTGGACCTTTTTACTGCTTTCTCTGTTAACTTACAAGTTACTATTCTTTGAATTAGGACAATTACTACTACTACTACTATACCACCTCCTCATACCACTCCTGGTACCATAGTCATGATTATGCTGTACACATTACATTGTTCAGGAGGTTCTTCAATACCTCAAGAATTTTCGTCCAGGATTATTTGTGTAGATTCAACTACAACGGCATCCCCGTTTTCAATCGATTTCCCCTATCTTCATATGGTATATCAGTGAAATTTTGGTTACCAACGCCATCTACTTCGTCTAAAAATGCTTGCTAATTCTTCAAGACTTATGTTACATATATTATTTATCAAGTCATGATTTTCTTGAGGGGTATGTACTATGGGAATATTATCAGATGGCGTAAATTGTGCCGGAACAAACCGCATAACATAATTAAAAAGTTTATTAAGCTCTGCATTTTTATCCTATTCACCTGACCATCCCCGGATCTCATGAGATACAAAAATTGTTGCTGAGCACGATCATATTCATGCCAACGGAAAAATCCATATAAAAGCTGTTCCAGATTATCTGCTGCAGATAGGCAGTGTTGTAAAACAATATGGCCATTACTTTCAAAGAAATGTAGAGCGCGTAAATTGCGTAGCACCTCTCAGATCTACGGTTCCCCAACTGGTGCAATTCCATCAACCCCTTACATGTGCTGAACACCAGGCGATAGTCGTTCACGTCCCGTAGGTGTTCCTGAAAGTATAGCTCGTCAACTAAGTTGAGTTCTGTGGCGCAGAAGAAATTAATCTAAAATAACAAGGAACAACTACTTTGAGTTATCAACTTCAATGTATAACTTTTTAATATCAAGGTTGAAACAAATAAATGAAAAATCACAATCAATTTTCTACAGGATTACAATCAAAGATTTCTCAGCGTGTGAAATTTTAAAATTTTTAATATGTTCAATATAGTTTCCCTTTACGAGTTTCTACAAGAATTTTTAAAACAGCGAGCTCCTAATATAATCACAGTTAACTTTTAGTACTTCAAACTGTAATTTTTAACGGATCCAAATCAAGTTTGTGTGTTAAGCAAAGAATTTACTCTGAGAGAGGAAAATGTTCTATTGAATTTGCAATTTATAATATACTCCAAAACTTGTCTTTTAAACAAGTAATTACGCCAGAAATAAGATATGCACACCTTAATTCCTAGTTGATGTTACACCATAAATAAAAATATGTAAATATCGTTTTTTCACCGTCGCAAAGTTCGAAAAAGAGGTAAGTATTCTTTTCTTTCTGCAGTACTACTACTATTTTTTTTAAAAAATGCGTTCTGCAGTACTATTTTTTCTACTTTTTTCTTCAAAAAGGACGTTTTCCACTGTACGTGTGTTCATATACTGTCATATACTTCAATTAAAAAGCGTTCAAATCTAATATTTACATTTGAATGTAAGAAGCGCTAAGCAATTGACAAAAAATGTCCTAAATTGTATACGTAGACACAACTGATACCTATGGGTAAGCAGTACCTATAGACTAAAATGTTTCTCAATAAGCCGACGGTGCTGACACCTATGAACATCAAAGTGTACTCTCCGGCAGTTGAATTCTGAAGATGTGCGAGTGCAGACGTGCTGGGTGTACCACTCCGTGTAATTCTCAAGGTGAATATTTTTATTCAGATGAGTTCAAGTAATATCAGTATTAATCAATGACGTATTCATATATCCCGCAACATTCCATAAGTTTCCCCTGCAAACTAAAATAGCAGCACATACTCATTGTTTCTCCCATTAGTTCTGATGTTACAACCAACAATTCTTTCCTACTCTTTCCGCTCTTCGGTTCCCATTCGTGTAGTAACCCGGTTCCACGAAGTTTCCTCGCGCTCGAAGGGACCACACGTACCCCGCGAACGATTCTGCGACACCGTGCGCCTGAGAGAACCACGCCTCAAAGTAATAAATTCAAACAAGACTTATTTCATTGAAAAAGTACTTAAACGTACATATGGGTGGAAGTTTTTTAAATGGTTGGGGTATTCGTCAGCTATGAATTCTTGGATTAGATCAGATTCTATTCAGTCTGAAAAATGAATTCAACCTCCAAATACAAGTAGTAAGATTTTTGATAAACAGCATCATTTAGAGTTAAATTAGCACAACCTATTGATTTCAGTGAAGGGGAGTAGGATGTTGAATTAATGCATGTAATATTCTATGGAGTTTTTATAATGTGGTGAAACTGAAGAAATTGTAATAACTACTGTTATCTATAATAAACTTGAATGTCATTATGTTGAAATAACACCAGGACATTATTCATATGTTGAATCCATTCTAAACACGATTCCTGAAAAAGTACGAATGTTACAATATTTACAAATTAAAATACTGTAGTTATTAATCATTCTTTAAAAGTAACTGGTCAACGTATGATTGGTACTACAACAGGATTACAATACATTTTAGGAATTAATGAAAATACAAGAGAAATCAAAAATGCAGTATACTGTAAACATAGAAATGGAAAATTTCCATGTAATTTAGATTATAATCTAAATACAATTAAAGTTTATGTTGAAATTGCAAAACAACAAAATATTAGAAAAATAGTTCTTCGAAAATTTAGTGTGTATAATGTAGAACATGGACGTGTATAATCCTATTATTTCGTACATTGCAATGTTAAATTTGAAAAGAAAAAATTTGATATGATAGACGTAAACTTAAAAGATGAACACGGTTTAAAATTATCATTTAGTTTTGGAACACTAAACAAAACTGATTTCTGAAAGCATTGATGATAGCCTTTACATTACATTAGTTTCTAACGCTAATGTAGGTATTTGTCCCAAAATAGTCCAACACATTTTATTAATTAAAATAATATACGATTAGCAGAATCAGATTGCTAGATAGGAGTAGAGCTCGAAGTGTAGATAAATGCCCTTATTGGAAAAAGTAGCATTTTTTCATTTCAATTGTAGTTAGATGATGTACTGTTGGGGAAAGTGCGCGGGGATGAAGCAAATGATCTTCCTAAGTGCTTTTGAGGTGATTGACATCCACACATATATGACGTGATTCTATTTCTTTCGTATTATTTATAATAATCATGACTAATATGACCGCGTTGGTAAAATCAAAATGACAATTTTTTATTTCTTTCCTATTATTTCTAATAGTACTCGTAAAAAATTGCAGGGAAAAGAAAAAGAATGCTCCCTGTAGAAAACGAATGGCCCATTAGAAAAAAGAATGGCTCCATTACAAGAAAAATGATCTCTATAGAAGAAGAATGGCCCCTGTAGAAAAGGGAATGGTCATTGTAGAAGAAAAAGACCCCTATAGAAGAAGAAAAATGGTCCCTGTAGAAAAAGGAAGACTGACTCCTGTAGAAGATTTCTTATTGTCCTTGTAGAATTTTTTATTACTAGGTAATATTTAAAATATTACTATTAAATACCGGGTGTGAAAATTAATCTCAAACTCAGGAAGTTTTTTTTTCATTTTCCACTATCGTTTTCTTCATAAACAGGTTGTTAAAATATTTAATTCGATTCGTCGGAATGACATCACTACAAAATTAATTGGGAGGAATTAACTTTATTCACGCGGAACATTTGTGTTCCTTTGCATCTTTTATCCTCTTGTAATATATTACTTGTAGAACACTTTCAGTGTGAACATTAAGAACTTGTTCGTGCCTTTTTACTGGCAAATCTTAAAGGCTTTACGGTACATAAGAAGTACCAGGGGTAATGGAATTCGCCATTCTGAGAATGGATTGGAAAAACTTTTTGGGAGGTATCAGGTCGATGGATTTGAAACTCGAATACAGTTTTCAAACTTCATGGGTGTTACTTCCACGGGTGTCGGAACTATTATCCAACACTTCAACACGTAACCTTAAATTCCACATCTAAGCAAGGTACATCCTTACAAAAACGGTATGAGAGCACCACCACTAAAATAGCCTTCTTAAAGAAATTAAATCTTAGTCTTAAGAAATGTGGATGTGGGAATACGAATGGGGCTATGGGATGATAAAAAACGACAAGAAATTACAAGAGTTTATTCAGACTCAATGTAATGACCTTGTCGATCACTTGGAACCTAAGGATGGTTTTCATGGTGTTCCTATCGAATGTTTCAATGCCTTGTACCAATGTACCAGCGAAGAGAAGGTGACATATGGTGATGTAACATCGTTATACCCTTGGGTGATGGCGCGTAAACCGATGCCTGTAAGTAAGCCAAAAATATACAATTGCTCGGACTTTCAAAAGGTGAAAATATTCATATTCTTGTAAAATATACAGTTTTGGGCCCAGAAAAGATTTTCATTTTTTGATCCTCCCATATATGTGGAATGGTCGACTTATTTTTGGGTTATTCCGGATGTTTATGGAAGGAAGTATTGATAATTGCACGCATTGTGATTCCGAGCGTGCCTTAAGTGACAGGTACTGTACTCCAGAACTAACAGAGCGTTACAGGCCGGATATAAAATTCTGCAAATTATTGAAATCCGGAAATTGGAACTCGTAGGTTCTGAGGATATTTCAAATAGTCTGTTTAAAGTCTATGTGAATTCCTTCCTAAAATGAAGTAGGAAGCCTCTGGTTTTCCTGCTTGGTGTAAAACAGACGAGGACAAATAAGAATATATCGCAATTACTATGCCCTTGAAGTCATACAGTTAACGGAAGATAACATCGGAACGAACCCAGGCTTGAGGTATATTTCTAAGATATCCCTCAATTCTCTGTATAGGAAATGGGGAAAGAAGGCGGATTTATCGCAATCTTCGGAAACTTTTACTCATGGGCACCGCAATACGAGGTATAAAGTCAATTACCATTTGGAGACCGGCAACTCATTCTAACGTATAAAAACATCAAGAACAAAAATAAACCATGGAAGTTCTCTAATAGTATCCTTGCCGTGTTCATCACCTCGTGGGCACACCTAAAACTTAACGATTTATTGACAGGTGAACGGACTGACCGTCTGGTATACTGCGACACCAATATTAACATGTTTGTATAGCGTCGTGATGAGAAAGCTCCGCCTTCCTTGGTTTATACCTGGGTGAACTAACTAACGAACTTCCAGAAGGGTCATAAATCAATGCATTTATAGGATTGGGGCCAAAAAATTCATCAAAAGAGATTGGGATGGGGAAAATAAATTATGTATTTAAAATTAGATAAGTAACTGAATCATCGGACGTCATTAAATTAATTTGATCAGTTTTATAATTTAGTTCACGATAAAATTGACTAAGAACAATTAAACAACCCAGGGATGATTATTCGAAAACCGGGATTTGTTATCGTGTCCAGACCCGAGACTAAGACACATCAGAAAGTTGTAAATAAAAAACGATATCTGGATGATGACGGTAGCCATATGTCTTCCAAAGTATTAGCTATGTCGAATGATTAGTAATAGCTGTATGAGTGCGTGAATGAATATGTTGTAAATATTTGTATATATCTTTGTAAATATGTAAATGTGTGAATGTGGAAGGAAATATCGTGTCAATCAGGTTGGGGATCGCTTCGTCCAAAGAACATTTCGTCCAGAGATATTTTCTCCAAAGACATTTGGTCCAGGGACATTTGGTCCAAAGGATATTTCGTCCAAAAGATAATTAGTCAAAAGGGCATTTCGTCCAAAAGACACAGACATTTGGTCCAAAGGACGTTTGGTCCAAAAGACAATTGGTCCGGTGAAATTTCGTCCAAAAGAAAATTAGTCCAAATGGCATTTCATCGAAATACATTTGGTCCAAAGGATGTTTGTCCAAAAGACAATTGGTCTAGTGACATTTCATCCAAAATACGTTTGGTCTAATGGGCATTTCGTGTAGAGCCATTTACTCCAAAGACACTTGTCCGAAGGGCATTTCGTTCAAAAGACAATTGGTTCAAAGGACATTTGATTCGAGGAATATTTCGTCCAAAGGACATTTCGTGCAGAGACATTTAGTCCAAAGACACTTGGACCTGTGGATTCAGATGGGAAAGATTCTGGGATCAAAGCTCGAAGCGATCAAGCCCTCACCGTATTTTGAACCCAAGATGCTGATTGGAAAACTCATTTCACACCGTTGGCTGGAGCTAGGGAAACGGTATTTTGCGTAAAAGCTTATCATCAAGAGCACGTTGTGAAAATAAAATTAAATGAAAAGACAATGATTCTGATTTTATTTTTATTTACTTTTTCACAGAAACTACCAAATCCAGCAAAAATATGGTCATTATGCTTCAACGTATCATCTTTAAACCACAGATAAAGAAATTCTATCAAAAACATTGAACCTGTCAAAAGTTAGCTAATTAGCAAGGACAAAAATATTGAAATCAAACAAGTGAAATCAGAACGAAACAATAACTTTTTCAAAATTTAAGTTTTGTAAAAGTAATTTTTATTACAAACCTTTCCAATAATTTAAATTGCAATATTTAATGAGTAGAAATTTTAAAAAATTAGAAAATCTACGTATAAAATATACGTATACGTATAAAATGTGTAAATAATTATTTTTGACCCTAGAAGCATTCTTTTTCTATATAAGGAAAGATTCTGCAGAAGTTCTTTTATAAACCATCATCCCATAAATAAATGTCACTTAGATGATAAAAAAGTAGGGAACACACTGAGATAGAAAATTGTATTTCCTAATATTGCGTGTTTGGGAGGCGTTGCATAAAAGAATTGGCAGTAACAGTTTAGAGATGAGTGCCACAACTAGCCAAAACAGGATTATTTACAGGAGAAATGAGTTGATAGTTGTGACCGGCAATCGATTTTTGAGTAAAGTGTGATGAAAATAACCCAACCTAACCTCACTTAACGTATAGAACCATAAAACGACTGAATATGAGTAGAAAATCGCACAAAGTAGATAACAAAGCTGGCCTCCCATCGCTAAACAAAGACCCTGTTGGTTATACTACATTATTAAATATTCTAGAACGGTTATGTTACTTACATTAGGATTATAGTGTCTAAATATCTACTACACTGCTATAGAGGTACAGATCTGACATATTTGCTCCATTATTAAAATACTTGATTTGTATATTTCTGCGGTCAATGATGTTTCTTGCTTATAAATTAATGTAAAATATCATATGTAGATATACTGATATGTTAAAGATAATCATTATGATTATTCAGTAATAGTTTAATACTGTACTTTTATACCATGATCCATAATTCCTTACACGTGCTCCTGCTTCTTTAAACCTCTAATATCCAAACATAATGCTGCACATTTCCGTTTGTACTTGTGCTTCTATTACTAATGTTATTTTTTAAGAAATTCTTTTGGGGTTAAATTCCAAAGTTGGGCGTCCGTTTCCAGCAAAATTTTTAAAATTTACAGGAAAGATATGGATAATTTGATCGTTTGTATGCTTGATAATGTAGAAGAGTCTTAAAAAATCTGTTTATTTGTTATATATAAACGGTTATAAACATGGGACTATACGGCGAGCGGAGGGAACTACTTGGCGCAAGGTAACCGAACAGTTGCATTGTGGGAAAGAAATGAGCATTTATGTCATCAACATGGCGAATGTACAAGGGCAATGAACTAACAGTTTTAACATTTGTGAAGCAATACGTTGATAACGAGCAAAATCCTTTAAAAGTTTGTGAAGAGCACGGATTAATGAACCTAATAACAAATTTATGAAAGAGTGGAAAGGAGATAACAGCGAAAAAAACGTGGCGAAAGCGGACGCCCAACTTCGGAATAAATGCCTTCTTTTGCATTGTATTCTCAACACAAAAAGTTTATAGAAGTTTTACTTTTTCCCATTAAGACTGGTTTGTTGCACTTATTTACAATAGATGGCAGAAGATATTTATTAATTTTAAGAGTAGAATGTTAACATAATTCTTAAATGTAGAGCTCCAGTTTAGCATTAGTTAATTAGAAATATTAAACTTAGTTTTCTAGTTTAGACTGAAGTAAAGTATTTGCGCATTAACATTTAAGCAAATTTTAAAATTTAAGTAATCGGCAATAGCTGTGTATGAATTGTATTTAAAATGTAAAGTTGTCGAACGTTCTTGTTTGTCTCACGTTCTTGCTCTTGGTAAAACTATCAACAACTTAATACTCTTTTACAAAGAACTAACGATAATTACATCAAGTGATGCAAGAGATGCACGGTTGCCAACATACGATAATTTATCGTGATATTGATAATTTAAGTCATAATAGGATAAACGATAATGCCCTTGCGATAATAGGTGAATACACGATAATTTTAGAACGTACATTTTTTGCATTTTTTGTATATGCAAATAAATTATAGGTATAAATTAAAGGATTATGAAAAACACACACACTGAGGTTTTAAGTCATATTCGCTCGAATAAATCATTAACGATTTGAGAATTGACAAACGGCAACCCTGTATCTATTCTTTAAATTCCATTTATATGAATGTGGGAATATTGTTGTTCATGTCGGATAGAAGACTGTTATTCGCGAGCTGAAATAATGCTGTGTTTTTTTAGCCGTACATAATATTTCTAGAACACGGCAAATAGTTTAACAGATGTTTAATTTGTTTTTGTAGATTTAACAAACGTTTAACATCATTTAAAAGTGAGTTTCCTAATTCTAAAATTGCTAACAAAATTCGATAAGGTAGAACTAAGGCAAGGGGTGTTATAAAAATGTCATTAGTAAATGCCATTTGAAGGAATTGAATAATAGATTACAGAAACAAAAAATCAGTTTAATAATTGATTAGTCTACAGATATTTTGACTACAAAAAGTTTGTGTTTGAGTCATAGGCACACTGAGTCATAATGTTAAAGGCATCACTAATAGAAATAGTAGTCATGCATAATTACTTTTCTAAGAAACAAACCCTGAACCCCCAAGCGTTACCGACCAAATGTCCTTTGAATGAAATGTGCTTTGAACTAAACATCCCCTGGACAAAATGTTCCTTGGACCAATCGTTTTTTGGACCAAATGTCTTTGGACTAAATGTCCTTTGGACGAAAAGGGTGGTCACCGTCAATCATTCCTCGTCGTGCTAACATACCGACATAGTCATGATATTCTCGGATAATGTACCTGGGCAAATTTCATAAATTTTTCACACCCGTCGGTCGGAACTTCGGCTACCTGTATACAATGTAAATACAGTAAATTATATTGTAAATATGTAAATAGTATTATAAATATTGTATTTAATGTAGTTATATAAATAGTATATTGTATATAGATTTTATATAGTATATTTCACATCTTAAAATATAAATGTAATATTGTTATTGCAAATAATATATAGCTTAATTATATTTGAATAATTTGTTATATATATTTAAACAGAACAACCCAATAAAAATAATAATTTCCAATAATGTGTTTTATTCCTCATGCAAAAAATAACTATATCTAAAGAATTATTGGAATCATATCAATAAGTATGTGTATTCTACATAAGATAAAGGAAGAACATATATGTTTCACATAGCGTCATATTAAGTATTTCGCGACAATACATATAAATTTATGTACGCACATTAATAATACTTTATGTGGCGCTCTTATAAATTTTAATACGTTCATAAATAAATATATCAAGATGCAAAGCATCTTGAAATCAGAAAACTGCTCCTTCATGAATCAATGACGTCATAAAGTCTTTTACAGGGAGTTTTCACCTCGTAAGTATACGGTAAGTATATATTTATTTCGTATCATTGGTTCAATATTTTTTATTAGAAGAAGTGTTTCATTCAACAATAAATAAGATCTAATTTTTTGGTATTGTAAGATCTGATAGCACGTTCCAATAAATTAATTATAGACTTAATTACATTGATTAAACACTTGAATTAAAAGAATGTTAATAAGCAAACTGAAAGATATTTCGTTGCATAAATGAATATCATATGCGATTAAATGTGAATAAGCAAATAGGTCAAATTTTCTCATACTACATTGATATCATAAGTGATTAAATTAAAATACATATAGGACATGACTAAACAAACACATACAAAGAGTAAAGATATGCAACCACTCAATACAAGTAGGACATGTTAAGTAACCAATTAATACATAAATAGTGAAGTTATGCAGCCAGTAAATACAAACGAAAGGGTAAACTTATGCAACACACGATCTATACGGAAGATGTTATGCATGCATTCACATACATACATGTCTACGTATCACCTCTTGATACACATTCCTGCCCAGATATCAATAATAATATACAAACATGCGTCCATGGAGAAAGGAGTCATATGCATTTGTAATTTAAGATTGAACTATGTTTCGTATACGATTACGCCCAAACATAAATGATAGGTTGTTAGTCTATGCTAAAACCCCGTATAGGCCACTCACACACCACATAAAATGAATGAAATTTTTCTCTCGGGGTTACGTCGTTTTCCTCACACACATTAATATTATCCGATATATTATTGTACAATATGCTACTCTAACAGTGTACATGTCTCTCTACTCCCGTGGAAATAAATGCGAAATCAAGCATAGTCTTTTCTAACCCTTTCATTATCATTTAAACCCTTTCATGAATATTTAAACTCGGTAATCTAATTTTTAAAATAAAATTAATTTATGCAAAAATATATTGGGAAAATCTTTTTAGACGCCTACCTGAGAAAGGAAGAAGGATGGTTTATTGTCCTATCATAAAACTCAATCGCAGATAGAGCGTTTATTGCCCTACTATAAAACCCAATCTCAGGTAGAACAGTTTTTACCATATCATAAACCCTGATCGCAGGTAAGAGCCATAAAATAAGTTGGTTGACAGCGGTCAAAGACTTCTTTAGTAAATAAATCCCTCCTTCAAATCATGGGAAAGAAATGCTGATTCGTCCCTCATTCTTAATCGTTCACTCTCTCCACCTAAGATTATTTATCTTTTATTGAACGCTACAAGTTTCTGGGCGGAATATAAACTTGTTAAATCAGTCTATACAAAATTTCCACGTGTTTTCATTTGCTGCATTCTTTGAATAGAAGTTAAGAAGTCTCACTTTCTACGTAAAAGCTGAGGCAAGCTAGGAAAGAAGTTTACTACCTGTTACGATCTTCTGTTCTCTTATTCCCTAACAACGAAAAAGTCGGTATTATTCAATCAATGAACACTTCAACACTATTAATTAATAACAACAGAAGAAAGACATGTTTTTGCAACTAACAGTTAATTTATACGACCTCGTCTCTCTACTTAAAGGTGTTTTTTTAAGATGTGCGTGCATGTATCATACTCACAAATATGTGTTTACCATACGAATCTTTAATCTGAGTGACCCATCCTCTCCATATAAATACAATGTATAACATTAATAAAAATATCTTACGTTATTGTCTTCAAAGAAAGACGGCAAAACACAAACACAGTAACTTCTCGAACACAAATACATAAGATTGAATACAGTAAACACCAACTTTGTCCTACTTCCTCTAAAGAATCGAACTACTTTCTTGTTAACAAAACAGAGAAAATTAGCCTGTTTTCGAAAATTACTGGAATTCTTCCCATGCATACGTACCTCCACTCAAGATCAACATTCCAACAACATTCCTGTCAACAAAGGGTCTATTCATACAGCTTTCCACTGCCCGACCCTAATTTGCACAACAATTAGCTACTTTGATGAACGAGTTCTACTCCACTAAGCAATAAAACTAGTTTCTCAAGTACAAATAACAAAGAAAGACGACCTGCTCTCAGAAATTCCTAACATTCTTTCATGCATACGTGTCTCCTCCCTCGAGCTACTTTCTTGAATTCAAAGAATACCGTCCTGTTCAAGGTTAAACCACTTTTAAGCAAACAATAAAAGAACATAAATATCCCTCCCTACCCACTCAAGCTCATTCACTTATTCTTAACAACGAAACAATAAAAACAATAACAAAGAGATATAGCCTCAGGAAGGAGAAATTCATACAACAAAGGACAACCAGTGAGGGAGCAGATCCATTAGCGGCATAGGAACAAAGGTAAGTAAACTTTCTATTCTCGAGCGATCAGGTCTATAAAAGGCAACCATACTCTTCATCCTGTGGCGACCTCGTAGATATTAAAGTATATTAACAAAATGTTTCCCAACAATTTAATTTGGTTGACAATACTGAAAATCAATATAAAACGGAATAAAATGTAAGAAAATCACTATAAAACTATATAAATTAACATAGAACAGTATAAAATTATCGTAAAAGAATATAAAACGTGTCAAAAATATCGTAAACGACTATGAAATGTGGGAAAAATAGGACAAAAATCGAAAAAATCTCGAAAAACATTATAAACACATAATTTAATGCTAGGAGTTGGCAACACATCACGGTGATAAGTGGGCTCTACCTTACTGTGTTTTACAGTATATTAGTGCTAAGTTGTAGTTTATATTCAGAATTCCTTTTCAATGAACTTAAAAAGTCCATTACTGAATTCTCTGTATCTCTCTGTGTGTGTCTTTATCTCTGTCTGTTATTTGCGATTTTTTTTTCAATTTTAAGCCCAGCATCAAAAACTATCTGAGAAAGTGATGGACTTTTTCGCGTCTCTCTTACCGTTCCCAAGATATTAGCAAAAATGACCGATTTCCGACGATTAAGGAAGCCATATATCGGGAACCGTAAGTTATAGAGAGATGATATTGGTGTTGATCAATATCTAAGAGGATAGTGAATATTTTGGTATCAAGTAGTAACCGGTGGCCACTGGTTTGGCCAGTGGCCACCAATTAAGATAAATACAAAAATGTTTACCTTTCTCTTAGGTATTGACTAAAACCAACATCATGTCTGTATGACTTATCATTCCCGAGATATTGGTCAAAAAATAGTTCCAATTTCGGAAGATTTAAAGAGTTATATTTCGGGAACCGTAAGTCATAGAGAGATCATATTGATTTTGATTAATACCGAAGAGGACGGTGAACATTTTGGTATCAAATAGTAATCGTGGCTACTAGCCAACTCTCACCGTTCTTCAGATGTTTTCCAAAAAAGTTCGAATTTCCGGAGATTTAAAGAACTATATCTCGGGAATCGTAAGTCATAGAGAGATGTTATTTTGCAAATTTTTGCGAGAAAGAGAAAGTATGGATAAAAAGATTTGCTTTTACATGTAGAAACAATCGCAGTTATCATTCCCGCTCAATCTCCTCATTTTTAACTTCGTTCTGGCAATTCTCTTGGAGCATTACCAACTGGTTATTGTTATACTGCTTTAACTTTCATAGTTTAACTTTCAACTATAACTCTGAGTTCCTATTAGTAGCGTAATATTTAAATGCAATAAAGATTAATTTTATGTGTTAAAAAATGACTACATCTTTCTCTTATGATTAATTTTTGTATTCAGTTATTCAGTTTCTGTGATTAAACTTGGCTAAGACCAGTTCTTTTCGGGCAAAAACTATCCAGGATAACGTTCTCCTTTCGTGCTGAAACCACGAAATTCACTAACGGGGAATCATCACGTCAAACAAAAGCCATGAAGCCGTGAGGAATAGGAAGTTGTTAAAGTCACTGTATCGTTCTCACTCTCGTTCTATAATTTTGATCAAATAGTAAGATTAGAAAGGCAATATATTCCAGCCAAACCGCGGTGCTCCCCGCGCTTGTTTAGTTGTCAGAGCGCACGTGCTTTTAATACACCTGGTTCTGGTTTCGATTTTCGGTGGGAGATCATTGTCATTTGAACACTTTACGGTGATTCGAGTTCCACCTTAAACTGTAGGTTCACGTCTCATATAGCATTGGTGGTGGAGAGAGACGCTAAACTTCAATAAACAATCAATCCGTTGGAAAAGTGAGACCACAATGGCGGGGAGCGCAGCGTGAAATTAATACATATTGCACAGGACTGGTTAGATAACTTGAATTACCCAAATCCAAACTTAAATAAAACCTAGATCATATGTGCTGTCTGGAGCCAGAGTGAAAGAACTTTTTCTTTCGTCCTGTGGCAAATTAGTGCTTATGGAAGCAGTGACACTTGAAACAAACTGTTGTCATTGGGAAATGGGCTTTACATAACTGTTACATCAATTTCTACACTTAGTTTGTTGTGGCATAAAATTTGGTGTGAAATGCACGAAACTCAAATAAACTCAGAGATCAGCGAAAATATAAATAACTCAAATAATGACACTATCATTGAGTGTAATCATTATTATTTATTTTTCCGTTACACGTGAATGTGAAATAACAAAAAAAAAAAAAAAAACATATAAAGTATATTCCAAACTCACAGAATTGAGAGTTGCCTATTGAGATTACTTTATTGCAAGGTGGAATAGTTTGATTAAAATTCGATAATAGGACCTTAGGCAAATGATTCTGCGGTCAGGAACATCAATTAGTAGTAACGGACCTAGGATGCAAGGAGTGTGACCCGTAGGGGTCAAGGGCCAAATGTGCTGGGTCAGGGACCATGGATCCCGGTGACATGAAATCTAGGGGGCAGGGGCCATGAGTTCATGAGGTAGGACAGGCACGTAGCCAACTGGGGGTCCGGGGTCCGGACTCACCCTTTCGAAACCAGAAATGAAAAATCAAGGAAGAATGAATCAAAAAGAAACGAGGAAGACAAGAATCAGTGTTAAAAATAAAAAGCTACAGCAAGCATTTGGTTACTCTTTCTTATGAGGAGCTTTGTGTGGGGAAAACAGAGGGGTCCAGTTAAAAAAATGGATATTATTGTATCGGAGCGTTCCTAATTGCATCTAGCTCCATGCTAATCTTATGGACTACAAATCACGATCGATAAACCGGTTCTATCAGATAGATTCTCAGGTAGAACTTAAAAAATGCCGAATTACATGCAATATATCGCACCTTCTCGAGAAAAGTGACAGAAGTCAAAAAACCTAAAGGTCCAAGTTTGTATCCCTCGCGAGAAAAATGACATAGCTCGTAACTTGTTTTAAAGTTATTTTATTTAAATATAATCACAATGTTTTTTTTTCTTTTATGTGTAAAAGTGTTGTAAATATAGCTTTAAAATTATCCCAAAATTAGAGTGTGTTAGAACAAAAATGACAAATTTCGTGTTATGTCACTTTTCTCGCAAGGGATACGAACTTGGACCTTTAGGTTTCTTGACTTGTATCACTTTTCTCGAGAAGGTGGCGATATCGTGTCGAATAAGCGGAATATCTCGGGAAGGTCAGGGAATTTGAAAGTTCTAGAAAAGTTACGGAATTTTCAGAATTTGTACTACTAGTCAGGGAAATTTCAAGCTTTCGAAAACATAGTGCCGTTCTGTAATAGTGTGGACATTTTTTTAAAAACAAATTTTTTGTCATCGCTTCACTGCAGTATAAAACATGTTATTTCAGAAACAGTTTTCTATTGCTCCTTTAACTTGTCATTTGGAACAAAGAGTAGTTGACGGAATAATAAAAACAAAACGTTATGTGGAAAAAAGTTCTGTTAATATTTGATTCAACAGAGAAAGAAACTCAGACATTGTAAAATATTGTGTAAGACATTATTGGATATGAACATTTTACAATAGTGAATATGGGCTTTTCATAATAGTTGAGGTCATAATGAAAGGATAATTGTTATATTTGAATGAACAGAGAGAGGTGTATGTATATATATAGGGTGTTAATGAACTATACCGACAAACTGTAAGAGGTGATTCCTCACATCAAAATAAGAGAAAAAGTTCGTATGTACCTATGGCGAAAAGTGCATAGTTTCAGAGTTAGGGCTGTCCAAAATTGCAAAGAAGCTAGTTTTGAAAAAGCCCTATTTCGAATTCCAGAAACTGTGGATGGTGGTTCTTATCAGCGTAAAGGAAGTCATGCATACGCAATCCAAAAGTGCGTATTTCATCAATTCTCAATAGGTGTAGATGGTATTTCCTACAGGGTGTAATTCTGAAACAGCGGCGCAAATTTGTCTTCAACAACGGGGAGGGAGGCGAGCAGATTTGAGGCTTATTCTGGGAGAACAGCAATTTCATCTCACTTTCCTTTGTGGCAATCGGACACAAATCATCACATTTCTCCCCAGAAAACACATTTCAAATAGGATTATTGGGGAGACAGTCCCCCAGTTCCAAGATTGGAGGGGATATGTTCCCCTCAGCCCTTCCCCCCGGGATTTGCGCCAGTATTCTCAGATATGCTATCAATAGAGTTTTCAGATATACCTTTATTTCAAGAAGAGTTCGAAAAGGCAGGAGGTAAGCCTTGACAACAATGGGCATCCAATGTTTCGGAGGGAAGGCCGAAGTGTTAGGAACCGGCAGCTCCATTTTTCTGTGTGTTCGGAATAACGTGTGATTATATGTATTTCGTCACGGTATATTTCACGTTTTCTTCACTTATAAAGCGTGAAAGAAAAGATCGCAGCATGCGTTTTCCCGAGTACGAGAGACTGTGCTGCTGACGATCCTTAACACTTCCGACATCGCGCTATAGGATTCCATGTTCACTGCTATCAAGGCTTATCGTTTGCCTACTTTGAACCTATCATAAAGTCAGAGTATGTCTCAAAATTCGGTTGATGACATGTCTGGGAATTTCACCCTGTAGCGAATAATCCGTACCCGTATAATGTTAATGTAATCCGTATTAACATTAATGAAATATGCATTTTTATATTGCGCATACGTGACTTCCTTTACGCTGATAAGGACAACCATCCACAGTCTCGAATTCGAAATAGGGCCTCTCGAAATTTGGCTTTTTCGCGATTTTGGACAGCCCTAGCTCTGAAAATATGCACTTTTCGCCATAGGTCCATATGAACTCTTTCTCTTATTTTGATGTGAGGAATCACCTCTCAAAGTTTGTCGGTATAGTTCATTAACACCCTGTATATTACATTGGAGGCAGAAGTGTCATTTCAGGAAAGCAGGAGGGCAGATTGTCTCCCTGAGTTTGAGCAATACATATATTTTAATTAGTAGCGTAGCAATAAAAAACATGAAACTTATGTCGGTAGAGAACTTTGCTTTCTTGGCAAGTAAAATCTGAAATGATGCTACTGACCGGAGGGGAAGGGAAGAAAAATTCACTCTCTTGTCGATTGATTTGAAATCCATATAGTGGAGATGATTGTGAAGCATCAAAATATATGGAGCATATTGGATAGAAATCTATTTTTTTTACGGAAGTTATCTTAACCTTTTTCTAAATAATCGAGAGTGAAGAAAACAGAGATGGCATTGGTCAATGAAAAGTTGACTCACCACCCATCATGCACGATCCAACGTAACCCACTGACCCACTCTGACTTTCCACCACTATACTCCCTGACTTACCACCCACCATGACCCACTAACTTACCACTCACCATTTCCTGCCGTGACCCATTCTGATCCACCATCCACCAAAACACATTGTCATCAACTCTGACCCATGATCCACGCCCTTCTCTCCACGGACTTCACTGAGTTTACACTTATAATCAGTGGCGTATTTAGGATTTTGTTTCGGGAAGGCTATGCACAACATAGGGAAGTAGGAGGGGGCAATTGCCCACCTGAGTTTGAGAATTAAATATATTTTAATCGATTGTCTACTAATATACTAGGAAAAAACGTGAAACTCGTATGTCGGTGGAGGATCTTACCCCCTCCTCCCAGGAAAATCTGAAATAACGCTCCTGCAAACACACATTGAATATTTGTAATCTCATTTCAACTTTACTGATTTTATTTTAGAAAAAAAAATGTAAATATTCAGTTTATCTGTGTGCGTTTTTACCTGATAGAAAATTTTGAGATGATAAAGCTGAAATATACTGATTACAGTTTTAGTGGCAAGAATTGCAGACTGGTGAATCTTATGTGACATGATATATACAAAAGCTTAGCAGTAAATCTAACCTCTTAATATATTCATAGAGGAAAAAGGAAGCTTTCTCTTGGTCTACCTAATTTTCCGGGATATTTATTCCCCTTCCCCCTCTTGATTTTCTTTAATTCAAACATTTATTTTTATTTATAACTAAATAATCTAAATATCCCTCTGCTATAATAACTAAAGTTCCGTTATGTTGATATCCGTGCAAGTTGGTGTGGAGCACAAGTTTCGCTTTTTAGCTCTTCTTAGTTTTGGTGTTATTGACGACGGCCGACTTGAATCAACTATCAATTGTCGAAACTATTATAGGAGAAACGAAAGAAACAACTAAGACAAGAAAACAGAAGAGTAGAATGGAAGAAAAAAAAAGAAAAAAAACGAATGCAATTCTTACATGAAACGAAATTTGACGAATACACTATTATTTCTAAACAAAGAGCATAAGAAAATGGAAAGTCAAAGAAATTCTTAGAAATGGTAAGAAGGATTATTGTTGTAGTGGCCTACGTGGAATTAGAAAAAATAAACTTATTTCAGGGGGGGACTTGAGCCCGATAGCCTTCCCTTAAATACGCCACTGCTTGTAATAAAACAAGGCTTGAATGGTTCAAGCACCGCTCTGTTACAATGTCGATGGACCTGACTTTTACGATATAAAATGGTAAAGTGTTCGTCATACGATGAATTTCAATTTATTACATCCTTGTTGAATTACAGAAACTTTTCAGTGAAAACTAACACGAAAGTCTCAGATCAAGGCAAAATAGGCCGTAAAAAAAAAAGAAAGAAAGAAAAAAGAAAAGAAAAAAGAAAAGTGTAAAATTTTCCATATAATTAAGCATACCTACAAACTTAAAATTTCCATGTAATTAAGCTTACAGTACAAATTTTATGTCTATTTTTCTCACAATTTTATGGTTTGATTGCCTTGTGCTCTGAACGCTCCATACAACAAACACAAACTTCATCAATTATTATAGTAGATATAAAATGCGAACCACTGTATTTTTGTTTCTCACCTTATTTTTCAACTAATATCGACCATTTTCGATTATTTTTACATATCAACCCACTGCCAGTTTCCCATATATAGAAAGTGCCCCCCATTAAAAGAGAATTTTAACAAATGCTAGGAAACGTTCTGTGTTTATTTTTAATAAAGAGTTAATATACTGAATTTCAGCTCCCTAAGTTGAACGGCTCCTGAAATATTAAATTTTTTGCAAAAAAAAAAAAAAAAAAAAAAAAGGACCCCTACTCCTCCCTTAGGATACCGGTATGTATTATAATGAAAGCGATATGATAACATCCCAGTTATGATTGGGGTCTAACTACAGTGCCTCGAAAAAGTATTGGTACAATCGCAGGTTTTGTATAATTTCAGTTGTATTATTTATATCAAGGATGTAAAATGAGTGATAAAATCATGTGTATGTGTATACATCTATGAATATATTAACGAAATGACTCAAATAAAAGCTATTTTTTCTCTCTCTCTGTAACAAAAAATAAAAACAAAATGATTCTAAAATTGTACGTCGAAAAAGTATTCGTAGAGCTGACACATTCAAGAAAATAACAGTAATAATAATATCACTTTTCAATTGATTAGTATTTTGTAGGGGTCCTTTCAGCAGCCATAATTGCCTGAAGTTTTCTGTAAATTGGAACGACTCACTTCGCTGTATTTTTAGGTGAAATATTGTCACATTCTTCCAATAAAGCATAACCCTGTACCTTATTTTTTGGTCAAATACTTCCCATAAATGCTCTATGGGGTTGATGTCTGGTCACTTGAACTTGTTTGGGTACATTATTAATAACCACATGTTAGTATTATGTGTGCTGTTTTGGATCCTTATCGTACAAAAATACGAAGTTGTTATTGGCACCCATTTTTGTAGTTTTTTGCCGAAGATTACTATTTAAAATATTGATATATTTTCTTTGGTTCATCGTTACTCCTAAAAAACACCAATTCCTGACACCGACATCACTCATTGACCGCCAAACAAGTATAGATCCCTCCAACACGTTCCATTATGGGACTACAATTTTTGGGATGAATTTCTGTACTCTTCATTCTTCGCATAGTTTTTCTTCCATTTGACCCAAGAAACTTATAATGAATTCTCATCGTTGAAAATAGCTTTGTTTCAAATGTTAAAGGGCTTATTTACGTCCTTCACAGCGAATTCTAGGCGCTTCTTGCGATTACTGTTAATATCCCAAGTTTTGTTTCTTGAAATATGGCAATTATAGCATGCTAATATTTTCAAACCATTCCTCACTGTAGGCAATGATACCTTTACCCGTCGTCTCAGTAGATCATTTGCAATCTGAGGGGCACTTATCTTTGGATTAATTTTGATAATATGCACTATTATGTTCTTGTACCTATTTGATAGTTCTTCTGGACGACCACTCCTACGTTCGTTGTTAATTGACTTCGTAACGCTGAATCTATCTAATATCAACCGCACCATTGATAAAAGTCGTTCCATGATTTTAGACTATATATTTCAGACACCGATTTAGTCTAATTGTGAATCCTGATAATAATTTTTCTTTCGTCCTCCGTAGCTTCTTTTCCTTTGTGCTCCATCTTACTTTTTTCTAAACGTTTGTGGTGAACGGAGACCAAGAAGTAGGGTGATACTTCGGTCAGTAACCTTACTAAGCACCAATGCAAGAGTAATCACACTTACACTGCTTGGCAGGTATCTTTACTACGAACAAAATTACGGAGTACGAATACTTCTTCGACGGGAGTAAGACGTGAAACCAGCAAACTACACTGAATAAGTGGCGCAACTGGTGAACTAATGGTGAAAGATAGTGTGGACGTAAATGCATAGGGATCATATATACATGTATCAACTCAATTTACTCGTTAAACAATCATAAACAGGCGTCCATTCTTTAAAAAATAAAAAATAAAAAAAATAGTAACTGTACGAATACTTTTTCGAGTCACTGTATATACCAAACGTCATTTCATTTGGCTTTCCCATTTTGCCGTGATGATCACGCACACATAGTTACTTTATTTTTGTATAATAATTCATATATTACAGGTGATTCAAAATTTCTTTGCAGTATCATCTCCTCTAAAAACACACAGGTTTTGTCTCGAAAGCCAAGTAGTAAGTCCTATTGCTATTATTACTATTACAAATATCAGTATCCAAAATGCTGAAGTTCTTTTTTACTTAGATATACTCATCTCAGGTAATAAATAGAAACAGAGGAAGAAGAAGAAAAATGGATACCTTGAAAGTAAAACAAAGACAAATTCAGTAGTGCTCAGAAGATGATGTATACAATGCACTGAGCAAAGTAGGCTGGTGGGTCAGAGTGGGTCACGGTGGGTGGTGGGTTGCAGTGGATCACGTCCTATTGAGCCACTGACCTACTCCCAAATCTTGACCCACGACACACTGACACACTCCATCTCTGGAAGAAAGTGTAATCCATTTTTTAATCTTCAGTAATCTTAGGTCCAGCCAGAGAGGATGAGTCGGAAGCCTTTAAAAAATCGTCACGTTGTATCAAAATCAAACATTTTAAATAAAATCATCGTGGAACCTATTTGTTACACTAAGGGTGGGAGCATCATTCATTATTAATAGATTTTAACCCCAACCTTCAGGGATCATCAGAATACATTGTAAAAATTGTACACTATGTTTTGTAGAAAATAAATAACTTTTACTTATCTTAAGTTATCCTGCAAAATTGTTAGTATGCATATATTGAAACTTGCAGCATGGGATTGATATCATCCCTTTTGACCTTCTTATTCTCCATGAACAGTAGGTTGGAGCAAAAGAAAAAAAAACAGATTTTCGAGTATCACGTTCTGATAGGGCTCTAAAGTTCCGTATTCGCATGCTAATCAATGAGAAAATAAAGAAAAAATCACACTTTGGATTTTCAGTTCGCGCAAACGGCCTAAAGCTAAAAAAGAAAATGACAAAAACATCAACAGTTACCTTTATGCAAGGAATATACAGATTACTTTTTTTTAGCGTCTAAGTAAGTTGTGAGGTCACGTTTGTTTATAATTCGTTAATATGAGTGATTTTATATTTTTTATTTTTATAGCGATTTTGAAGTTCGCCCATTTCTCAACGTTTTTTTTTCTTCCTTAAGTTGAATTGGCTCAGATCTCACCACGTTCCACCCACACCCTATCCAACCATCCTATCAATTAGGACGTGTTAAGTTATGTTGATTTAGTCAAGGACATTGTCTTAAATTCAGATTGTTCGAATCAAATTTTGACATTGTAAGTCTTGAGAGCAAAATTGAGCTTCATTAGCAATCTCTGTTTTCTTGTCCTTGCACATTTCCTGCAGACTCTGTAACAAGTTTGACACATCTTTCAACTTCCTGAGTATAGCATAGCAAATTTTAAGAAATCACACTTAAGAGCAGATTTATCATGCATAAATGATAAGATATTGTTGTTTCTGTTATCAAGCTTTCGAGCACTGGAGGGGGCGACAGCTTACATTTTCTCCAATCTTTCAGCTCACTGTAGTCCTTGGCATCAAAATTTATTGAAAGTGGCATAAAAGTTCTAATAGAGCAATTCAGACAAGGCAGTGTGCTCCAGATGTGGCTCTAAGAGATCTTGGACCTCTCAGTTACTTCCGATAGCTGATATGTGCAAACCGCGTCTTACGGTTGTACGTTTCTCAAACAAATCTTACAAACGAACTCAAAGTGCTTGTAAACTATATTATAAACACATATGCTCCCGTCTGGTTCGACATACAGAGATATCAATTAGTCAAAAGTAGACCTAAACATTTTGAAAGTAGTTCAAACAATTAGACATTTGCTAAACAACATTAAAGAATCGTCGATCCTGTAATTGAGAGAAATGCGTTCTACTGCCATATTGTTAGCTATGACAGTGGACGAGAGACAGCACGTACGAAAGTTGGGTTGCAGGAGAGTGTTAGAGGCAAGAAATCAAGATCCGAAGAGAAATCTGTTAGAACTTTTATGCCATCTTCAATAAATTTTGATGCCATGGATTACAGTGAGCTGATAAATTGGAGAAAATGTAAGCTGTCGCCCCATGCAGTCCTCGAAAGCTTGACAATAGAGAAACAACAATATCTTTTCACTTAGGCATGATAAATCTGCTCATGAGACTTCTTAAATTTTTCATGCCATTCTCAGGAGTTGAAAGTTGTATCGAACTTGTCACAGAGTCTGAAAAAAAAAAAAAAATGCGCGGACAAGAAAACAGAGATGACTACATTAGATCAACTTTGCTCTCAATACTCACAATGCCAAAATTTGATTTTTAAAAAAATCTGAATTTAAGACAACATCCTTGAATAAATCAACATAATTTAGCACACCGTAATTGATAGGAGAGTTGGGTAGGATGTAGGTGGAACTCGAATTGCAGACATTTCCTCATGATGAGTTCTGAGCCATTTCATGAAAAAAAAAAAAAGAAAAACTCTGACAAATGAACGAAGAGCTTCAAAATCGCTTTGAAAATAAAATGAATAAAATCACTCATATTAACGAACATGACCTCATACAACTAAAATAAAGTACTTAAACGCTATAGAGATAAAAAAAATAAAAGTAATCTGTATATTCCTTGCGTAAAGGTAAATGTTGGTGTTTTCTATCTTTATTTTTCTAAATTTAGGCCGTTTGCGCAAACTGAAGATCCAAAGTGTGATATTTTTCGTTATTTTCCCATTGATTAGCACACGAATACGCAACTTTTGAGCTCTATTAGAATTCGATACTCGGAAATTTTATATTTTTCGCTGCACCCTAATGAACAGCAACTCCAAACAACAAGCTTATGTCAGAAAAGTGGAGCAAACTACTCACCGAATTTGATTACAATCGAATAAGTTTTACGAGAGTTATCCGTGGAACGGATAGATGGAGAGACGAACAGACACATAAATGCCAGTCGAGTCGAATGGTAGACGCTCGCTTCAATAATCTATTCCAGCAGAATAAAAAGTATCAAATTGGCAACCAACAATATACATTTTGGAGCGATATATTTTTATTGGCACCCGGAAAAGCATCGATAGAATCTACGGATCAGAATTTACCATTGAGAATGTAATTTTCTTCAGCTAAATGTGAACCATTGACTGTTTATCTGTGGACAATATTATACTTGTAGATAAACAAAAATTAAAATTTAGAACTTAATAATAATTTGTTGCTATATCTCATACACCATACCATGCACTGTCATCTTGTTATTGTCATAATAAAAAAAGCTTGATTAGTATACACGTCACTATTAGTTTCACCTTAATAGATGGAGTAGTTATTGTTCAGGTAGGATGACCAGCCAGACCAGAAGCACTGATTTTCGCAGTACAGCACTGTTTTTCAAAGAACTGTCTTGCGTATTGCGAAGACTCCTAGAAAACCGAGAAATGTCCTTCTTTTTAAAAATGATCTGTGAAATGTCCTGAGTTACAGTAACTCATTTGCAATATTTTAACGTTTCATTCTTTATTCACAACGTTCTGAATCATATGCACTTCTTTCCTCAATGATGAACTGCTGTGTTTTCTAATACTCCTCGAAAGATGGAAAGATTAGGAAAGCAGAAGAATCAACAAACCATTGTTTTGCAATCCGTTGTTTTTACTGAGAAGGCCTTACTGAGATATTAAGGTACGAAATATTTGAAGGTTGTGAGACAAGAACATGGTAACCCATAATTTTACTATTTTAAGAAACTAGAGGTTTTCTGCTGCACAATTCATTTTAAAAGTTACAAAGCTGATTTTTCACGTAAGACTATGCATGAAGGATTAAAATAATTGTATCAAATCAATATATCGAATTTCTAATTTTGTATGCTGCTGCATGGGTTATATTTTTTTAACATTTAACCCATAATTGATACAAACCTTATTTTCTAAAGCGTGTGTGTTTATTTTACGCCATGGCTCACATTTTGTATTGGATTTTCGTTTTTGTTGACTCATTAATTCAAAACATAATGTATCTAACGACAGAAAGAAAACTCGAACGAGTGGAGTTTTAATGCAGCTAATGAAAGTATTACAAACTTTGTGAAAAATCTTATTATCCAAAGAAATCGATTCTAAATTAAAAGAAAATCTAATATAAAAACGAATTGTTTTCACAATATCCAAACAGAAGTTTACACAAAAATGAATCTTGGAAATATTTAAGTTTTACGTCCCACAGTTATGCCGGCGAGGCTAAAGGAGACGGAAATGAATCTTGGAGTATATTGCTTTTACTCCATGACGTGTTGGTCCTCCTTTGTATCATCAAGTTGTCCTATGTCAATTTGATACACACGTTAGAATATTAATATTCGCGCTATTTCCGTTTTTAACCGCAAAGAGCCATTTCTAACCTAACCTAACCCAACCCTAACGGTAGTCCAGTTCCACTCCGCCAGAATTGAGTATTTGCCACAATTAAGTTTTTTTCTACATCAAACGAAAACTATAGATACTTAGGATTCGAAAAGTGGGATATAGGCCCTTATACTTCACCAAAGTAAAGCAGCATTAATAAAAGGAAATCACGTCAGGCGACGTAACAATTATAGTTCTTTCGATTTTTGAAGTACAAGGGCCATATGTTCACTTGTTTGCCCAAGTTATAAAATCTTGCTGGACCAGCCACAATCCGGCACGAATTTCCAGCAACTCAGTGCGGATTCCGGATGAATGTTTGCGAATACATAGGCTTAAGTAGGTGGTAATATAACTATCGTCACTCATGAATATTCATGAGTGACGATATTTCTGACATTTTAGCACTTCGTAATACACAGTCGGTTGACAGTTTGAAGAATGGATACACCTTTTTTCCGCATATTAATGACACATAATGTATGTAAGTGCGGCTGGAGGTTATATAGAGAACATGACACATAATAAATGTTTTCCGGTTAAAGAAATGTTAATTGGACAAGCAGAATACAGAAAAACCTTTCGGAAAATAAAATATGCAGATCATACACGTAGAACAATTTAATATAAAGTTGGATTCATTAATATGCAGCACATGCAACGCGACAGCTGCTGTTGGAGAATATTCTGGAATTGTGATCGTTGGAATGAGTGAAAGAAAGTACTGGAAACTTCGAGTTCTTTTTTTAAATTTATTATTGTTGGAATAGGGGAAAGAACACATTCGAAAATTTTGGAAAGATTGAAGAATATAAAAATAACGATTTATTTGCATGATTCGTACAACGTATAAGAGATAAGAAACGCAAATATACTGTTGGAAGAAGAAAATTGCTACATAGAAAGCACCGGAAGAAAAAATCATTAGTAGGCACTAACTTTGCAGTATTTTTGTATTATACTTGTTCATTTTTATATGGGAAAGGGACATATTGTAATTGTTGAGATTATAAGGGGACGGAAGTGTTTGTTTTAATCGGGAATTGATTGCGGATTTTTCGGCATTGAAAATCATATGACTCGGTGTACTTTTATGAAATTATAACATGACTAAGATATAGTATAATGTAATATGTAGGGTAGAGGGAATCAGCATTAATGATTGCACTAGGAATCGAATGAGTATTCTCCCAGGTGGAGAACCGTACGCTAAATTGTATGCTTGAAATGTGAACTTATTACTTATATATAGCTAAGAATTGTGTAAGACATAACAGGAAGTCAACAGAATCCGCATCGGGAATCGAACCAGGGCTCTTCCACGTGAAAAACCGTACGATAAACCTTTTGCTTAGCAGGTATTGTTACTTGTATGTATCTATGAATTGTGTAAGACGTATAACTGGTATTTAGAAAGTATATGGTAAGAAGGAAGTTTTTATTGAGTAGGAAGCCATGACATTGCCGGAACTCGAACCAGGGTTGTCCCACGTGGAGAACCGCACGCTTGCTTGCACTGTAGACTTTTCTCAGTTATAAATATTATATTTTTACTGTGTATGAACAAACTTATATTGGATAGGTAGTTAACAGAATCTGCACCGCGAATCGAACCATGGCTCTCTTACATGCAAAGCCAATATGGTTGGGAATGTTAGTGCTACGTTGAATATTGTAATTGGAAATCGTAATACAGCAAATTACTAATTCTTAATTCTTTTATTGTTTTAGGTGGTGAAGGAAATAGAAACGGTTGTAATTAATAGAAACATTGGAGATAAAACCTATTGTTGTGAATTGTTTGTTGCGGAGGTTTTTAACGTAAAGGAGTTACAGATTGTTCTTAAAATATGGATTTACTGAAACCGTTGGATCTTAGTGGTATGAAATATTGAAAATATTGGATAATGTGTGATATGAATATTGAATACTGAAATATCGACATAAAAGTTATTATAAGTTATACATCCAACGAATATACTGACTAGACTAAAGGAGACGGTGATGAGAAATTAATGAATATGGTGAAATGAAGAAAGTGGGAGGAAGCAGGAGAACCCCGAGAAAACCCACACACACCGTGTTTGTTTACCACAAAGCTTACCTGGCGCGAGCTGGGATCGAACCAACGACCCCATGCACCACAGGTGAACGCTGTATTGCGTACCCACTATAGCTCTTTATGTATTATATTGGATGAATAAAGACGCATTTATAATTTGTAGAACGAGATTGTAGGAGGAAACGGGAGAACTCCGAGAATGTAGGCGGAAACGGGAGAACTCCACACAAACACAATGTTTAAACTAAAAATACACTTTGAATGAGGGAAAACATTTCGTGTTAGAACTGACTTATTTTTATGATTAGCGCTATTTAATGTCTATGAACGAGGAAAGAAACTTAGTGTAGCAGTTATTGGAGAATTATACTTTTTGAAACTCTTTATACAAAACTAGATTTTTTATTTAATTGTATACATTACGCTGAAGGAAATGGATTAAAAATAATAAGTTGTCTTATATTATTGAAGTTGATTGCTTGACTAAAGGATATTGCTTTTAACACTGAAAACCCACAATTATTTTTCCACTGAGAGTTCAATAGCAACTATACGTGTCGGAGAGACAGATACATTTTACGTATATAATAATGAGTAAGAATATTTAACTTTGACACCTCGAAGATTATACAACCGACAAGTTAAAAATGTTTTGAGGATTGCATATTATATTATATTCACAGACAGTCTGATACGATTTTGTATTTTACTTGAAGTGTGATGAATATTTTTTTGAACTAAAAGGGTATTTTATTTATAGATCTTGTTTGTAACTTAGAAAAAACAAGAACATATTCTTGTAATGGTGTTATGACTGCCAGAAACGAAATAATAGCTAACATGTCCTTTTTATAGTTGAAATAGATGTCTTTCAATATTAAACTTGAATAAAAAATTAGTCTGAATTTCGACAATTTAAAACTTTATTGTAATTGTTACAAATGCATAAGAAAATAGTATTTAATGTTTTCGTTGTCTGCATATACAGCGCAGATATATTTGTGAGCGAATACATGGCATACAGTTATAACATATCAGAAGTGTTGTACTCCCGAAATTAGATTTTCCTAAACGTTAAAGAGATTATATTGTGCAATTTGCACTTATTGAGTTAAATTTGGTCATTTAAGACGAACTGTGGTTTCGCTCTTTTACCCAATGAAATTATATTGGATTGAAATACGGAAGTTACAATGTTTGGAATTTTTAGTTACTGTTTTGCTGGTTCTATGAGTGATTTGGGAGGGCTATTGTTTAAAGTGGAATTTGAACCATTACTAATGCTTGTAACGAGAAAGTATATCTATTGGGAAGACTTTCTTTGACGCAGATGAGAACTAGCCCGTGTTTAAGACAGCTTTACGAAAACGAATGTTTGCACAACGAATTGAATTACTATTGCTCACACCAAGATTTATTTTAACTGTACCTGGGACTTTTGATTGACAAGTAAATTAGTAAGTGATATTTTAAATCGGTGTTGAGATTTATTTCGTATTAGGTTATCGACTACTGTTTGGATTAATTTTTTAAATTTATGTTTTATATAACAACAAGGTTATAAGGAACAGTATATTAACAGTAAAATGGGTTCCAAACCACAATAGGGATAACGTTAATGCAGTTGCTGTGTATATGATCCGTTATGGAAGATTAGTTTCTTAGTATATAGCATATTTTATATTATTGCAACTGCAAGAGAACTGTATTATAAGACTACCTACCACATGTAAATAATAGTTAGAGCTAAAATACTGAAGTACTGGCAACTGAATTGTCAGTGAGACTAATGCATTGTTTTTAAAGAAATAAACTGATATTAGAAAAATAATCTTAGTTGTTTTGTATGCTATATGAAGAAACTAGTGTTTAAGAAGCAGTGCATTAGAAGAAAAATAATTGTTTTCGAAGAATATGGTAGGAAACTGAAAATATTTAATACTATATTTTAATTTTTTAGAGACATTACCAACGTAAGTAATTGATGAACTGTTGTCCATTGAACAGGAGGCACTGAGCTTGATACCTTGTGTTTAGTTTACGATATGAAGACTTTAAAACTTTTCTTTAATCATTTACTTTTAAATGAAAAACAACATATAATCTTGTATGCAGAATGAATTGAATTAAGGGCGTACCCACGCGAGGGATTCATTGGATGCGGACCACATATAAAACTTTATAACCCAACAAATATATCAACACTTTCTTAAGAGAATTATGGTTGCAGTAGGAGAAAAATGCGTGATATACAGTAGAAAAGTCGATGTTACAGTACCCTTGTACTCTTTCTTTTCTTACAAAAGAAGTTAGTGTACTCTTTTGCTGAGAATATAGATGACAATATTGTAAAATTACGTGTTGTTTTATTGCAAGTAGAATAATGTTACTTCAATACTGCTTAAACGCAGTGACTGTTAGTGCAGGATTCACCCTCCAACAAATTTCAGGATGTGCAGACCCTTACTTGGTATATGCTTTTTTAAAAGAATAAAGCTTAGAGAGCTCAATACTTTGAGGTAAAGGATAAAATGTCTATGAAATGCATAGAAATATATAGGAAAATACTTTCTCTTATTAAGATGATAACGTGAAATACTTATTCCATTTTATATAGTAAAAGGACAAGATTGTACTTTTGTGAATAATTACCTTGGACTTGAAAATCAAACACAACCCTTTTGTTAGACAACCACTAGAAATCCTACGTATAATGAATTGACACACACTGCAGACGCTTTACTTTTATTGATCCTGATAATAAACATTGTATGGTAACCTCATGAAACTTGTAGACCCACAGTGAGGTATACTCGGATATGGGGAGAGCACTATGACTCAGTGATAGAACGACATTTTGATGGTCATGATTTAAAACCGACCGAGTGAACTTTGTGATGGACAACATCTTTTTTCTCCTGGTACTTCCATTTCCTATAGCATTCATTTATTGGCTTAATTGGCTTATCCCTTAACCTAAAGGACGTTCTTCAGAGTAAGGAAGCTATCATGTTTCATAATATATAGTATAACAGGTACGATTGTTGTTGTATATTAAAACCTCAACTTCCTCGATAGAATTTTACAACGACAAAAGATTTTGAATTGAATAATAATACGATTTCTATGCCTTGACGGACTAAGATCGAACCATGGATCCACCATGCGCCAGAGGTGAAGGATTTGAAGACGATGAAGAATATTTTATAATCCCACAGTAATAATAATTGTTTGTGATTCCTAGTATACTAAATGATACACAGGTTACACGAATTTTATTTTGTTCTTTTTGAACTAATGTTTAAGAGGACCAGAAGGATAGATTTCAAGAACTACTTATGGTCCACGGATTACACTTTTAATTTACAGCTTTATACACTTGCATTCAAAATTATAGGGCCATTAGATGGTTGTATAAGACTCTTGTTGGAATAAATGTTTTCGCTGGAACCTTTTTTAAAATTTAATGTGAAACTTTAAACCTAATGATGAAAATAAGAACATGCTGAGGTAAACTTGAAAACTCCCATCATGCAAAAGAATTAAGGAAAACAGTCTCTGTTTTCAAGCTGAGACTATCCATGGTTGACATTGACTACCAAATATAACGATTATTTTTCTCAGATGATGAGTTTGTATGCTTATACCAGTAGCTAAAACTTTAAAAGTGAACCAGGTAGTGTTTGTAAAATGGTATTACATGGTTCAACCTCAGAACATGTGCAATTGTTGAGTTGAGTTGACTTTGAGTTTTACGTACCGTTCAGCAGCGAGGCTATGTGAGACGTGGATCTACTGATTAACGTGGAATCCGAACCACATGAGCTTCCGCCAGGACTCGAACCCGGGTCTCCCACGACAAAGGCGCGTACGCTAACTACTTAGCCACGAAGGATCTCCATGTGCAATTGTGATGGACAATAATTCCATGGGTAGTGGTGCTGGTGGACAACAACAATTTCACAAAACATCTGTCGGGATCAAATTAGCGATACATGAACTTTCAAAAGATGAAATGTTTCTTTATCTGGACTGTTAATACGTATTTGAAATTTCATCGGAACAAGCATTCAACTTAAACTATAATAAACGAACGAACTATCTAGTTGCTTTATAGGAGGGCGATACAGGTGTGGATGAAACGTTTATGTGTTGATTTTTTGAACACGAGTTGTGTGCGAGTAATTCAATTTTATTTAACTTTTAATATTAGAGATTATTTTATACGACCATTTAATATTTATTATTTCTTATATATATTCGCTTTCATCATTTGTCCATTGTAATGTTAGTAGAAAAAATGTTTTATTTAACAACATGAGCACGAAAACCTACGAGAAAAATATTAGACAACATTCATAATTATCACTGTACGGAATACTTCTTTGAACGAAAACCCAGTTTGGTCCATTACTAGAGTGTATCCATTTGACACGAGGATCCATTAGATTAATCCCAGACCATGACAATTTGTGATGGACAACACCCTGTGGATTTTCTCGGGGTTCTCCATTTCCTACCACTTTCTTCATATTCAACATTTTTTACAATCATTAGCCATTCAACGTTGTCTACTTGTAAAATATCTCAGGTGGATGAGTATATAAGACTCATGCCAGAATAAGTGTTTGCGCTTTGCTCTCAAGCCAGAAAAAGAAGAAACTCGTATCCACGAAGTGAAATTTCTCGAGTTCCTACTCGCCAAATTTCACAAGTTATAATTTTGAATGCAAGTGTATAAAGCTATAAATTAAAACTGTAATCCGTGGACCATAAGTAGTTCTTGAAATCTATCCTTCTGGTCCTCTTAAACATTAGTTCAAAAAGAACAAAATAAAATTCGTGTAACCTGTGTATCATTTAGTATACTAGGAATCACAAACAATTATTATTACTGTGGGATTATAAAATATTCTTCATCGTCTTCAAATCCTTCACCTCTGGCGCATGGTGGATCCATGGTTCGATCTTAGTCCGTCAAGGCATAGAAATCGTATTATTATTCAATTCAAAATCTTTTGTCGTTGTAAAATTCTATCGAGGAAGTTGAGGTTTTAATATACAACAACAATCGTACCTGTTATACTATATATTATGAAACATGATAGCTTCCTTACTCTGAAGAACGTCCTTTAGGTTAAGGGATAAGCCAATTAAGCCAATAAATGAATGCTATAGGAAATGGAAGTACCAGGAGAAAAAAGATGTTGTCCATCACAAAGTTCACTCGGTCGGTTTTAAATCATGACCATCAAAATGTCGTTCTATCACTGAGTCATAGTGCTCTCCCCATATCCGAGTATACCTCACTGTGGGTCTACAAGTTTCATGAGGTTACCATACAATGTTTATTATCAGGATCAATAAAAGTAAAGCGTCTGCAGTGTGTGTCAATTCATTATACGTAGGATTTCTAGTGGTTGTCTAACAAAAGGGTTGTGTTTGATTTTCAAGTCCAAGGTAATTATTCACAAAAGTACAATCTTGTCCTTTTACTATATAAAATGGAATAAGTATTTCACGTTATCATCTTAATAAGAGAAAGTATTTTCCTGTATATTTCTATGCATTTCATAGACATTTTATCCTTTACCTCAAAGTATTGAGCTCTCTAAGCTTTATTCTTTTAAAAGAGCATATACCAAGTAAGGGTCTGCACATCCTGAAATTTGTTGGAGGGTGAATCCTGCACTAACAGTCACTGCGTTTAAGCAGTATTGAAGTAACATTATTCTACTTGCAATAAAACAACACGTAATTTTACAATATTGTCATCTATATTCTCAGCAAAAGAGTACACTAACTTCTTTTGTAAGAAAAGAAAGAGTACAAGGGTACTGTAACATCGACTTTTCTACTGTATATCACGCATTTTTCTCCTACTGCAACCATAATTCTCTTAAGAAAGTGTTGATATGTTTGTTGGGTTATAAAGTTTTATATGTGGTCCGCATCCAATGAATCCCTCGCGTGGGTACACCCTTAATTCAATCCATTCTGCATACAAGATTATATGTTGTTTTTCATTTAAAAGTAAATGATTAAAGAAAAGTTTTAAAGTCTTCATATCATAAACTAAACACAAGGTATCAAGCTCAGTGCCTCCTGTTCAATGGACAACAGTTCATCAATTACTTACGTTGGTAATGTCTCTAAAAAATTAAAATATAGTATTAAATATTTTCAGTTTCCTACCATATTCTTCGAAAACAATTATTTTTCTTCTAATGCACTGCTTCTTAAACACTAGTTTCTTCATATAGCATACAAAACAACTAAGATTATTTTTCTAATATCAGTTTATTTCTTTAAAAACAATGCATTAGTCTCACTGACAATTCAGTTGCCAGTACTTCAGTATTTTAGCTCTAACTATTATTTACATGTGGTAGGTAGTCTTATAATACAGTTCTCTTGCAGTTGCAATAATATAAAATATGCTATATACTAAGAAACTAATCTTCCATAACGGATCATATACACAGCAACTGCATTAACGTTATCCCTATTGTGGTTTGGAACCCATTTTACTGTTAATATACTGTTCCTTATAACCTTGTTGTTATATAAAACATAAATTTAAAAAATTAATCCAAACAGTAGTCGATAACCTAATACGAAATAAATCTCAACACCGATTTAAAATATCACTTACTAATTTACTTGTCAATCAAAAGTCCCAGGTACAGTTAAAATAAATCTTGGTGTGAGCAATAGTAATTCAATTCGTTGTGCAAACATTCGTTTTCGTAAAGCTGTCTTAAACACGGGCTAGTTCTCATCTGCGTCAAAGAAAGTCTACACTTCCCAATAGATATACTTTCTCGTTACAAGCATTAGTAATGGTTCAAATTCCACTTTAAACAATAGCCCTCCCAAATCACTCATAGAACCAGCAAAACAGTAACTAAAAATTCCAAACATTGTAACTTCCGTATTTCAATCCAATATAATTTCATTGGGTAAAAGAGCGAAACCACAGTTCGTCTTAAATGGCCAAATTTAACTCAATAAGTGCAAATTGCACAATATAATCTCTTTAACGTTTAGGAAAATCTAATTTCGGAAGTACAACACTTCTGATATGTTATAACTGTATGCCATGTATTCGCTCACAAATATATCTGCGCTGTATATGCAGACAACGAAAACATTAAATACTATTTTCTTATGCATTTGTAACAATTACAATAGTTTTAAATTGTCGAAATTCAGACTAATTTTTTATTCAAGTTTAATATTGAAAGATATCTATTTCAACTGTAAAAAGGACATGTTAGCTATTATTTCGTTTCTGGCAGTCATAACACCATTACAAGAATATGTTCTTGTTTTTTCTAAGTTACAAACAAGATCTATAAATAAAATACCTTTTAGTTCAAAAAAAAAAAAAATATTCATCACACTCCAAGTAAAATACAAAATCGTATCAGACTGTCTGTGAATATAATATAATATGCAATCCTCAAAACAAAAGGTATCAACCTCGACTGCCACCACATTACCTTACTATGACTACACGTTCTTGCGAACTTCATCGAGATTACATCCGCACCAGAAATCCTGAAGCCTTACATCATCATCAACAATTGCAGAGAATTGTGCACAACTACATCCGGGCCTATAAACTTCGGTGTTGGGTGAAAGCCTGTAATAAAATCTCTACCACCAGTCATCCTACCAAATTTTGGGAAAAGTTTGACGCTTTATGCGGCAAGTACACAAAAATTCCCTATCCCATTCTCATCGGAAACTCCGCAATTCACACAGATACGGAGAAAGCAAATGCCTTTGCAGACCATCTGCAGATTATTTTCACGCCACCACCACCTGGAATTACACCCCGTATTGCAGAGAAAGCCGATATTTCTCCATTCTTGCAACGCAATACCTTGCATGAACTCAGTGTCGATCAACATGTTACTGCACCCATCACTGTTCAAGAGGTCACAGATACCGTCAAATGTAAACGAGATACAGCGCCAGGCTTCGATATTATCACCTATCACCAGATCAGGGAGTGTCCACCCACATTGCTCATCCTCATCGCCAATCTTTTCACCGTTATACGAGGTCACTACGAAAGTTTTGAGATACGCACTGTTGTGGCATACTATTTGAATTCCAACAATTGCGTTCGGTAGTGGTATCCAGAGCGAACAAGCGAAGCAAGTTTCAACTCGCCTCGCTTATCGGCGTGGTCGTATCGCCTTCACTTGTTTGTTGATGTGAGCAGTATTCGGCTGTCTAGAATGGAGCTCGAAAGGGAACATTTTCGGGCAATTATCCTTTACGATTTCAAAAATGGTTTGAACGAGACACAAAGTTTTGACCGTTTGCAGGGGGCATTTGGGGACCTTGCTCCTTCCCGTGCTACAATTTTTCAGTGGTTTGGTTAATTCGGAAGAGGCCGTACATCGCTTAAAGATTAAGAGAGAGCTGGACGTCCGGCAACAGCTGTGTCAGATGAAAACATTGCCGCTGTGGAACAAATGATTCGAGAAAATCCTCGAACAACTTTCAAGGACATTGAATCTTCAATGAACATTGGATCGCCAGCAGTAACAAAAATTCTTCATGATCATCTTCGGCTCAGGAAGGTTTCATCTCGTTGGGTGCCTCACACTTTGACTGAACAGCAGAAGCGCATGCGTGTGGAATGGTGTGAAAAAATGCTTGCAAGATTTGGTGGAGGCAATTCTCGACGCGTCTCTGACATTGCTACTGGTGATGAGACTTGGATATATCAATTTGACCCTGAAAATAAACGCCAGTCTACAGTTTGGATCTTTCCAGACGAAAATCCAGCCACGAAAGTGAAGCGACCGCGAAGTGTGGGGAAGAAGATGGTCGCAACTTACTTCTCCAAATCTGGCCATGTTGCAACTGTTCCATTTGAAGAACAAAGGACTGTTACTGCTTAGTGGTACACCACTGTTTGCCTAAAAAAAAAAAAGTGTTCCAGAAGCTTCGGGAACGGCGTCCAAGAACTGGAATGCGTGGGATCCTGCTTCATCATGACAACGCGTATATATATAAATGAAAGTGACTATATTTGTAACTTAAGAACTCTTGAACCACCAGACTGTTCTCGATAAAAATTTTCAACATAGATGAGGTTCGGGCCTGGGATGGATTTTACCATTTCACTTTGAAAGTGTAACTTAAAGGAAGGAAGTGCGGATATATATTGAAAATTACCGATCTTAGTGTCGAACTCATAGTTTTCGGAGTTGCTGAGATGAACAGTGACATTTCCGATGAAATTTAAATTCAAATGCAGCACTGTAGCTTGGGGAGGAGAGATACATAAATGATCACAAAAGACCGACATTAGTGTCAAATCCATAGTTTTCGTGGTTGCTGAGATGAAAAGTAACTCCTCCGATGCTGTTTAAATAAAAAAAAATCAGGGGAGGGAAGAGGGAAGGGAAGATATAAAAATGGTTGAAAATACCCGATATCAGTGTCGAATCCATAGTTTTTGGGGTCACTGAGGTGAACTGTGATACTTTCGACACAGTTTAAATCCAAATTTATCCCCGCAAACTAGGGATATATATATATATATATATATATATATATATATATATATATATATATATATATATATATATATATATGCAAAATAATTGATATTAGTGTGAATCCGTAGTTTCCAGGGTTGCTGAGATGAACACTGACATTTACAATGCAGTTTAAATCCAAATTCAACGGCGAAAATTTAGGGGGGAAGGGGATGATACATAAAAAAATATCGAAAATGACTGATATTGGTGTTGAATCCATGGTTTTGGGGGTCCTCACTCCTCAGATGAACATTAACAGTTCCGATGCTGTTTAAATCCAAATTCAGGGCCACAATTGGGGGAGACAGAAGGGGTGGATATATAAAAATAATCGAAAATGGCCGATATTAGTGTCGAATCCAAAGTTTTCGGGGTGGCTGAGATGAACAATGACACTTCCGATCCGTTTAAATCCAAATTCAGCCCCCATTAGTTACTCCTAAAGGGGGAGAGTGACATGTAAAAGTAATTGAAAATGACTGATACTAGTGTCGAATTCACAGTTTTTGGGGTCCCTAAGTTCATTGGTGACAGTTTTGGATCCCTTTACACCCAAAATGAAATGTATTCTCCTCGTGTAAAGAACGGACATTCTGTTAGTCTTTAATAATAACGAACGGAAATTTTACAAAATTCTTTAAATATATTTGTCACTGTTCAAACTTACGCACTTGTGCGATGTATGTGTGTATATCTAAATAAGATCATCTCCTTTTATGAATTGTTCGAAAAATATAATTACAAATAATAAAGAGGGATTTTTATTAGAAATCAGAAAACTAAAAAATAAAATTAAAAGCTGTTGCTTTAAGATTTTTTCCCGCTAGCGAAATACGTTGTATGTACTGCACACCCCTTAGAGCAAATACACGTAAGTTTAGTATCAGGCGGAGAAATAGTTTTAAATTATATTTTCCGGATTTTGCCAATATTTCCGAACAAAAGATTTTTTCTAAAGGATTAAAAATGTCCGGAAATTTTACACAGCACGAGGAAGATACGTATCTCCATAAAATATATATTTGATTTTAACATACTGGTATTAACTAAAATGATTCTGGCCATGTTATTTTAACACTTCCCTACCATAAAACAGTAACTTTAAAAGATCACTTAAGATAATTTAATTGTGTCTATATTAATTAATCTAACTAGGATTATATTTTAGGAACTTTTGTAGCCATAATTCCATTCTATCACTGTGCTAACTTTAAAGGAGTGGTACAAATATATTTGTTGCCACAAAATTTCCCTATTCTAATACAAGAAACATAACTACTCAATGATCTTAACTGTAAACTAGTAAATATAAAATAGTTTTCATTTTAAGAGCATAATGTAGTAAAATAATTGAGAATGTCAATTTTCCCAATTTTTACGGTTTTATCTAAGCTCGGGGAAAAAGGAAAAAAACGGGTTTTTTACCCAAAATTTCCGGTTTTTTCCCAGGCCTTTACAACACTAGTTGGAGCTGATCATTGATGGAGTATGACGGGCGGAAACCGGCTTGGAAAGATGGGATGAGACTGCGTGCACGGAGATAAGGATGGAGCCTATTGACAAGAATGCGTTCAAGTACTTTGCTAAAAGTTGAAGTGAGTTGTATAGGGCGGTAGGAGGATACGGCGCTGAATGGTTTATTCGTTTTTAGGAACATGAGCGTTTTAGACATCTTCCATTCGGTAGGAAAAAAGCCTGTTCGAAGGACGAAAGTGAAGATAGAGGCTAATAAAAGAAGGAGTGACGGCGGACTTTCCTTGATATGGCGATATGTAATTGAATCAAAACCTGGAGCAGAGTTTAGTTTGGACAACGGAAGTGATATCGGCAACAGTGATGGGAGAAGTGAGTTCATTAGGCGGCAATGTATGACCGGCACTAGGTTGAAAGAAAGGACTCGCTGTGTTGACTTTATCGACTGGATGAGGGAAAAAATGATTAGAGGGTTTAGGGGTGAAGATGTCTTGGAGGTAGTCGGGAAACGCATTCGCCTTGTCCTGATCAGAAGCAGCTTGACTGTTTTTGATAATGAGTGGGTAAGAGGTTTTGCTGAATTTACCTCAAAACGCATTGAAACGTTTCCAGTAACGTGATGGATGTGTGTGTCGGCGAGAGTGTTACAAGTTTTAATCCATTGGCGCTTTTTGTACACTTCAAGATAGTTTTTTACGGAACGTTGGACCTGATTGTGAAGGCGTAGAGCTTCAGGATTTCGTGTCCGGTTGTAGTCACGATATGCTTGACGGGAGCGTTTGATCTGAGCGAGGTAGTGCGGAGGCAATTTAGGTTGGTATGAAGTGGAACTGGTAGTTGGAATGCACAATTCAGATGCATGGGTGATCTCGGAAGTGATTGTATAAGTAGTAACGTGTGCAGATAGTTCGTCTGATGATATAGGAGGGTGGAGGTCTGCAACAGCAGTGGTAAGGTATGCACGATATTGATCCTAATTGGCTTTATCAATGCGAGGCGTTCGGATTGGTGGAGGTGCATTTTACGGTCGAGCATTGCCAAGATGATACGAAAGTTTGATCGGTGCGTGGTCACTACCAAGGAGATCAAGGACTGTGATAGTACTGTTACTGGTAAGTGTAGCTGAGGTGATAGCGATGTCAGGAGTGGTATTTGACACGGGTCTAATAGCAGATGGAGTAATATGCATTATGCCTGTTGTATGAGTTGTAATGTGCGTGTACAGCAAGCACGCGACTATGCTTGCTGTCTGGTCTGTAAAGCGTGTGCGTTCATTTGGAGTGCGACTATGAAAATTGATATCGGCGAGAATTATGTAATGTTTATAGGTATGAGAAATATAACTGAAAAAATCAAGTGGAATGGGATGACCTGGACGAACATAAATAGTAGCAAAAGTGATCATGATGGTCTTGAAGTGTAAGGTAATAATATGCTCGGGGAGGGTGGAACAGGACAAATGTGATGGCGATGTGGTATGTTTTTGCGAAAGCCAATTGCTACTGCGCCGTTTGCCCGTAGAGCTGGAACTGTGTTGTCATGATGAATGAGTGTGTAGCCAGGAATTTTACATATGGTGGATTTTGTGAGAGAGGTCTCGTTCAGTAAAAAGACAGATGCAGGTCTTCGAGTAACAGTGCTTCGAATAGAAGTTTATTGGTAGGTAATGAGTGAATATTCATGAAAAGGAAGACTAAATTCATGATGGTGAGTAAGTTAAACAGTTGTTTCTTGACGTGAGGTATGAAAATGAACATAATTGTTGGTGTAGGTGGCGTAGAAATTGACGTTGAAGACAGATTTAGTTGCTTTGGTAATCTGTTGTAGAATATGATTGCGTTGAAATGGATGAATGTTTTGTACGGTTAGAGTGGGAAATTGAAGAAGCTGTTGTATGTTAACTGGATCTGTGGTTTGGAGATTGTTGGAGGGGAAGAGTTTGACATATGGAGCGGGACGACTAAATCAGGATGTTGTTGGTCAGGTTGAGGTTTATTCCTGCGTTTATAACAATAGGCCGGATGTTGGTCGTGGCAAGTGGGACATTCAGGTGGCTGTTGAAGATTGGTACAAAGGCGCGTAGGATGCGGTCCTGTGCAATGTCCACAGACTGGTGGATTTTTGCAATTAACCGTATTGTGGTCATTGTATATTTGACAGTTTTCACATCGCACAGGAAGAGGAGCTGGAGTGCGTGAAGATTGATCCCTGTGACGACGTTTGTAAATGTATGCGCCAGGGGTGAGCAATATATCGATCGTATCTTGTGAAGAACGCGTACCTTGTATGTTGCTCCTTGATTATTCCGTATGCGAATGACTTTGTGAATGTTATGTCCCTCATGTTGAAGTTCTTCATGAATTTCGGTGTCGGTGTATGTCGGTCAACGCCCCGGATGACAACAGACAGATATGGTGGGCGTTAGTAGTTGGAGACAAACTTCTACACCCGAAAAGCAAGAATGTTAACGGTACTTTACGTAATAATGATGTTCTAACATGGTTCTTTAATGGATGTTGTCAGATGGTTGGGTTAGGTCATTAGGGTTTGATGACCTGCTTACGTGTATTGGAAAGTTGTTATATTTCTGTTTTTAGTTGTGCTGACATGTCTGTATTGTTGGAAAAGGTCATGTACTCTTTTTTCGAGTTTGTATACGTGTCTGTAGAGACTTTATACTGGCTATTTTTAAAAAATAATAATAATGGAAATTTGAATTAAATCTGTTGATACGTCATTCTGAGAGAATAAAAGATATTCTCCTAATATATTTAACGGTTCGATTTCTATGAAATCTCATAAAGTGGTAGGAAATTGTTTTATTTGTTAAAAATAAGAAGCTCAGAACACTTATAATGTGTGATACGCACTGGGATCGAACCCGGGACCCTTAACACCAGAGATGAACAATGTATGATGGGAGGGAAATATTTATTCATGCGGGACTTTTTAATTTGTTGGATCGTATTTTTTATTCTCTTGTAATTATTACTCGAAAACTGTGTGAGCATACTCGGTGAGCGTGGTAAAACCTCGTGTACGGTATGATACACTATGATGGTACATATACAGAGCGTGGTTTCCGTACGTCTGTTGCTGATGAACTTAAGACATGAACTGAACTTTTCCCGCGCTTTTGGAAACCCGGTTGGGTAGGAGTGATGATGTGTGCTTGCTAAAACTTGAATTTTAATACAAAGGAAGATTGCTGACACGGTTGGTAAACATTACAGAATACCGCCAGACTGATAGAAATAACTTTGGCGCCGCGGTAGGTGAACAAAAGGAAGATTGCGGACGTGGGAGATAAGCATCACAAATTGGGGACAAACTAATAAAAATAACTTTAATGTTGGGAATGCCGAACACGTGATTACCTTGCGGTTATGAAAATACTTTAAATACAGGTTATAAGAGACAAAATATATAAAGATACATCATGCAGTCGTATGAGAAGAAGGATCTTTGCAATAGCAATATTGAAGCAATATCTGATGCTGAAACAGAAATATACGAATCATCGTCAGATGAAGAATTTGATTTTGATGCAATAGATTCACCAGCGCTAACAGTTTCACCAACACCGCCATCATCTCCAATTGTATTATCAAGAACATCACGATTTTGGGCTTTAGATTGTTCTTGTAATAGTGAAAAAGTGGATCGCGAATGTATAAAGAAGGCTATTGAAAAATGGAATTTTAATGAAACACTAATATGTGATGGGTGTACGACAGGATCTAATCATGATTTTGATCATGATTGTATGACGACGCGTCCAGAATTATTGGAAATCCGTGCTTGGAGTATTATAGCAAGTCCTAGTGTTGAAGATGATGTGTTTTATTTGTACGCAAACACACATATTATCGGACTATTAACAAGAGAAAAATTTTATGACGCCTATGTGGAATTATTAAGTGATACAGACTATTTACCGGAATTACTAGAGATCTTCATAAGAAAAGACAAACGGAAAGCGAATATTTCAGATTGAAAAAATGTATTCGAATAGTGCTAGTGTTTCATGTGTGTTATGTAATGGTGAAAACATTAATGTGAACTGTGTAATAAAAACTATAAAAGGATACTTACACAACAATAATCCAATGGAATGCGTGGAATGCAAGTTACATCTTCCTCATGAATGTAGACATTTTTATAATACTGGATCATTTGCAGTGAAGTATTTATCTCTTGACAAAACTCTTAGTGAACTCTTTGAAGTGTTTGAACAAGAACATAGTGAAATCTCATTTCGATGCTTTATGCAAAAAACTTGTGATCTTTTACAAAATACAGAATTTGTTGGACAGATAATTCCGTTTTTTATTTTTCATACAAATGAAATTTCACCATGTGTAAATCAGTATATTATCGATATTCAAGGTTTTAAAATGTCTGATAACGAATTTATTATTCGTGAGTTTTGTTTAACTGCATGCGATGATACAGTAAATTTCCATTGCTTGGTAAAATCACCAGTTGAATATAATTTATTATCACTAGGATGTCAAAAACAAATTGACTGGTTAACATTAAATTTGCATGGATTGAAATGGAATAGCAAAACTGGATATACTGTATCATGCATACGAAACCTTGTATATCAATTATGCGCAAAGAATTCAACCTTTTATTGTAAAGGTTTAGAGAAATCTCTTTGGATTAAAAGAATATTTGCATTAGATAATGTCATTGATTTAGAAACAAAACATTGTCCTTCATTAAATGAATTATGTGGAAATACATTTAATGAATATTGTTCTTTTCACACAAGTATTGTAAAGAAATCACGATGTGCATATCGTAATGCACAACAGTTGAATTATTGGTGGAAATATGAAAGATCAACAGCATTAACTAATGCATTATCAAGATTGTAATGAGGAATTGTAAATAAAATGCATGGGTGTAAGTTTAAAAAAATTTTATTGTAAATTAAAAATGTAAATTTAAAAAAAAATAAAAAAAAATTTTAAAAAAAATTATTTGTGTTTTCTTTTTAAAAATTTTTTTACATGTTTATAAACAATAGTATCATTCTTTTTCAAAATTTTCTTGTTAAACAATTTTAAACACTTTTCAAATGATCGAGTGCGAATAATATGATGCAGAAAATATAAGACAAAATAACCACATAACACAGAATTATCATGTTGATATTGTTGAATATTTGTAAAGTACATTTTAGTATTTTTCGACAAAAAGTTTTTTATTTCCTTGGGAATGTCCATAGCAAGACTATCAAAGTAGTACCCATGTTTTTTTCTTATTGATGTACACTGCAACCCAGTGGGAACCAGCAGAATCAGATGTATCAAGATTAATTACAAGTGCTGCAGGAGGTTTTACCGTTACAGGAAGTTTGTCAATAGGGTAAATTCCAGTAACACTTGCACCAGTCACTTTATCAGTTAGTAACACTTTTAATAATTCATCACTATACATGATAAAGATTATTTTTAATTGTAGTAGGTATGTAATTATCACTGTTATTCACATGTAACACATAATCATACACTTTCACATATTCACTATACAGTAATGCTTCATGAACAGTACATCTATATTGTCCGAAACGATGCTTATTATGTGCACACCGATGAACGTGAAAACTTAATGCAGTATACTTTGGACAGTTTATTTCTTCCAAATTTGTAACTTCTCTTTGAAGAATTTCTTGAAGAAAACACTTTCTATTTATTCCGTATGTGTATATGGTTGTAGTATTTGAACAATATGTTTGAAGAATTTCCTTAAGATGTGAATATTCTACATCCCCTTCGTGCCAGGTAATGCCATACACATTCTCACCTAGATATTTGTTTGTGCTTATGATTGGCTCAGATAAGTTATTTAAAGGAAATGGTGGTTTAAAAATCCAATTTTGAAAAAAGGGAACGTCAGGATTTACAATGGCTAGCTCTTTTATAATAAACTCATCTTCGTTATCATGATACGCCGAGAAGTGAACAACAACCCGCATTGTACTCAACTAAATAAATTAGAAGGTGTTATCAGTATAAATATTTCTGTCTTTGTCTATTTGTGCTAAAGAATCGAATTGTGCGTACACAATGCATGTAACAGGTTCAGTTAAAGTTTCTGAAAATGATACTTTTAAATTTACAGGGGAATCGCGTACTACATCCCACGTGTTATCATCTAAAGTTACTGTTGGAGATAGAATAAATGCATACAGAGCATATCCGTTTGGATACTCATCAAGAGTAACAGTATGTGAATAATTTTGATAATATATACCAGTACCTGAAATCAAAGTATAGTAACTTAGAAGGTATAAATTATTATTAAAATCAGGTGTGAGGGGGTTGGGAGGAAATGATTTTGAACCGACTTGTAATTGCAGTTTGTTAACGTTAAAGTTTCGAAATTCAAAGGGATTAAGATGTGATTTCCCATTGAAGGCTGTGTTGGAGATGAAACCAATAATCAGGCCTTTAGGAACATTACCCAGGAAAAGATTATCAAGGCTGTAAGACTTTACTTGTGCAGGTATAGTATAAGATCTTGTTTCCACTCTCGTCAGAGGTAACTTGGCTGTTTCCGAACCCATTCGTGTATTTAATTGCATAGCTAAATCTGCAGCTACATCAATACGACGTACATGAAGAATAATTTTCTCAAGTGCAACTTTATAACTTGTATTTCAGCAGACATTAAGCAAAAATTATCTTTACTACGATGTAGTTTTACACGCAAACTTACTTTGTTAGGAAGCATACGATCTAAACTTACAATATCCGTATGAAGACGTCCATACATTTCAAAAGATTTACTATTTTTCACCATATTAGCACGTTTTTGAAAACCAGCATTAGTATTATCTAATTTATTAAAATTTTTTGCAGTATCTTTATGCCACATGGCACATGCTAAATGTGTTTGAGAAGCATCATGAGAATAATTTAATAATGTTTCAATGTATGCACGATAAGGATAAGATCCTGATGAAGAACTAATTAATTTATCATTTAACGAAATATCAATTTGACTAAATAAAGAATGTAAGAAATTATTTACGGGTGCGACAACATCATCGTTAGCTAAAGTTGTACCATCAGCTTTAGTAATTTTACAACGTACATAAAGATATAGATATGCAGGATGAATAAATTCACCTGTTTCTCCCGGAATAACAAATTCAATAGGTCCTTCTGAGGTTAATGTGGAAATAGGACGATATTCAGCATTTGTAGTTGCTTCAATAGCTGTTTGTGTCATTGGTATAGAAAAGAAATCAAATTCATTGGTACAACATTCAAAACTATTTGAATTTAGGAACGCCATTATGAAAAGATGTCCTGTATATGTTTACGTTTTGTTGGTGGTCCAAACTTTACAATTGCAGGAGCTTTCCTCTTGCGTGACCGTCTCTTGCCGTTACCAGTTAGCAACTGCCCAACTTTATTAATTGCTTTTGTCTTTAAACTATTACCAGCTTCTTTTACACGTGCACGAACCGATTCTTTAAATGGTCGATTTTCTAATACATCACCCGCAACTTGCATACCGGTTTGTAATGCTTGACGTCCTACAGTTTTTGCACCTTGTTTAAGAAATGGTAAAGCAAAACGAAATAATCCTTTAAAGAAACTACCTATACCATGTCCCCTTTGATATACAGGTCCTGAAAAATATGGTATTCCGCGCCCACGATGATAAGTAACACGTCTTGCTCTCATTTTTTTTATTATTATTATTATTATTTAGAAGATGCCGGAGAGCGTTTAAAATGTAGTGTTACGGTCAGTGTCCCAGAACGAAATGGCAAATTTCGCCCTGCATGATCTTTTAATAGTATTTCAATTGTATTAAAACAAAATTTTGCAAGTGGCATATAATGAATATCTTCAAATGTAATTGTTTGAACTTTTCCATATTTAATATCAGAGATTGTTGCTATACGTAATAATGGTGCTTTTGTATCACCTAAAAATTGATATTGTATAATATCTGTATAAATAAAAATTTGATGTGGATATCCGATATCTATGTATGGTTGTTTGAATCCATGAGATTCTTTTACAAGATCTGATTTTTCAGAAAAACCTAATTGTAAAGCTAATGTAGGCGACAATGTAACTGATTCTACATGTTCATCACATTCAACATGTACAACATTTGAAAAACTAAATCTTATAAAACTCGATATTGCGTTTAATTCTTCTAGTAAATGATGAATGGATGGATAATATCCAACAAGAATTTTACTTTTCATAGGTTCTGCATTTTTAAATTTGTACCATATAACGTTTTCACCCGCGGTAACATTATAACATGTTAATGGAATATGTACTTCACTTAATCCTACATACCAATCGGATTCTGATAAACGAATATTATTTTTTAATTGATTAATAAAATGTGTTGGACTATTTGTAGGATATACATCAGCACTAGCATTTGAAACTAATGTAATGTAAAAACTATCATCAATACTTTCAGAAATCATTTTCGTTTAAAGTGAAGTGTTAGGTTTGAAGTTCCAAAACGAAATGGTAATTTTAACCCGTGTTCATCTTTTAAGTTTACTTCTATTGTATCAAAATATTTCTTTTCAACTTTAACATAATGTGGTGTGTGAAATACAAAAGATTTTACATGACCGTGTTGTACATTATATACACTAAGTTTTCGAACTAATGGACCTATATTTTGTTGTTGTTTTACAATATCAATGCAAACATTAATTGTATTGGGAATATTATAATCTAAATCACATGGAAATTTTCCACGTGCTAATATTAAATCAACATTTTTAACTTTTGTGTATATAACATTTTTAACATCAAGCGTATTTTCATTAATAAATCCAAAAATCTGTTGTAAACCCGGTGTAACACCAATCATACATTGATCTTCTAATTTTAAAGAATGTTTAATAACAACTTGATTTTTATTTTGTAAATAGTGTAACATACGAACATTTTCAGGAATTAATTGTAGAATTGATTCAATTGATGAATAATATCCCGGTGTTATTGGAACATGGTAGCGTTCAACTTTATCATCGATAACACTAGTAATTATAATTTCTTCATTTTCACCAACATTGTAAAAACTCCACGGAATATTAATTTGAGTTAATGCAACACCCCATTCCCCATCACTTAAATCAATAGGTTGTGCCAATTTAACTCGAAATGATGATGTAGTATTATTCTCAAAAAGATTGCTACTTGCATTTGAAGGAAGAGTAACGTAAAAGTCGTGTGTAAAGTTCGAATTCATTTTGCAGACTGAATAGAATCTGATCTAATCCACGAATTCATACTTGATGGATATCCTAACCATTTTACATACATCCACCCTTTTTTACGTTTTAATACTTTTTCAATGAGATATGTTTTCTTTGAATTTATAATTACTTTTTGTAATTCTTGTGCATAAAATATTCCTTTAATTTCTTCACCGTTCCAATCTTTTAATTTGTAAGTGACAGGATCTGACTTAATACATTTGTCAACAATAAATATTTCTTGTGACCATTTAGGTAAATATCCTTTTTCTAATACATGTTTATACTTACTAACACGTACATAATCACCCTCATTAAATTTACATGTTATATTCTTTTTATTATTTTTATTTCCGTATAATGTTTCCCACACTTGATTCACATTGGAATCATTTACTTGTGCAGGTGCCATTTTAATACTTGAATGGTATGAATGATTATAATTTTTTACAATTTGATCTAATACATTAATATAACGATAAGTATTCTTTGCAGTAAAATAACGATACAATCTTTCTTTTAATGTACGTATAAAACGTTCTGCTAACGCGCATTTAATTTCGGAATGAACACTATAATGATTAATTTCATATTCTTTAAACAATTGTTTTACATGACGATTATAAAATTCACCGCCTAAATCTGTTTGTACGTTAAACACGGGTAACTTGAAATTTTTAAAAATTTTTGTTATTGCTTTTACCATTTCAGGACCTTTCTTTGTTTTTAACGGAACACAATATGCGTAACGTGAAAAAATATCAATACAACATAATATATATTTATAATTATTATTATACTTTGCAATATTTTGCATATCTGCTAAATCCATTTGTAATGTTTCATTTGGTGCACTAACATAATACTTTTTACGTTCAAAAACTTTACGAGCTGGTGCATGTAATGTATAAGCATCTTGAGAAGCTAACCAATTTTTAATTTTCTTTTTAGATAACTTTGTTTTGCGTTGTAATGTTTGTATACTTGATAAAGAATCAGGATTTGAATAATCATAATATATTTTTGATAATTTTGTCATTTTTTTTACATACTATATTCTTTCCACTGTTTAAATAAATTAGCAACTACTGCAGGACTAGTAGATTTTCTTACTTTACGAATACGTTGTCTACTACTACTACTACTACTACTATTCACTTTTGATGCTGGTGTGCTAATAGGTGTACCAATAAATTCTTTAGGAACATTAAGATCTTCTAATAAATTTTTAAATTCATGAATACCTAAAGGATTTCTTGAATATTTTCTTGTACGAACAACATCATTTACTAAATCTATAATATTTGAACCTGGTATTGTTTTTCCTTGAATACGTACAATGCCAGACTTATCCCACTGAATTTTATCAGAACTTGTCAACTGTTTTAATAATAGATCTGTTTTCCTACGAAGTGTTTTCGGTACTGATTGTAAAATGTCTGATACAAATGGTAAAATAGAAGTATTGCTATCTTGTTTGGAACTTGATGATAATTTTTCTTTTTCTTCTTCTTGAATGATAGGTAAAGTAATAGGCTTATGTGAAGAAGAAGAAGATGTATACTGTAAATAACGATGCAAAGCTTGTTGATATAATTTCCACTTTTGTTGTACACTAAGATCACGGCGTTTTAAGATATTATTCATTTCTTCATCTAAACGTGACTGATGTGAATCTATGGATTTAAGATTTGATTGAATTTCATGTACAGCATTTTCAGGAACTAAAATCATTTTACGTAACTCTGACATATTTAACGACTGAAAATACTACTTCCTACTGCTGCAAGAAGTGGTCCCAAGATTAACGGTAAAAGCGCACCACCTTTTTGTAATAACAACTTCTTCTTTTTATTCAATGCAGTACGCTGCTGAGATAGAGCACGTAAGATCTTTTTATGTCTACGTAAACGTTGCTTCTGACGAGAATTTAAAGGAATGTTTCCTTTTATTGTGTTTTTTTTTGCTACTTGAGATATTGTTCTTATTAAATCCCCTGAAGCATTTTGTAAAATTTGTTTTCGTTTTGCATTTTTGCATTTGCACAGAGCACGGAGCGTGCTGTAGTGTTGTTTCACCTTCAACATCTTGATGCCGACTAAACAAAAATTTCTGTATGCATGTCTTTTACGTTAGCGTACACATGCATGATTTCATTCGGAAAAATATTTGTACGTATTCGCAATGCATCGTTTGTTTTTTGTGTCAAGTCAAATAATAAATAAGTGTGAGGCTCCCGTGTTACTTCTTCGAACACACTCACGACTTCTTTACTATACCGAGGCATAATTTGCCTTGCTAAATATTGTATTTGTAATTTATCACGTGGATTTTTAAATACTATAATATAATGTGCATTTAAACTAATATCACGTGCATGTTTTCCTTTTGGAAATAAATTTTGAATAATAAATATTACAGTTAACTTTTTATGATGTGCATACTTTGTAAATAAATTAGCAACATCGCCATTAGTTTCCGACATTAAATCATCAAGTATTAATAATGAATTTTCTTTAATTTCAAAATTATTCATGTCAGGTATTCCCTCTACAAAACGTATTTTTGCATTTGCATCTAATTTTGGTATTACTGCACCATAACACCAAACAATATCATTAAATTTTATACTAAACATTTGATCACATTCATTAAGTAAACGATTTACAAAACAAGTTTTACCAGCCCTTGAAGGACCAGCAATTAAAATAGTAGAGGGATGTTGAAACTTTAACATCTTGTAATCAAATGAATGCATACAATAGAGACTCTGCTTTATATACACACTCACACTCATACATTCACATATTTTCAAACATGTGAATTTTAATATTTTCACAATCGTTGATTGTTCGGAGTATACATACTAATGAAACGGATAAAAAATCACTGGGATATAAGATTAAAGCTTGAATTTCAAAACGAAAATTTAAATAAAATGAGCTTCTACAAGAAGCGTACCAACTAAAATTGCACAGCAAACGAATTATTTACAAGTTTACACCGTAGCTGCTCTGGCATACGAACCATTAAAAAAAATCACTGGGATATGAAATTAAAGCTTGAAATGAAAAAAAATAAATTATGAATAAATTAAAATAAATTAGGAATAAATTAAAAATAAATATTTTTACAAGCGATTTTAAGAACGAGTATACGAGCCGGTTTAAAAAGAGACATTCATACAACTCACATTCATTCATTCGTGGGTCTATAACCGTAAGGTACACTTGCACGTTTTTGTACTGGTTCATCGTCAGTTACGTCAGGTTTGTCAATACGTTTTCGTTTTTTGTTGACCTCACGGTGTGTCTTTGTCTCCCTACAGCTAAAGATACGGAACCCCGGTCTACGAACGATACTGTTTGGGTTTTCTATTACTGTGGACTCTAATTGTCCAGACACTAATTTATAGAAACTCTCAAAGTTAATTTTTTGAGAGGTTCTATCGTTTAGTGTTATCCCCCTAATTTTGAATATATCGCGAACATCCCCTTGGGCATTTGTTAGCCGCATTGCGTAGTTTTTACAGCCAAGACCTATAAAGGTTGTAAACTCCCAACCTTCAGGAATTTCATTTGTAAGATCTCCCAAATAGTTTCCGAGCGGTAACAAGGGTTCCTCATCTTTTTTCTGTAGATACATGATACTGTCAGTGTCACAGTAAATTGCTCTGTCAGGTCCTACAGTCGTCAGTAGTTCGTAAAGTCTAAGTCTAGCCCACGAAGTAATAAATGCGGCTAGTATCACATTAGAAAACGCTAACGGAACGTTTTCGTTTTCAATGTCTCTGTATGTGACAATGAGATGGTCATCATCAATTGGTACCACACTTTGAATTTCATACCTTGCCGTAGTTAAATACCTAAGAAACGTGACCTCATCACTAACAATTATACTCTGTGACATATCTGTGCGCTGCCCCCACTTTCCATACAATGAATTGAGGTATAGTTTCGCACATTGCCTCAATCCAGGGTTCGTCCTAATATTATCATAATTTAATCGTATGCCTTCATGGGCATAATATTCTTCGATATATTTATGTTTGTCTTCTTCAGTGGTACAGTAAGCAGGAAAACCAGAGGCTTCCTGCTTCATCTGAAGGAAGGAATTCACATAGCTCCCGAACAGTCCACCTGAATTCCCCTCTTCAGGATCTAAGAGTTCAAATTCCCATATCTCATGTATATCGATTATTTTGTAACCTTTTTTAAGAGCAAGGTGTAACTCTGGAGTGCAAAATGTTCCTGTGAGAGCACACTCAGCATCACTATGAGTACATTCATTAGTGTTTTCTTCTTCCATACATGTGCGGCAAAGGCCGAAAAGTAATCGACCTCCCGCAACGTATGGTAAGATCGGAAAATAGAGGTCCTTTGCAGGGACAATTGTGCATTTGACTACACCGTGAATACTTTCCACATCTGGAAAGTCCGGTCCCGTGTGAATCTTAGGTGATTTAACCGGCATAGGTTTACGCGCCATTACCCATGGGTAAAGGCTAGTTACATCGGCATAAGATATACGCTCATCACTCGTACAATTGACGTAAGAACGAAAGACCTCCGTGCGACCACCGTTGTAACAGTTCATAGGAATAAGAAAATCAGGTAGATTAGTACAACGTTCTTGAACAAACTTTTGCACTTCCTTGTCCGTCTTTATCTTATTATCCCAAGAACATTCCCATATTTCATATAGGTTTACACCTATACTTTTCAGGTACTTACGGCGGCGCATGGTTTGCTCATAGCGTTTTTCCATCGTATTGTACGAGTCTTGTGCATCGTGCAAAACCGCGTCACGGTTAAAGGGAAAACAATGGCGGCAGGCATGGAAAAAACATCCGTAATACTCGAAGGCAGCGTTGAGTCCTTCGTGCCATCCATCGACCTTGTACCTACCAATATACTTTTCCCCACCTCTCCTAGCATGCTGGATTTCTATCCCTAATTGGTCTTCCATATACATAAGCCATTGCATAGCTTTTGTACTATACTTGGTCTTATGATGAAATCCCAACGCGGGAATGATAGGAATAGTATTTTCCGGTAAGTGCAAGGTACGATATGTACGCATTGCAAGACTTGCAATGGTTGATGATGTTATGAAACATTGCAAACCCTCCGTTTTCTCTTCAATAATATCGCTAAATTTGATGACCGCTTCTGTTAGAATTCTAACATCATTTTTACAATAAGCCAACATATCCTTCTGCAGGTTAAACTCCTCGCCACTTTCCGCACGTTCTTGGTGCCAGGCTTCCAATTGTTTTCTTTCTTCTGTGCTTCGTCCCTCAGGGTCATAGTACTTAAGCGGAGGGTAGGGACCGACATAATTTTGATTTTCTTCAGTATTAAACAAATATGGGAAATCTCCCTTCTTTAAATTTTGACTAAGGCCTAACGTTTTCGGTAATTTGGATAATTTAGCACCAATATAGAGGAAAAAGTCGAGAAAAAAGATACGGTTACCTATGTTAATATTAAAAATCTTTTGACCCTGAATAAGAACACTAGGTACAATATGCTGGTCTTCTATTAGAGTTCTAAGACAGAAGAGACCATCATATCTGGATGCATTATGAGCGATCGCCAGGATTTTCTGAAAGACAGGACGTTCTACTAACACGTGGTTAATAAAATCCGTCATTGTCTTAAAAGAAAACGAACGATTTCCAATTTTGTCACCGCACGTTTTACAAGGCTCATCGATACCTTTTCGTATACAGACGTGACATACATGATGACAACACACCAGTACAACTTCATGTTCCCTTTCACCGCGCTCATTCGGCGCCTTCAACATCGTCTCTACATCATAGGTGATGTACATAAACCTTTTCGTATGAACAGGTTGCTGTCTCTGAACAAAACATGTATGATTTGTATCAACATACACGCGGCATGTTGAACAAAAATGTTCACCACACATGTGTTCAGATTTTCGCCCCCTCTTATCAAAGATGATACCACAATCGATGCAGAGCTTTACATTATCACATACGGATTTAGCCGCTTTATTATGTACCAGATGGCTGTCAAAACAAATACCCTCAGCAAACTCTCTATTGCATGCATTACATTTAATTCTGTTTGCAGTATCGTCCCGTTCGTGAGTATGTTCGCAAAAAGTACAACGAGTTTTACACTTGTGTGCACGATATCTTTCATCATAACCTTCCAAACAATAATAACAATACTTCCGTTTGCTAAGAAAACTTGTAATATTACGAATGGGTTCGAAATGACCAATAGTGTTACCTCTTTGATATAGGATAAAAATCTTATTTTCTGCGTGTTCTCCCGGGTAAAGTACTATATATTCCCGATTATTCTTTTCAACCTCCTCATAAACAACGATTTGATATTCCCCTTTCAAATATGCTTGAAAGAGGTCCAGATCAGAGATGTCACAACCTTGCTTACTTTGAACGTTAACTCCTGCCATTTCGCAGAGAACTTCTGCTTTAAGAATCCAATTATCATAGTCTCTTGTTTTTAAATTACATAAAACTTGACTACTTGCGGTATGTTTTGTTATTCCATATATTATGGCCATGGGGAGGCAGTACATATTCTTATTTTCAATGCGAATTAATCGCTTTTCCAAGTAATCTTGGTATTTGCAGTATTTTTGGATAGCACTCATTGCATTAGGTCTTCCTTGTCCGTGCAAATTCTCTGCTATATGGAATCGAAACAATACTTCTTCCCCTAAAAGGAACACTTCATTCGAATTTAGTACTCGTTCGATTGAAGTGAGGACTGTTCTAGCAGTGAAATTGTCCTTTCTTCTAAACGGGACATACACTGGTTTGTTATTAGTACTATTACTACTTTCAACGTATAAACCAATGTAGTCCATGGGGCGTGCATTGGAGATCACATGTTCCAACGCAAAATCGATTAAACTCTCGATATAGGCCTCTGGGTTATTAATATTCCTTTCATCACCCACAGGTCTGACGACAATTTCATGGCCCGTAAGATGAAACTTACGAAACCTTTGTCTGCTTTGTCTTACAACTTCGAAATTACTATTGCTTTGATTATCCCCGCCATTATTATTATCACTACTACTACCACTTGTACTACCACTATTATGACTACCAGTAGTACTACTTGTACTATTCTTATTTATGTTGCCATGTCCAACCAATGGTGGGACACTAGCAGATGACGGTCCAGGCTGAGGAGAAATAATCAATTGGTTCCCATAGTCATGATTATCCTGTACACAATATTGAGTTGTATTGTATACAGGATTTTCTCCCTGGACCTGTTGCGTGGGTATAACCACAGCATTGTCCTCATTTTCAACCAATCTCCTCATTTCTTCTTCAATTGGTAATTCAACGGAATTTAAATTGCCAATCCCATCTGCTTTATCATTTAGGAAGGCTAAATCTTCATTTGATAACAAATATAAATTATTAGGACTCAAGTTATGAGTTTCTTGAGGGGTCATGACTATGGCATTATTATTATTTTCAGATGGGATTAAGCATGGTTCCAAAACAAATCGCGAGCCAAAATCAAAAAACTCAGATAACTCTGTATCATTTATCCTATCTACCTGACCTTCCCCACAAGCTAATAAATACATAACTTTATCTAGAGCCAATTCATATGATTCTTTACTACGGAAAAAACCGTACACAAACAAATCCAGTACGTCAGCACTGCTTACACAGTGCTGGAGAATTAGTGTATCATTACCTTCAAAGACACGAAGGGTCCGCAATAAGGCTTCACATCTCACCGATCCCCTATGGCCAAGTCTGCTTAATTCCATGATGGCTTTCCACGTACTAAAAACCCTAGGGTACTCGTTGAGACCGCGCAAAACCTCTTGCAGGTAGATCTCATCAATCATGTTAAATTCTTCAGTCGGACAGAAGAAATCCATCTAAAAAATAAAACAAAGAAAAAACTATTTTGAGTAATCAACACCACTTTAATAAAAAAAAAGATCAAATAAATACATCTTTTAAGCAACGCTCACATGATAATATCATATAAAAGAAAAAATAATCATCTTTAGTTAATTAGTAATATGTAAATAGAAATCAATCAAGTTACTTTATGAAAAATCAGTAAATATATTCACCTATATTGAATTATAAACTATTCTATTAAAAATATCCACACACACACACACACACACACACACAGAGAGAGAGAGAGAGAGAGAGAGAGAGAGTCTCTCTTTGTTCATTAATATTGGTTAAATACAAATCAAGTACAATTAAAAACTATATAATTTCTTTCTTTTTTTAAAAAAAAAAATCATAATAATAACCATAAGAAATACATACCTTTCAAGGCTTAGTTCTCCGTTCACAATCCACAAAAAGAAAAAGAAGAAATCTCAGCTGGGATAGTCGGTACTTTTAATTAATTGCTAGCACCACAACGCTTAGCACAGCTTCAATATCTGTAATAAAACAGGTCTCAATAAATATAGTGGTAATCCTGTATACTTTATTTAATACTATTAAAATAGGTTTAATAATCAGGAAAGCTTTCTCTGTGATCTTTAACGCACGCCGACGTAAGAAAAAATGATAATCGTACACATCAAATACATCTTATATCATGTTCTATCAAGTGTTCTCCCCCTCCCACCACTAACAGTGACATCTGTCGGAGAACTTTTAAATTAACTTTAGTTTAGTTTAACCCGTGCATCGTGTTGACGTATTTGTTATTAGTCCTGAATATATATTTATATTTTAAAGGTAGAGTATGATATATATATTTCTTTTTAGCCATTAAATACTACTAATAGCATTAAATAAGTACCCTTCTCGCAGTTGTGTTCTGTTAATAAAACATAGTTTGTGAGGGCATAGCTAATTCTTCTTCTATCAGTAAACCACCAAACGTTCATTATATTACAAATCCCTAAGGGGGGGGGCCACCAACACATATGGACCTTCAGTTGAACATAATTATCATCATTATGTTATTACCTATTCAGAAAAACCCACAATTGTAAGAACTAACTAATGGGGAACATGCCCTCAACCGGTAAAAAACAGCCCCACATAATTCTCTTTTTTTTGCTAAAATATAATATAATACTGTTAAATCTAAATAAGCCTGGGGGCCGCGGTGGCTCGGTGGTAAAGCGTTCACCTCTGGTGTTTGGGGTCCCGGGTTCACACCAAATATTTCAACATTTTCATGACAAACATTGTTTGGATTTATTTTTTTTATAAATTGTGGTGGACAAATATCGTACATATGAAAATTTCTCGGGAGTTCTCCCGTTTCCTCCCACTTCCTATATACTTTTAAGAGCTTATTTTAGCTCCCATATTTAGTTCAAACACCTTATTTTTAACAACGAGTTTGCACAGCAAACGATTTATTTTGCAAGTTCGCAATTTTTAAAATATTTTCGAAATTATTTGTAGGTTCACACTATAAGTGTTCGAGTAATTCATTACGAGAGGTTAAATTAATAGAAATCGATCCGTAAAATAAGTTGCTCCGACTAATTTATTAGGAGAATATCTTTTTATTCTCTCACATATTGTTCGAACATCTTATTTTTAACAAATAAAATAATCATCGTCTCCTTTAGCCTAGCCGGCATAATTGTGGGGACTCAAAAATTTCTAAGTAATCCTGTGACTGGGACCCGCCAGTTATACTCTTATACTGCAAATAGGACTACATAATTTCCTTGTAATACAATACTGTTTAAATCTAGAGGAACCCATAACTAAGGGGGGAAGGGCCCCCCGTTACTTGTAAAAATATACTACAAATAGTCGTACGTAATTCTCTTTTGCTATAATACTGGTAAATTTAGGCAATCTATCTGACAGGCAAAAACCACTTAGTTGGAGGGATATAGTACAAATAGGACTACATAATTTCATTTTTGCTATAATACTGTTTAAATCTATGTTGGTCTATCTAAGAGGCAAAACCCCCTCGTTGAGGGATATGGGCTCTATCTGGGAGGCAAAAGCCACTTAGTTGGAGGGACATCATTTCAATTCGCTTCATTATAATACAATACTGCTAAAATCTAGAGGAACCCATAACTACGGGGGAAGGGCCCCCGTTACTTGTAAAAATATACTACAAATAGTCATACATAATTCTCTTTTTGCTATAAGATAATACTGTTAAAATCTAGAATCGCCTATAACTAATGGGCCCCGCCAGTTATAGCTACGTAATTTTCCTTTTGCTTTGCGGATATACAACAGGTTTTCAAGTCAAAAGACAGTGTTCAATAACCAATGTATTTAGGGGGTTCCGTAAAATTTTCTTTCTTGACATTAAAGCTATTGTTTGCGCTATGTGGATACCACCTACGCAAATAACTAACATTCAGTAATATTTACTATTAAAACACAATAATGTTGGGGAAAAGCGCTCCCCCCAAGACTAAAACATTTCTTTCTGCAAATACTAGTCTTAGTTCAAACATTTGCGTTCCTAAAAAGATTATCAGTTGTATTACCAAAGCGTAGTAGAATGCCATCTATTGGCAAATAAGCTTACTTAAACAGTTCAAGTCCCATCTGTACAACGTACATATATATATATATTAGGTATAACTGATTTAAAGTGATCGGTATAACAGTTAAAAAATCGTAACAAATGAATCAAACATATTGTAATTAAGCATCCTATAATTAAGCAAATAAAACTCTACAAGTAAATGGTCCGTCTTTTATTTGTAGGTTCACACTACAAGTGTTCTGAGCTTGTACACCAAGCGATCCGTAAAATAATCACACTACAAGTGTTCTGAGTTTGCTTCGCAAACGACCCAATAAATAAGTTGAATTTGCTACGCGAAAGAATGAATGAAATAAAATAACACGAACGAATAAAATAATCACAAATAAATTTGTTCAGAGTATAACATACGATCCGTAAAAATAATAATAATAATAATAATAATAATAATAATAATAACTTTAGTAATCGAAAATCGCAATTACATTTCAAGCGTTTTCAGTATATCGCAAAGCTTATCCTCTTGCATGATTACAAAAAATGGTCGTAGGTTTATTTCCCGGATAATGTTTCTCAGAAGCAACTCGTGTAGTTTTTCAATAATTATTCAAAAAAAACTCATTATTATAATTAAGTGAATAATACATGGCATTTAAAAAGTTCTCACCTTAAAAAATCAGAGTTCGTTCTGTTAAATCACTCACAAAAAAGTTCAACACACAAAAGATCAACACACACACACTATGGAACTGTGTAAAAACAATAATAACAAACTTTATTTCAATACTATATATATATATAAGGATTTCATTATGTCCCTCCCCCAAGCATCATGTTTTCAACCCGATTTCATTAATTATAAATAAATAAATAAGGTCATCATAGCCGCTAACATCGTTTATTCATTCATTGCCACAGCGAGAAATCTAAAAATTTCTTATTTTCAAGTTCGTCAACCGCTGGAGAAATCTCATTCAGACAGGGTATCGATCGATCGACATTTGAGGCTTGCAGCTATGTACGGATCTCATCTAATTAAGGAAAAATGCTTACATGTTCATCAGATATTAGATATTCTGCCAAAAATCAGATATTGCCACAAAAATACATCTTCTAAAGGGGGAAGAAACATCGAATTTCTATCTGTCTTCTTCATCACTGCCGATAAGTATCGCAGTAACAATCATCGTTAATGGAAAAATATTTCAGTATGTCATCAGTCAAAGTTGCAACAAACAAGGGGAAAGCGTCTAAGGTTATTCCAGTACAATCGGAAATAAAATTAGAAAGTGCATTGACACTCTATACATGCGTGTCACAAGTCATAGTTCTATCGGGAGCAAGGAGAAAGCGTGTAAGGCATTGACCCGGAAGTAATGACATTCTAAGCTAGTCTTCTGTAAGAGACGGAACAACAATCATTCGCTCCGTATTTCAAACTTGGCTGTAAACACGGAGTTAACTATAAGGAATAAAAAACGATGAATATTAAATAAATAAATAACCCATTCAAAAATCACACATCGTATTTTCCATATGTTTTTTTTCTCGCCAATTTACATGTGAGAATTGCAATAATTCTCAGTACAATACAGCGTTCACCTCTGGTGCTAAGGGCCACGGGTTCAATTCCAATACAATGCAACGTTCACCAATAATGTTAAGGGTCCCGGGTTTAATCCCCGTACAATGCAACGTTCACCTCTGGTGCTAAGGACCACTGGTTCAATTCCAGTACAATGCACCGTTCACCAATAATGTTAAGGGTAGCAGGTTCATTTTCAGTACAATACAACAATCACCTCTGGTGCTTGGGGGTCCCAAGTTCATTTTCAGTACAATGCAGCGTTCATCACTAGTGTTAAGGGTTCCGGGTTTAATCCCCGTACAATGCACCATTCACCTCTGGTGCTAAGGTTACCAGGGTCATTTTCAGTACAATGCAGCGTTCATCTCTGGTGCTTGGGGGTTCCAGGCTCATTCTCAATACAATGCATTGTTCACCTCTGTTGCTAAGGACCAGGGGTTCAATTCCAGTACAATACAGCATTCATCTCTGGTGCTAAGGGCCCCAGGTTCGATCCCAGTGCGTATCACACATTATAAGTGTTCTCACCTTCTAATAAAAATGGTTTCCACCAATAAAAATAGAAATCGATCCATAAAATATATTAGGAAAATATCTTTTTATTCTCTCTCACATATTGCTCGTGTAATCTTTTATTCTCTCTCACATATTGTTCGTGTAATCTTTTATTCTCTCTCACATATTGTTCGTGTAATCTTTTATTCTCTCTCACATATTGTTCGTGTAATCTTTTATTCTCTCTCACATATTGTTCGAAACAACTTTCTCTTTTGAATTTGCTAAGCAAATGAACCAATAAAAATATGGATTTAATTCAAATCAAACCAATTCAAATTTCCATTATTATTTTTAAAAATAACCAGTATAGAGTCTCTAGAGACACGCATACACACTCAAAAAAGACCACATGACCTTTCCATGTCAGCACAACTAAAAACAAAAATATAACAACTTTCTAACACACGTAAGCAGGTCATCAACCCATAATGACCTAACCCAACCATCTGACAACATCCATTAAAGAACCATGTTAGAACATCATTATTACGTAAAGTACCGTTAACATTCTTGCTTTTCGGGTGTAGAAGTTTGTCTCCAACTACTGGCGTTTTGGGTCAGTGCTTGTTTCTGACGTGCAGAGGAGAGAGATGTAAGAGTGGCGTTTTTTCTAAAGATCTCAAACGATGCCTTGCTTCTGACGGTGATAGCGAACTGCGGGTCTATGGACTTTAAGATGTAACCGTTACGAGTCTTGATGACTTCTGCTATTGGAATGCTTGGTAAATATTTCCTGAGTTGTAATGTGATGAACTTTTCATTGCTGTACTTTTCATTGATCATAATTTTGAAGTAGGAATGAATGAAGAATGTGGTGATTACGAGGCTGATTATTGGTGAGAGATGTTTGAGAATTGAGAATGTTTTTTTTTTTTCTATTGCCATTGGCTGCATCCATATCAGAATTTTCTGAAACATCGTCTCTGTGTTGCTTCTTCGACTGGTGTCGGGGCTGCTTGATGGTATCAGCATATAGTTGTGTGGTACGTGGAGACCTTGATCGGGTGGAGACATTTGAAGCTGTTGAAGTGGTAGAGCTCCCGGATATGGTTCGCTGCCGGTTGCCAATATCCTTTCGCTTGACCACCTTCGTGCTCGAAGCGGACGAAGTGACAAAAACCGGAAGAAGACTACCGGTCCGTCCATCCACCTTAGGTCTAGAAGCAGTTTGATCAGCCACAGCAGGGACCGTTAGATGTTTGGAGAGCCGTGATACCCTAAGATGAGTCGCTGATGAGTGATGAATATGATGAAAGTATGACAACCCGTTTGGATAGTTGTCCAGGAGGAACGGCTCCTCTGGCTCGATCCTAGATCCGGATGCCCTTGGCTTGATAAGTCTGACGGACGGATCTCTAGAAAGAAACAGAGAAAGAGGCTCAGGATACGGAAAAGGAAGGATAACTCAAAACTCGTCACCATAAGCAAGGTAAAGCTTCAGAGCAAGCTCTGGGATAGTGTGATCGATTAAATCGCCTCAGCTCCATCCTCTATCTTTTGATTTCAAATCTTTGATTTACGGTTATTTGTAATTTTACGTTTTAAAAAGACAGATATTTTAAATTATGTGTACTTTTAATAAATTATTTAAATAGATCTTTTTCACAAGGTTTATTTCTTAAAATTTTTATTGTTCAAAGCCTTTGTATTTTAATAAACCTTCTCCAAAATCAATGCAAATGAATTATGCTGCCATCTTTGGAGTTCTTTTAAACTATAAGTTTATGAAATCTCGGAAACTACAGGCTCTAGAAAGATGACGTTTTCACTGATCGATTACAAATTTTGTGTAGATTGTCCAGTTTTAATTGAACATTTAAAAAACATGGCCATTATTTCTTTATTACATTTTTACGGGTACACTGAAAGTGTTGAAATTTAAAAAAAAAACTATCACATCCTACGCATTATACATTCCAACACCATTTGTTGTATATAGGGGTTGTATATATATATCTCAGGCATTTATTTCATGGCCAAATAATAATGAAAAAAGGAACGATAATCATTTCTCCAGTCTAAGATGAATCTTTATTTTTGGAGTGTTTTGCCCAATGAACACCATATATAACTGACATTATAATTAATTGTGTGTGTAATGTATTTGCTTATTACATACTGTATGCAAGAAGAAAGAAAACACTGGTCATACATGAATTGGAAACTCCAACCGGAAGTAGGCTCAAATCTTGCAAATGGTGCAAGATATTGAGAAAAGATAATCGGAAATATCTCCCCTTTATGATACCACTTGCCATTTTTAAAAAATCAAAACGTCTTTCACTTGTGTCTGTAAAGGAGCATGTACAAATGTGAGGAATGAGTAGGAGATTTACGTTCATATGCGAATGATGCGCTGTGTAGAGAGCGCAGGTTCAGCTAGTAGCTATATATTAAAATGCTTGGTTTACATGTTTGTGCACAATCCTTTCGACAATGAGATTTCGGAAACCAGAAGTACTAGAAAAGTGCCTTTTTCACTGATCGATTCAAAATTTTGTGTAGATTGTCCAGTTCTCATTCAAATTTCCAAAAATTGTTCTGTTGTTGTGCCGTTATTGTTTTGTTCAACATTTTGGGGGCCGTTTTGAGCCCATAAGATTATCATTGCTGGCCAAAACTACGGTGTTAGGCAACCACTAGATGAGTTTCGTATGGCGGGTTGACGGACATTACAGGCGCTTTGCTTAAATCTGAATGGTAAAAACCTATTCCATGCTGGCAATTTCAAAGGCCTGAAGAGACGCAATAAACGGATATGGATTCATTAGAAAACATATTTCTACTTTGTATCGTGTTACTTCTACAAATTTGCTACAAACTCACTCCAACATCTATACACAGCAATTCATTTCCTTTGTAAGTTTCCTAACCTTTACTTGTGTGAGTAAGGAGACATGCACAGTGAGAAGGAGTTTCATGCTCATAACAGAACGATGCGCTGAGTAGACAGCGCAGGTTCAGCTAGTATCTCAGAATCAGTTTTACCTCAACAAATGGCGTGGTTCTCCTCGTACATGATCAATTAATAGGCTTTTCTCCATTCTCTCCAAAGGTACAGTCACGAACATTAATAAATGGAGGTTGAAGCCATAAGAAATAATGGCTTCAGCCTCCATTTATTAATGTTCGTGACTGTACATGCATATAATTTATTCAGCTGTCTATCGTTTGGTACATATTCTATCGTCTTTCGATATATATATATATATATATATATATATATATATATATATATATATATATATATATATATATATATATATATATTGATTTTAGAAAGGCTTACGACTCGGTTAGGAGAGCAACATTATACAACGTTCTTACAGAGCTTGGAATACCGAGAAAGCTAATTAGATTAATTAAGATATGTTTAAGTGAATCCCAAAGTAAAGTCCGGGTAGGAAAATTTTTGTCCACGAGCTTCCACGTCGAAAATGGCCTGAAACAAGGAGATGCGTTGTCGCCATTATTATTTAACTTTGTGCTGGAATACGCCATAAGGAAAATCAAAGATAGCAACCAGGGCCTAGAGTTGAACGGCATTCACCAGGTTATGGCATATGCTGATGATGTAAATTTAATAGGGGATGATAGGAGAACAGTAGAAATAAATGCAGAGATATTATTAAACGCTTGCAGGGACATGGGTTTAGAAGTAAATGCAGAGAAAACTAAATACATGGAAGTGCGTCGGGACCGTAATACGGCAAATTGTGGAGGCGTTAAAATATTAAGTAATACTTTTGATAAAGTGGATACTTTCAAATATTTAGGATCAATATTAACAGACGAAAATCATATTCACGAAGAAATTAAATGTCGACTAAAAGCAGGGAATTCGTGTTACTATTCGGTTCAAAATCTCTTGTCGTCGCGAATTCTGTCAAAGAATTTGAAGCTTAAAATATACGAAACGATAATCATGCCTGTTGTTCTGTATGGTTGCGAAACATGGTCACTTACTCTGAGGGAAGAACATAGACTGAAAGTATTTGAGAACAGGATTCTGAGACGAATATTTGGACCCAAGAGGAACGGAAATGGGGAATGGCGGAAACTTCATAACGAGGAACTACATAATTTATACGGTTTACCCAACATTGTTAGAGTCGTCAAGTCTAGGAGGCTTAGGTGGGCAGGTCATGTAGCTAGAATGGAAGAAAGTAGAAACGCTTTCAAAGTCTTGACTGGTAGACCCATAGGAAAACGACCATTAGGAAGACCTAGGCGCAGATGGGAGGATAATATTAAGATGGATCTCGCAGAGATAGGAATGCAAAGCAGAAACTGGATCCAATTAGCTAAGGATAGAAGTCAGTGGAGGGCTTTTGTGAACGCGGCACTGAACCTCCGGGTTCCATAGGCCATAGAGTTAGTTAGTTATATATATATATATATATATATATATATATATATATATATATATATATATATATATATATATATATATATATATATATATATATATATATATATATGCTAAAAGATAATGATATTGCAGAATATCTATATTTAATTACTTTTGAGCGATTCAGAAACAATGCTCCAGGGGGCACACTTTGTATTTCGGGGGCACTACTGATACTATTCTATTTATAATTATATTATAGACGTATTATTTTGGTCTGCTCCGCGGGGCCACTCTCAGAGCTCCGGAGGGGACAGTGCCCCCCCCCCCAAAAAAAACAGTTCTGGAAGAAACACTGATCAGAAGAATTAGTTTTTCAAAACAGAAGGTTCGAAACAATCACTTTGCGTAGCCACAATTCTTATGGAGAATTCCTAAAATGATAATAGTAAACTGTTATTGCAGCGACCTGAACTCCATTCTTTCGTGAAAAGTGCGTTTCAGTTCCTCGTCTATTTCTTCGAAATGGTTCAGCAGACCTCATCCAAATTTTGTATATGCTATCAAGAGTGTCGCTGGACAGAAATTTCTAGTGTCAATAGAATGTCCAATCAAGTGTAGATACACTTAAACATATGCAACCATTTATGCACATACGTTTGTTAGTGTTAACGTATAACTTAACAGGAGGTTCCATGATTTGTTGTTTTCTTGGATACCAACTTATCGATATATGCATATAATTAGCATGGGCGCCCGAAGGGGAACACGAGGACCGGGCACCCTGGCTTACGAAAGTGTATTATATATATATATATATATATATATATATATATATATATATATATATATATATATATATATATATATATATATATATATATATATATACAATTTCTCAAGATTTTCTTAATACAAATAAAAAATACCAAAAGTAATATACTAACCAGTGAGATGTCCCCTAGAAAATTTTCTTCGGGCGCCCATGAATCAATCTTCAAGAATCCACCGCACGTCATGAATTTCTTTCATAAGAGAATACAAGGGAATTTGTGCATACACTCTTCGGTGGGGAAGACTACGGTTCGATTCACTACGTTTGACGTGGAAACCCGGATTCGAATCCTAGCGGAGTTTATGTAGTTCAGATCCTACATTAAGCTGTAGGCTCAATTCTCATAGCTATAACCTCGCTGCTGAAAAAGAAAGCTAAACTGAAAGCTAAATAAAGAAAAATCTATCGAATCACTGCGGGAGCTAATGTGGTTCGGTTCTCACATTAAACTGTAGGTTAGGTCCTCGTTTCAAATAGCCTTGCTGCTAAAAGGAACGCTAAACCCAAAACTAAGTAAACAACGAGAAAACTCGTTAAGACAAGAGTAAAGCTTCTATTATCTTCAATAAAAGGCAGCACGAATTCCCTATCTTTCCCATGTATTTTGTATAGAGCGACAATATTCAAATTCGTTTCAAATTTAAGAGATCAATAATCAAACTATGCACAAAAATAAATTGAATCAATAACCAAGGAATAATCTGTACAGCTTTAAACAAAATTGTTTCTTTTCTTTATTAAGAGTTTCATTATTGGAAGCAAGTTTCTGGAGAATAAAATTAAGTGCTCTCAACGATAAATAAAACAAAATATTTAAAAGCAGCATGGACTATTCTCTGATTAAAAAAATAACTTATTTTGGGGGAAGAGTTTGAGTATTGACCTTGATTAAAATATTTTAAATATTTTTGCTAATAGCGCTTCTTAAAAGAAGTTTAACGTTTCGCTCCAATTTAAATGTCTTTTTTCTTTTAACCTACCTAGTTCCTAAAAGAAGATTGTTTTCTTGTGTTGCTTGGAAACTATAATTAGTCAATTGCAACACTGGAAGAGTCCTTAACTTCTGTTGTTTGCTTCTTATTCTATTTAGATAAATCTCAGCTAGCAACGTTCTAAATATTAGCTTCGTTCAAGAAGAAACATATATTTTGTCACCTATGCTGCCAAATCTTACAGAATATACACTGGACCGATCACTGGTTGATGACCACCTACTTAATTATGATTCTCTTTAATCGTTCCGTGCAGCAGCAACTGGACATAACAGGGATATCAGTAGTATGGCCAACTAAGTTAGTAATGCCGCCTTCAATGCTGAGATTGAGATGAGATGTGACGTTGATGATGAGAAGTTAATGAAATGGAGGAATGAATAGTGGGAGGAAACGGGAGAACCCCGAGGAAACCCACGAACACGGTTTTTGTCCACCACAAAGCCCACTTGGCGCGAGTTGGGATCGAACTAAGGACTCGACGCACCAGAGGTGAACGCTGGGATGTGCTTCGAGAAACTGGATATGCCTTGTTACAGCATCCTACAGATCTCCAATGAAATTGAGGTCCGGGGAGTTTGAGGCCCATGGAAGATGTTAAAAGTCCAGATTGTATCTCTTGAACTACTCCTGCTCAGGACTTGCGTGGTGTCTAGGTGTGCTATCGTTTGGAAGATACCATCGACATGAAGAGGGGAGTGCAAGACGTACCAGTGTACCGGGAAATTAACATTTATCAAGTGCTCCTTTTCATCCATCTAGAGGCCTAGTTTCTCCCATGTAAATATGCCTCACACCAACATGCACTCTTAGCACCATGCATAATTAACATATGCCTCATAAGTTTCCAACAAACACGCATACACCTACTTACACAGTAGAGCAAAAATGCTTATTCTCGCATGTTCGTGGCACAGACAAATCTTTAGCGTTGCTGAACCTGAGCGAGTATCGGGGACGTCAGGAGCGTCTTCTGGAATAGCCCATCATATGTGAATGTACGGTGCATGGATATAGAGGATATATTTTCGAGTCAACCATAGTATAGTGACAGCTGTTTCACCATTCTGCGCCTGTGAGCACATATCAGCAGCTAAATGCGACGATCACACGACAGTCAATGTTGTGCCATCGTCTGCATGGGTACTCACTTATCCCTGTTGATACCAGTCTTGATACACTTTCACTGAGGTTGCTCTCGAACACCCCGCTAGTGCAGCCATTTGCTAGATCAAGGCACTATCTCTTACGAACCTATGTTCTGGACTTCGTTAATCAACGATACATATTTATTGGCGATTACCCATCATGCGCGAACGATCGATATGTACTGAATGCGTGGGTCCATAGCTACTCGCTACCAAGGTGCACGTTCCATCTTTACGAAACTTACATGGGAGGCCCTGGTTCAATTTCCGATGAGAGCTCATGCGGTTTGGAATCCATGTTAAGCTGTGAGTCCACGTCTCATATATTTTTGCTGCTGAAAGGAATGCTACACTCGAATCCAATCAACTACGAACCTTACGCAGCATCAAAGTCGAATACAGGAACGAATCCAAGATTACATATCAGACATCAAGGCTATATTGTTAGACCAGTGATGACCAAACGAAGGTAAGTGTGGTATAGAGACCTGCACAGGTCGGGCTTGGACGGGCAGACTGTTATTTCTTTGGGCCGGGCCCAGTGGCGTAGCACACTTTTGCGGGCCCCCCCGCAAAGTATAGAGAAGGGGCCCTAGTTGTAAAGCCGATAGAAGAAAGGCTGATGTTCTACTCCTTTAAATCTTTATTCATCGCAAGACTTCAAGGCCCCCTATACCTCGGGGCCCCCCCGCACTGCGGGGGTTGCGGGGGCAGTTGCTACGCCACTGGCCGGGCCGGACTTGGGCGGGCCGACACTGTTATTTCTTTGGGCCGGGCCGGGCTTGGGCTGGCCGACACTGATTTCTCTTCAGGTCGGGCCGGGCTGGGGTCGATCAATTGCAATTCTTTAATAATTATTGACTTTCGTTAAACGATAATTGGAATAAAGCCAAACGTTGAAGAAGTGTGTCCGTGAAAAATGTTACAAAGAATGAAATAGCTATTTACAGTTTGTGTTGCTTAGCGGCTCCCTTTCACTATAGAGGGTTGTAGGCATTACGCGGTAAATTGAGCTCTAACGTTGACCTTCACTGAACTCAAAATATAAAAAGAAGGGGTGGGAATGTTTTGCCTGTCGCTAAACAATATTGATATCTTCACTTTATGCTAAAAATCAATTAAGTTAGATTTTTGTTACAGGGAATGGAGTTTTTGTTTTCTCGATGACAGGCAAAGTTCTAGGAGGCAATGGTACCATTCGGAAGGCAAGCGTCAAGTTGTGAACCAAAGTTTAGAAAATGTTTCTGAGGGTTAGGTCAAATTTAGTACTAAATTTTGAGAAAGATTTGGGCTCGAGCTAATTTTTTTTTAAATATTATCGGGCCGGGGTCGGGCCAAAAACTTTTAAAATTTATCGGGCCTGGGCTAGGCTTGGGCCGAGAATTTTGAAAAACTTATCGGGCCGGGCCGGGCTCGGGCCGAAAATCTCCAAAACTGGGCCGGGCCTAGGTACGTTCAGGCTGGATTGGGCTCGGGCCGAAAAATTCGGCCCGTGCAGGTCTCTAGCGTGGTACTAGTCGTATGGGCCCTTTTTTGAGTGGCAAACGCATGGTCATCAAACTAAAATAAATAATATAGTAAGTGCAAGTGCGATGTATGTAAGTGCACCATGGAGAAAATACAATTGCGAGTGACTTTTCTTTACGAGTTCAAACTAAGATATATACTTGGATACCAACGAATATGACCAACGAGTCAGGTGGACACCGAATAATATTACGTTCGGCTGTGCTAGTCACGAACATCGTGGAAGCAGACCCTCAGAAAAGTGTATGTACCAGCGCAGACGACTTAGGTATACACCATACCAGTGTCGTTCAACTTCGTGGAATCGGTAAAGTGAAAAAGTTCGAGTTATGGGTGCCCATAAGCTGACAATGGCCAACAAGAATCGGCGTCTATATGTATGGATTTCTCTTGAGTGCAAGGAATAACTGGAAAAGAATCCTTCGTCGGATCTTTGGACGAAAAAATGGATCTGTTATGAGAATCATGAACGTTCGGAACAGTGATTGGATCTTTATCAAAGTCCAAGACTGTATCCAAAATCCCTAGAAGATGTGGTGGCTCATTCGGATTAGGTTTGACTGATAGTTTTACTGTATAACGATGTACAGTTCTCAGAGATTGTGTCACTATTGAAAAATCTGTAAAAATCCTATTTTCTCTACGGTTTATACGATAGATCTTCTCCGCGTTTTCGAGATAGCTATCCTTCAGCTTGAGTTTTTCCATCTTTGAAATCGTGAAGGCCCACAGTACTAATTCCAACGTGTTGAAGAGGTAAGAAAGATGATCATTATATATCAACTGAAAATTTTGTTTTCAGCGATGTATGCGCTGGTGAATTGTCATGATTAAGCATCAGATCGTCTTCACATCACTATTCGCCTTCTAAGTTGAATGTTTTTCTTCACACATCTCAAATATAAAACTAGGCTTCGAAGCCTGCGGTACGAATTTACGATATTAATAAAACAAAAATGACCAAAGCACCAAATATAGGCCTATGTTAATAATATTTGTTAACAAGTATTATTAATATATAAATTTGTTGTTTTCTTCAGTTTTTTTTTTAAATATTAATACTGTTGAATATTCCCAAAGCTACAATGAATAAGAATTCATTGAGTGGAAACACCAGCGTTGAAGAAAAAAAAACAGCATATTATTCGTCGCTGTTGTGATTTGCCTCATCTTCATCAACTTCGGAAATTCTGAGCTCAATTGCTTCAAAAAATTGTTATATTAGTCGTAGACGTAACCAAATTCCTGTCACCCATGGTGATCTCCGACATAAAAATTAGATTATTCAGTGCCTGACTAATGAAAAGTTTAATACAGTTAGACCTGTCCCCTTTGACTCGAGGTCAGAATCTTGGGCACTGACTTAGTCGTGGTACAAACGCCATTGCCGTCCTAAAATTAGAAATTAGAGCAAGTTGCATGATAAAATAACATCGCTGAAGTCTCGTAGAAATTGGTCTGTTCTTGAGGTGCCCATCTCCTGAAATCCTTTCTTACGCCGATGTGAAATGGCTGTATCTAGGGTTAGTAGTCACCATAAAACCAACTTACTAAATTTAATTTAGATTAAACAGATGCTTAATACCGTCTTTACACAACTATTCATATTATGTTGGTTTAAATGAAATATCCGCTCGTTTTGACAGCTGGTGGGAAACTCACCTTAGCAACACAACACAGAGATGAATTAAGCTGACGCGTCAAACACATTCTCTACACGTCCAGCAAACAGACTGTGATGCTCTAGCCAACCAGGAGGCAGTGCGATGTATGTAAGTGCACCATGGAGAAAATACAATTGCGAGTGACTTTTCTTTACGAGTTCAAACTAAGATATATACTTGGATACCAACGAATATGACCAACGAGTCAGGTGGACACCGAATAATATTACGTTCGGCTGTGCTAGTCACGAACATCGTGGAAGCAGACCCTCAGAAAAGTGTATGTACCAGCGCAGACGACTTAGGTATACACCATACCAGTGTCGTTCAACTTCGTGGAATCGGTAAAGTGAAAAAGTTCGAGTTATGGGTGCCCATAAGCTGACAATGGCCAACAAGAATCGGCGTCTATATGTATGGATTTCTCTTGAGTGCAAGGAATAACTGGAAAAGAATCCTTCGTCGGATCTTTGGACGAAAAAATGGATCTGTTATGAGAATCATGAACGTTCGGAACAGTGATTGGATCTTTATCAAAGTCCAAGACTGTATCCAAAATCCCTAGAAGATGTTGCTGGTATGCAGATCTATGATTGGGTTCATATTTAATGTCTTTTCTAATTGAGGTGAATGGTACCCCACGTAACCTAGTCGCTAACGCTCTCACCATAAGTAATCCCGAGTTCGATTCCCGGTAAGGATACTCGGTCGAAAATGTTTAAAAGCTTTTTCAAGCCATTCAACCTGAGTGAGTTTTTTCTCAAGTTTTCCTCATTCACACCTGGCAAATTCAGGAATAGTACCTAGCATACAGGACCCAAACCGCTTCCTTCCTTTCTCATTCTTTTCTTCCTTTCCTCTTCCCCGGATAGTTTGTTCGTCGAGGGACGTCATCCCTTATACGATGCCGGTATGTGTATCTGTCCAGTGTGTGCCCCGAAATATGAATCGATTCGTTGAGGCAAAACCAGTTATGCCGGGGAACAATTTCAATACACTGGGGCGGAAAGTCGTACTACGAAAGTACTGGGAGTAAATTAGGACAACAGGAGATATGGCCCCGGGGGAAATTTTCCTCCGGGCCATCTCCTGAAATCATCACTAGGCGAAACTATCACTCTGTCTCGTTACAGTGTTGAGCTCCATGGTATCGCAACTTTATCCATAAACATCCAAATGTGTTCACAAATCGGGGTGTCTTCATGTTTCACGATAATGCACCCACAAACGTAGCTCAAAAGACGTTGCAAACTCTTGACGAGCTGCAGTATGAAATCCTTTCTTACCACCGTATTTTCCTGACGTCACTCCCACCGACTACCATCTCTCCCTGAATCTCCATCACTTTTTAGGAGGAAAGATATTTCTGATAATTCGGGAGGCGCAACGTGCGATTGAGGATTCCTTCACATCGCAGACTCCAGATTTATTTAAGCTTGAAGTCCAATATCATTGGCAGAGCAATGGCGAAAGAGTATTTACAGATGGCGACTATTTTAATCAGCCAGAAATTATGCTTTTCTTTCTTTCTTTCTTTCGGCGACTATTTTAATCAGCCAGAAATCATACTTTTCTTTCTTCCTTTCTTTCTTTTTTGGGGGCTTTGAAAATGATGCGTTTGTTGCGTACATTTTATTCGTATCAACCTAGAATGTAAGTATAGAATGCAGTGGCGTATTTAGGGGGGGCTTCCGGGCTTAAGCCCTCCCCCGAAATCTTACTATAGTAAGTATATGAAATATCTTGCTGAATTTTCACATTTTCAGGCAAAGACCTCCCCGAAAGTTAGCAAAGCCCCCCCCCCCGAAACAAAATCGAAAATACGCCACAGATAGAATGTAATGTCTCTAAAACATACACCCACTAGAAATGTTTGTTAACACCTTCAAATGCATAGTCAGGATTGTGTATTTGGATTCCCTCGTGGCTGTATGGTTTGCATACGGACCTTTTGGAGACTTGGGTTCGACTCTCGTTGGAAGCTCGTGTAGTTCAGTTTCTATGTTAAACTGTCATATACATCTTACGTAGTGTCAGTGCTGAGAAAGGATTGAAATTCCTAATGAACGGGAGATTAGGATTCGATTCCCAGTGGTATTTCCACGCCTCATTTAACCTCTATGCTGAACGGGACCTTAAAACTCCTTGACTGCTGTCACTAAAAGTCAATAAACGATTTCTACATTTATTTGTGGTTCTAGAATAATAAAATCAACCAGACGTTCACCAGTAATTGGGATATTTGAATTAACAAGTATCGAACTCCCGTCTGGAAAGCCGGAAATGATATATACCAAGATACATTTTTCTGCCGATGTAATAAACCATGCATCATTCAGTTGAACATACGCTACTTGGCTTGTCGTAGTCTTTTTGAATTCTAATGGCAGGGAGTTTTCTTTCAAGAATAAATATTTTGGATGCTTCAAAATCAGTACGTCGATTTATTTTCGTAAGGGCATTCAGAAACTAAGTTAAGTCATAATTTATCATGTATCCACAGAAAATGTATAAGCTGGTTACCGAGCAAACATTAAGTGTCCGTGGCCGGTGTGAAGAGGTATTAGGACGATGAGCATGAAACTGTACACCACTGGACAAAATACAGTTTGTCTAATAATCAAGAATCGATTAGGATCAATTAGCGTAACTTAAGAGAGTTGCTTCTATCACGTGCATTTATTTAAAAAAGAAAAAAGAAAGAAAAGAAAGAAAGAAAAAGATTGGAAGGGGTGTGGCCGCAATCCATAAGCTCCGTGGATTAATTCCTCCGCGACTAAAATAAATCTGAGTACGCAATTAGTATCTTGTGATGTTTCTTATTTTAGTGACCCCAAAGCTCACTACTCACAGCTCATAACATGACTTCGACGACCTCCTATTTAGTATTTGTTTATGAAGAGCTGTCTAAGATTCTTATTGTTCCGGTGCCTCGTTTACAACGCCGAGAGAAGTAGCTACAATGATTCAAATGCTTTTCTTTAACCGGTTATACATGCTAAAGCTTAAAGACGAACAATTGTAAACATTTTATTTCATTAAATGTAACCAATTTATGCTCGGACCAGTAGTCAATACAAAATTACAAGGGATTGTCACACGTTTTAACGCTGTTCTAGCTTCTTTCCACAAGAAATATTAAATCGCACGCGAAAGCAACTTCGTATTTTTAAATCACAGTCCAAGCAAGACTTCCGAGGTCAACCAGCATGTCCACGTGTTCTGCATCATGAGACTCCTCCCACGTTTGATATGAGCCAATCACGCAATGGCATCATCTTTGAGCCGAAGCGTCGACGACGGGAGTCCTTGTATTGACAAGGGAAGAGTAGGTCAGTTATTGCCTGCTGTGCTGTGCTTACTTATTCTTGTTTTATTCCTGCGAGGCACGGCGACGTCAGGAAGTACCGCGATCAGACAATCGGCTACATTCGGGAACTGTAGGCACGACTCGATTCATGTTGATATATTTTTCGGTCAATTTAAGTGCTTCGATCGAAATTCTTGCAATAACTTCATAAGATTTTTTTTAAATATTCATGTGAACTCTAATTGGTTAACTCATCATTTAAATAATAACCTCTGTCTTTAATGTAGAAATGTAACAATTCATAGTGAAGGTTAAAAGTGTAATTGTGTAGAGATTACACGATATAGTCAGCTTCACACGCTTCTAATCATAATATAAAAGGCAATCAATTAGTTCATTGCTCAGTTGCATTTCTCACCTGCTTTCTTGTAACATGCAGGGCGTATCATTATCACTTAAGTGCTTAAGCACAGTATTTATTGACAGATTCCAAGCCAGTGGTGATTTCAGAAGATTTTCGCTGTGAGGGATTTTCAACACATTGAGCTGGGATCGAAAATACTGTATATCCCCTCTCTCCCAGGGATGGAGTTGCAGCTCCGAAAGAAAATTTCCCCCAGGTCAAATCCTGAAATCATTACCACTTTTAACCAGCTGTAAACTTCCATAGTTTATGGTCCTTATCAAACAACTGCGTAATACAGTGCCGTTCACAATTGTAATCAGTTCTTCCCCTCTCTGTTTTTCCTTCATTTATACCTTCTATCAAGACAGCTTCTCAGACAGTTTCAGCTAGTGCTTTTCTTTTTTACCTCTTTAATTACATCCATAATATTGTTCTTCCCAACATTCAATGATAGAGCATTTACTTAGGGGTCCTCGGTTCGATTCTAGGTCATATGAGTTTGTGATGTGTTTTCTGAGGGTTTTCTCGGTTTCTTCCACATTCTCATTCCACCATTTTTTCATAATCATTCACTTTCATTAATCGTCCGTCTCCTTTAGTCTAAAGGATATGATTGGTGGAACATAAAACTAAAAGATTTTATTTACTGTTTTTTAATTCCCAATATTCACGCATGTTTGCGGCTAACCCACACCCTTTTTGTGCACGTGGTTCTGGCTTCTATTCCCATTGGAGCTATTTGCCTCGAATACCTGGATATAAACCGAAGTAGTTGTTCGGATCAGTGTTTCTTCCGGGTTCTTCCCAGTTGTGGACGTCTCAATTGCGGACGCTGCTCTTATCTGTTAAAATCTTTCCCAGTTGCGGACGCACAGGTGTTGCTTGGAATTTCCATGACTCGATTATGAAGAAACCAGAATTGTTAGTCCCAATTGCGGACGCGTGTGTGAAAAGAGGTAAGATCTATTGATAACAAGCAGCAACGTTGCCACATTTTTCATTTCATTACGTTTACTACCCTGCCCTCAGCAACGAGAAAGACTCTTTGTTGCAAGAATACAATTTGCTGAAAAGAGATTCATTCAGGGGTATAGCTAGTAAGTCCTTATAGGGACATGACTTTTTCAGGGGCCTTAGCCTTTTTACAATGTCGAAATAAAATTCTTATCACAAATTTTTAGTGAGGAGAATTTTATTTCAAAAAATAAGATGGGAACCGCCCCCCACACACAAGGATTTCGTACCCTCTATGCAACTTCCCTTCACACTTAACCAGGTTTACTACTGGCAGTGTCAATGTTCAATGGCACTGGCGTGTTTATACGTTGCAGAATAGCCACTGTCGAATATTATGCCTATATGAGAATGAGCTTGCAGTTCTTCTTTGTCAGGTAGTGAATTATATACAATATTTACACAAACCACTTATATACAGTATTTACACAAAGCTACTCAAGCCTCTGAACATATGCTATGCATCGCAAACGCTTGGTGTTACCAGTATCCTGAAATTCCGCAAGAATTCTATGCATTCTTTTGTCTAATAATATTGCCGATTTCTTTCTCCTTTCCCCGCCAATTTTTAAATCCAAACGATCGTACAGAAAGTCGCTGTGCCGAGCTTCATCCTTGAGAACTCGGACTAACTCTGAAACGTTTGTGTGTGCTTTGTTTGTAATAAAACGCAGTCTGTTGTGCCGGCCTTCCAGTGCGTTGTTCGTCCTGTGCCTTGTGCTATGGCAGCTTCAAATCTCTGTAGTAAAAGTCGAGTTCTCCAACCACTGGACGTCGAAATAATCATAAAATTGCTGCAATTTAATTTTGCGTGGTCTGTCTTCTTGAATACACAGCCAACCATCAACGACTTTATCTATTGGAAGTGTGCCAAAGCAGCACACATTCTAATGCACAACCTAACCTCATCATCATTTGTGTATTCTTGTACAAGCCCTACTTCTTGCACTTTTCTCCATAGGTACTGGTTGAAATAAAAATTGCATCCTTTAACCTGCGCTTTGGGTTATGTTTTGTTCAAAAGGAAACATATTTCAGAGGTTCTCCTATTCGCGTTAATGGATTTTTTTAACGTCACATTTCGGGAAGAACTATTTTCTCTTCCATGTATTTTTTTCTTCACATGTAGAATGAGCCTATAGTTAAAGTTTTTACGTTGTGTCTTGTTCAGATTTTCATGGAAATGAACCTTTCCACTAAATTTCATTTTATTACTCTCCTTTTATTATTCATCGTAAGATTTTGATTCTACATTAACATGCATAATTATGTCTCATATGGTTACGTACGAAAGTTTAGGCTAGGAGTTTGCGTGCAATTACGTTGAGAAATGGATCTTCTTAATGAGTCTTTGTAACAAACTTTTCGGATGCTAAATATTCCTCGTCGATGAGCGTGTGCGAAACGGTCGATTATGATTAAATATTTAATCAACTAATATCCTGCAAACTACAAGCTTTTTTAATGACTTCTAAAACAAGGAATTAAGTCATTTCAAAACAAGTAATTAAGTAAATTATCATGCAAAACTAATAAATTAAAATAACTTCTCTTTCGACAGGAGGAATAAAAATGGAAGTGTTATTTTGGGCTAGCATCTACGAAAATTTCCCTCACTAAAAATTTGCTGGAATAAATTAAATTAAATCATGCACAAATCTGCAAAATAATTACAGGAATTGATGTATACGTGTATTTCATATGTAATTAATGGATAAACTAGTGGTTAGCGGTATCTCTAATATTACATAGCTTTATAATTATAGATGTTCGTATACTGACAGGTTTGAATTCTTTATATCGAAGCAGGGTAGTAAATGTAATGAAATGAAAAATGTGGCAACGTTGCTGCTTGTTATCAATAGATCTTACCTCTTCTCCTGCACGCGTCCGCACTTGGGACTAACAAGTCTGGTTGCATCGTAATCGAGGCATGGAAGTTCCAAACAACACCTGTGCGTCCGCAACTGGGAATGATTTTAACAGATAAGAGCAGCGTCCGCAACTGGGACGTCCGCAACTGGCACGGATTCGTTTCTTCCAGCCATACTTCCAGTGAAGGGTCAAGTATTTCAGAACGACGACAAATTAATTGTAATTATATGTCACACTTTAGCACTTTAGCAAATTGTGTTTCAGGACAAGTCCCTGTCTCGGACAAAATTTTCTCTAGGAAAGCCTGTTATCTCTTTAAACAGTATACCATGTATAAGATACAGTAGTAACGCCTTTACTTGAAAAAGGGACTTAAATTCTTTAATCAATCAATCAATCAATATTCCTTTCTAAAATCTGTTCATTAGTTTCCCGTTCACTTCTAATATTTTCATTCTTCTCCACATCCTCCGTGAGCTTTCTCGGGATATTCCCAATTCCTCCCACCTTCTCATTTCACCGATTATTCCAACATCATTTGCTTTCATCACAGTGGCGGAGCTAAGGGATGGCCTGGGGCCAGGTCCCCTTGCTCAAATTCTTGACTCCCCTAATGCCCCCCTTCATACAGAGTGAAACTGCTATAGGTCAACAAACGGTAGGTTGGTAGTGGCTGCATATGAAACTACTACCGAAACATCTCTCGACAACAGATTTACCAACTGCAGAATAGCGATGTTGCAATAGTCTGCGTTCCGAGTAAAAAGCTCCAGGCTCGTTTTTGTTTGTAGTACAGCAAGATGTAATCAATCGAAATCTGTAAGGTGCATGCATTGACCTCACTATCTGAACGTTTCTTTTAATCTCTGTCACTTATCTGGTTATCTTCTTTGTTTTCGATCTAAAAAAAAGCAAAATCAGTCGGCATTCTCATTTGCTTCGTTTTGAAAGTCATACTAAAATAAGAGATGTTTACTTACAAATAGCATGCGCTGCAGTAAAACATTACACTTCTGTTAAACAAAAAAAAGTCTTCGTACACTAATTAATTAATTTCCATCGATTATGGCGACATAGAACAAATACACATCATGCGTTAATATTATTATTATTATTATTATTATTATTATTATTATTATTATTATTATTATTATTATTATTATTATTATTAAATAATATCGAGCCGTCTTGTTTAATATACAGTGTGCGTGGGTTTTCTCGGGGTTCTCCCGTTTCCTCCCACGTTCTTCATTCCACCATTTCATTCATTACTCATCATCACCGTCTCCTTTAGTCTAACCGGCATAACCGTGGGACGTAAAACTCAAAGATTTCATTTCATTTGTTTAATATACAATAAAACAAGAGAGCATAAGTTTTTATTATTTCTGTCATTCTCTCTGTTGCTCGTATCCCGATCGTTCGATAAAATTAAGATACTGAATACTACCAACATCTACTATTTGATATTGATATTGGTTCTCCTTCTCGACTACCTTCGGGTCTTGTCTCTAGTACGTCTCTTGGTTGTGCCAACTCAGTAGAAACCTGCTGCGATGTTAACAAGCGATAATACCGATCTCTAAGGAAAACGCTTGGTCAGCGCTTGGTGGAACTAACTAAAGCCTGGGGAAGCAAAAATCAGTGATTATAAATAAATCGTCCAGAAGTATTTTCTTTTAAACGATTTTAACTGTAGCTTAATCCGAAAACTGCTACTGCTAGAGAAATTCCAAAATTTATCACAGAGCCAGTACTGCAATCTCCTGATTACTAACCATCAGGTAAGATACTGAGATGATACAACTTGGTCGCGGTAGTAATGCTATTTTGTGTAAAAGTGGTAGTTGCTCTCGTGACCAGGTTGTATTATCCCGTTATCTGATGTTTTGTAATCAGAGATATATCAGGATTGTGTGGGACTGGTTCACAGAAATTATTTTCAGTAAGTTCAGTCAGTAAATACCCATTTTATCTCAGATTTATATTTATTCTCCGTCAAAATATTCATATCTGACAGGGGGCGCGGTGGCTCAGTGGTAGAGCGTTCACCTCCGGTGCTTGGTGTCCCTGGTTCGATCCCAGGTCAAGCCGTGTGGACTTTGTGGTGGACAAACACCGTGCTCGTGGATTTTCTCGGGGTTCTCCTGTTTCCTCCCACTTTCATCATTCCACCATTTTCACTCATTTCTCATTATCACCGTCTCCTTTAGCCTAACCGGCATAAGCGTGGGACGTTAAACTTAAAGATTTCATTTCATTTCTGACAAAATTAAGCATTAAGCGTTTGTGAGAAAATTACATTGTAGGAATAATGCAAAACAGCACTGACATGAATATTTAACAGGATATACTAATTAATGCCCTCCTTCAAATCTAATTTCAAAACTTACAATATTAATTTAGCATCGACTACAGGATAGTAGCGTTATTTCAACTATATTTGAATTTACCTAGTATTTTAAGGCTTTGAAACATACGAGACTCAGAGGATAGAAATAAGGAAAATGAGTCAATAGGGCCATAAAAATTTCCCTAATGACACCGAGGAAGAATCTTGGTAATCTCCTCAGTCGAAATATTTATCCACGAGGGATCGATCACACCATCTTCCGAATCTTAAGCTGATGTTCTACCTCTGAGCTTTGGCCATTTGGTGTGGGTGTGAAGTGATTGTGAATTTGAATTCGGCACTGATTAGGTTACCATGTTTTTAGATAGTGAAATCGGGACATTTTTTCTGAAATATTAAGAATACATGATAATTATTGGCAGTTTATTTTAAAGCTTAAGCTTAAGGATTAAAATTTAAAGTGGTCTGGGACGGCAAATCAGTGTCCTAGAGTTCAGCTCCTGTTTCTTTTTTGTTCTTGTCCATCACTTTTTACTTTATAATTATTATTATTAATACAGTTTATCTACCAAACTATTATTTATATTATTATGCGGTATTAAACCAAATCTGGAACTTGTGATATTTATTTACTTCCATGATATTTATTTATTCATTCCATCAGGCAAATTAGTGTGATCTGTACGAGAGGGAATGTTTACGGGCTGGTAAAATTTGAGATGACTGCTGCCATGCTGTAACTTTGAGCTTCGCCTTATCTCAAGTAGATGCAGACATATCGGAAGGTTTGATTCTTGTAGATTCACTAGTTCAAACGCTGTCAAAGATGAAGTCTGGAGAATTCGAACAAATTTATTAAGAATGTTTGTAGATATGCAAAGAAAATGATCTTGAAATTCCAGAGCCGGAAACAGACAGACCATAGGGGTTCTTCGTGGAAACAAACCAGACATTCGCCATCGAAGTATCACAAATTCATTTTTTATGGATCTCTTCCTTCATTGGAGGCAGAAAACGAATTTTCTAAAGAAATATACCAAGATACATTTTTCTGCCTATTATTGTTAAGGGCAATAACCGAGAGGAAAATAGCTTTGGATCATGTAGCAAAATCATTAGTTCAATCACCACTCTACATCCAAAAAGTGAAAACTTTCTAAATTACAACGTTGTCGAGCCTAACAACGTTGTGGTCCAGTATTAATGAAGTGATCTCGAAATATTCAAATGTGAACTCAAAATCCCCCCAAACACATTAAGTTGCATCTACAAAAATGCATTCCTAGAAACCTACAAGCTAGATATTATATCTGTGATTATATCTGTTATGTGAAAGGCTATTCTCATATCTGAAAAGATTAATGACATAGGTAATTCAATGACTGATGATAGGTTGAAAAACTTAGGATTACTTTATATTGAAGAAAATCGCTAAATCGTTAGATCTTGAAGTTGTTGATAAGTTTGCTGCTGCCCACAAGAATAGAAAGTTCTTCTTTTAAGTAGAGGCATGAACCTCTAAGTTATTTTCTTTACCTGTAAAAGTGTATTTCTCTGCATTCATTTAAAATAATGAGCCACACACATTTTAAAGACAGTGATTTTTTTTTTTTACTTACTTATAGTAGAAATCGATTGTATTAATGTATCCTAGTTGTTTGAGGCAGTAAATTCTTATATTTTCCCTGCAAAAGAGTAAAATCATGATCAACAAAGATGAAAACATTCAACTTAAACACACACACACACAAGTATATGTATATATATATATATATATATATATATATATATATATATATATATATATATATATATATATATATGTGTGTGTGTGTGTGTGTGTGTGTGTGTGTGTGTGTGTGTGTATTTTTCACTCATTGGAGATGGCCTCCTCAAAATTTTCTTGGGCCCTTCATTGCCCCCTTCCTGAAAAAATTCTAGCTACGCTACTGCTTCATCATCCGTCTTCCTTAGCTAAAAAAGAGCATAATCGTGGGACGTTAACCTGAAAGATTTTCTTCTCGACATTCTCATTGAGAAATGTTAAACTAAAGATTTCATTTCTTATTGCACTTTGCTGAGAGATGAATCATATCGTGACCTAGCGGCTAAATTTCTTGCCTTCGATTAGAACATCGGGATTTGCTTCCCGGTAAAGCCACATAAAATTGTATGCACTCCTGGTAAAATTCACAATTCCACTACTCAAGTAATATCAGTGATGAAATTAAAAAAAAAAAAAAAAACTGAGACAAGCTTACAGCGTTCATTGTTCAGTGGTTTACAAATATAATCAAGATATTAGAAGTAAAATTCGCATTTCCTTCCCTTTTTATTTCTTATATAGTAGGTAAGACAGTAAAACGGGATAATGGTAAAAACAGTAGGTAATAAATATCTAAAGACAAGGACCAGATTAGAGACAGAACTCGGGACCAGTTGTCTCAAAAAGGAAACTGTTCTAATCGTTCAGTTTATCTGTTGCACCAAATTATTCGAAAAAGCAAAAATGAAGATACAGTAGAAACCCTCTAATCCGTCACCTTTGGAACTGGGGGTATGATCGGAACGCTAAAAGAGGTAAGATTATCAGTAATTACAAAGAAATACGGATTTACAGTAAAATAGTATTTTGTTTGGCAATATTTTATAGTTTGGGTCTGTCTCGTGTGTCATAAACTTGGCAAGGTAACAGTTCATATTCTTCGACAATTTCTTGAAACTTCACAGAAAACTTCTGAGCCGCCTCGGCATCAGCAGTTAGTTTTTCATCAGACAAACCGGACGCCATGTCGATTTTTCTAGCGATCAATCCAGCTTTCACTAGCTACGAACTTACTTCCGGCTTCTAGTTGTCTGTGCAAAGCTATTGCCTTTCCTTTTATAATGGGCCCAGATATCGGGATTCCTTTCCTTCTTTCTTGGCAGAACTACATCCATAATGTGTTGTCAACAGTTCATGTTTAGGTGTTTTCAATGTTTTGCGATTCTTAAGATCATTTTCACGATCTATCGTCACTGTATGTGATTAAATGTCTTTGAGTTTTTTTCTTCAATCTTTTAATGTCGTAATACATACATTAAGTTCCTCGGCATTTTTTTTTTTTGAGTTATTCCTCTTTGTCCACTGTAGCACTGCTAATTTTTCATTTAATGAAACAAAAACGTATTTACATTTCAATCCTGACATGTTGAAAGAACACTGTCGTAAAACCAACTAACAGTAAGCACTAAATACTGCACAGTACAGCACAGAAAACACACAACGTAAGAAACGATACAAAAGATGGCGGAGCACTAAAGCGGACAAGTGGTAACAGCAAGTAAACGACAATAGTCTCGTGAATCACCGACGAGTCGGGACAAGTTCGGCTCGAGCATGGTCGGATCAATCGGAGTGGCGGACCAGCTGAGGGCGGACAAGAGAGGTTCTACTGTACTGTGTTATACTTCCAGGCAGCCGAATTGACATTTGGCGTAACCAATGAGCTTGAGATACGTACGTTATTGCCAAACCTCTGGTGAGAAGTTTGCTTTCAGCGGGTGAATTTTATCATGTTGTCATGCATTTGAATGCAAGTGTCACTAGCAGTTATTTTGGAACAATCTTTGTATATTGCAAATATCATCATCTTTATGTCATTTAATCTACCCATTCCCTCGAAATACCTTAATTCGTACCCCGGACATGGAAATATTCATCTCCATATGAGTTCTGCAATTCCTGGAAGATCAGTTGACCAGCAAAATAAGAAGTCTCTATGTGTTATGGGTCTACACATGCCTTTTCGTCTTGAACTACGAAGTCTAAAATTGTCCTCTTAATACTACCCTCTAATGCAGTCTTCCTTCCCTTATTCATTTTCCTTCCACTATGCGTCCCACAATGTTCTCTAATAAATATTTTTCATCAAACAACTACGTTTTCCACCTCTTTCTATTTATTTCCAGTATAGTTTTTCTTATTCCCATCTTTGTGTAGGTTCGCTCCTAGATTTCATACGTCCCTAGATATTTTTTCTGTAACTTCCCCCCTCGAAGTCATCTGCATATTTGCTAGCTCTGCTTTTATCAAAATAATCAAGTAAGAATTAAAAATCGCTAAATTCCCATATTATTAACGGACTAAATGTTTTTCTTTCATCAAAGGATAATTAGAAAAGTTGTTAAATCAATACTTATTTTAAATCTAATTTTATTTAATTTAATATCTAGAAAACTTATGATTATTTTGTCTCTGTCGGGAATGTTACAATTAAAAAGAAATCACAACTGAATAAAGATCACTTTAAAATGAATATATTTTTACGCTACTCGCTTTGTGTTCAAATAGTTTAAAGTAGTCATTTCCAGCTGAATGTTCTGTGACGTCACAATTTGCTATTCGCCTTCTCAGTGAACCATACGGAGAGGAGAATGAGCTGTAGGTAATTTGACGTTGATAAAATATAGTGAAGACAGCCAAACAAGTACTTACCTGAATGCAGTAGGTAAGTATTTATCGCATTTAACTTCCTGTCAGGAGACCCGAATTCGAATCCTGTGTGTCCGAACTTTTAACATGCTTGAATTTCAATTTCAATCCATGCCAGGGTAATAACTAAGATCATCTCCTAAAACAGATATCCGAGTGACGAAAACGAAGGAAAATTTCAGTAGGTCAAATTTATTTTCTCTAATTGTTCTAGATTTGACATTTTCAGTTTATTTCAGCCAGTTTTTTACTGATGTATGATCACTGGTTTTTTCTTTCTTCTCATATGCAATATGTAATGGAATAATACATTATACACACAACGAGTTATAATGTAATTGATATATGGTGTTTATTGGACAATAAAAGTTCATCTTAGAATGGAGAAATGGTTCACGCATCATCAACACTACAGAAACTGCTTGCTTCAGTTTTACTACCCGCTTTCTTTGCGAAGATTTGTGTTTGTATGGGTTGGGTTGGGTTGCATACCTGTCCAGGCGTTTGAAAGGAAGCAGCAAAAGAAAATAATATGAACCTCCCACTAATGCAATTATAAAATTCAGGGATCCATATACTTGCGTGGGTCACTATACATTACAAGTGTCAATGTAGGAAAAGTACACACTTTAATACTATTGGTCGAATAGCTGTTTTGTCATTAGGATTTTTATTTACTTATTTATTTATTTCTTACCTTTTGATGGATGGACAAAAAATCAAACGTTAACAGTATTTTGGGAGAGGAAAACATACCTAGTGTAATGTGTAAAGTGTATTTTATATTATATTTTTAGTTAACTTGTCCCATGATTTCATAATGAAACTAACTGAATATTTTACAACGAGTAAATGGATTTCTGCTTCTGTTTTAATTTTAGAGTACATCAGGTTATCAGTACAAACATTTTAAAAGTTACACCTTTCCAGAAAAAATACATATATATAAATAAATAAATAACAGGATGTTAATAAATTATGCAGCTCTAGTTTCCTTCTTGTACACAACATTGGAATGTAACATATTCCGCTTGAAAGCCTGTTCATTTCATAATGCAACAAGATATAGATTATTTACGAGAGCTGATCAATAAGAAATAATCATAAATAAATAAAACATAATTACCTGTACTAATCCTCCAAATGTTGATTTTTTTTTTTTAAATAGTCCCCATTACATGCAACACACTTGTCCCAACGTTTTTGCCAGTCATCAAAGACATGCTAGAAGCCATTTTTGAACAGATCCTTCAAAATTGCCTCCGAAGCTTTCACCACTGCCTCTGAAGATGCGAAACGACGTTTCAGGAGATTTGTCTTCAAAGTTGGAAAAAGAGAAATCACAAGGGGCTAAATCAGGACTATATGAAGGATGGGGGGTAACACAGAACGTTGATCTTTGCAAGATAGTCAACAAAATTTCTGTACTGTTCTTCGCGAGTTACATCTATGTTATCTTATGCGAAACTGAAACTATGTGTGCTTGAAAGGCTGCCAAGGTCACATTCCTGACGTCAAGGCCTTCAAACTTGCTCGATCTATTCGTCACTTCTACTACTACACAGACGTGTTTCATTTTCTGTGCCTTGCTGTTGTATTCACCTCATAAACACTGATGACCAGTCTTTATTGATCAACCTACGTATTTCGTGTAAATCACAATGGAGTGGAGTATTTTTAATTGAAAGTTTGTATATTTTCTTTTAAAATAGCACAATTTGAAAGATAAAAACCAATGTATTCGTTACAAAAAAGAAGTTTGAACTAAATAGTGAACACTATTTTCCATCATGTTCAGGTTGTATAAATTGGAAAGTAACCATAAGAATCTAAGGGCAAACCGAAATTTAGAATTTGTCACACAGATAATTATTGTGTACGTACGTACTAAATCTAGAAATATTCGTTATATTTTCTTCATTATAAGTATATTGGAGTCATTATGAATTAACAATACAATTAAATTATCTTACCTCGTTGTTCTAATGCAAGGATGTTCCCATCCAGTTCCGATGGTCTTCTCTAGTATGATTGTTGTACTATTATATTTCTATAAAACACTTCTTTCTCTGCTACTCATCTCCTGGCTAGATTATAACGTTCCTCCGTTGGTGCAGTTAACCCGGGTTCATTCTCAACAGATATTCACGTAGTTGGAATCTTGTGTTAAAATATACCAGAAGGTTGTTTCATATGACTTATGTGTTTAAATTAAACTAAGGCTCTTAAGCAGCTAAACTTATGAGTCATTTCAAGTAAAAATTTCGCCATTTTATATTGAAAAGTACCAGGTTATCATAAAATAAGTATCCTGTTCTGAGAACTCTGGAGACGTAACCACTTGACAGAATGCAACCAAACTTAGTAAGAGCATATTTAGGAACATGCAGAAGCGATTGGTGTAGAAAAGAAAATTAGTTCCAATTTTCGCCACCAGGGGTAATTGTAGCGCTGAACAACGCCATGTAAGTGCAGCGTGGAAGAAAAACGACACTAGTGATGCTAATTAATAAGAAAGACTGTAATTACCTCTCCAGGCGCTTACTCACGCCTGCATGTGTTTCAGTGACATGCGTTTGAGGGCTACTATGTGCAAGAAGTGGATTGATGGTGATCTGATGTTTGCTTCTTTTTTCTTCCCACACTTTTTGCGTTGTGTTCAAAGGATCCCGGGTTCGAGTTCCGGTGAAGACACACGTAAGTCAGATCGCACGTTACCCTGTAGGTCCCGTCCTTGTTAGAACGCCATCATCATTTCACACGGTACTAATCACCATGCATTTTCCTTGCTCAAGGACCGCCACATCATCATCATCACTCATAACACATCGCTACACCACGGGGCTTCAGTTCAAGAGGCCTCTTTCCCATAAATCCGCCACTGACCACGGGGTATTAATAACATTAGTAATCAATGCCACGACACCCACAGAATGGGTAATTACAGCCTTTCTTATCATTTAGCATCACTAGTGTCATTTTTTTCCATGCTGCACTTACTTTGTGTTGTACAGCGCCACAATTACCTCTGGTGGCGAAAATTGGACTAAATTTGTTTTCTACACCAATCGCTTCTGCATGTTTCTAAATGTATTCCTACCAGGTTTGGTTGCATTCTGCCAAGTGGTTACGTCTCCAGAGATCTCTAAACAACGATACTTATTTTATGATAACCTGCTATAATAATAAGCTAAAGACCTGGAAACTACTGTGAAATAACAATATACAGGGTGGCCCAAAAGTAGTATACACCCCTGCATTGATCAAGTACAACATTCTAGTTTATGGATTTATTTGCTTCGGCTCTTCCGAGCTTAAGATGTAAAAAAAAAAAAAAAAAAAAAAAAAAAAAAAAAAAAAAAACATTAAGGACAAATAATAAAGAAACTAAGGTCTACCTGATGGGTAACAATAAGAAATGATATAAAATGCAATGGGCTGATCAGTACGATACTGTATACTTACCTTTGAGCCACCCTGTATTATTCATAATTGAAAATACGTCATGGTTCGGTTCTGACGTCATGATCAGAAATCTGTTTTACGAGAACAGTAAAGCGGAAGAACTGATAAAAATTTCGAAACTTTTACAATTGTATTTATCACAAAATTATAAAAAATAGAGACTACAGCAATAGTATTTATAAATGACATGCTATTATTCTAATTTTTCTGTTTTGATGTTATTTCACGACTTGTAAGAAAAAAGTAAATCCTTTTTTTTTTTTTTTTTTTTTGTAGAAAGGGTCGCAGGACATACTGTTTTTTCAACCGTACGTAGTAATCCATAGATGGCAAAAGCAGATATATATATATATATATATATATATATATAAAGGTGTGTGTGTGTGTATGTACTTCGGCATAACTTACTTATTTACATATTTTTATCTTTCAATGTATCTTTATCTTTCAGTGTGATAGACAATGTCATATCTCCTACAATTTCTATTAATGAATTCAACATTACATGATTTTGTTAATTTGAAAAGACTTCTCAGAGACAGAGAAGAGGGAGGCAGAAAAAGAGAAAAAAGATGAATTGTAATTTTGAAAAAAATAAAATGAAAATAAAATCTTTATAAGTTTTACGTCCAACGTTTATGCCGGTTAGGCTAAAGGAGACTGACAATGATTAATGAATGAAATAGTAAAGTGAAGAAAGTAGAAGGAAAGGGGGAACTCTGAGAAAATCCACGCACACGATGTTTGTCCACCACAAAACTCACTTGGCGCGAGCTGAGATCGAACCAGGGACCCCATGCACCAGAGGTGAACGCTCTACCACTGAGCCACCGCGGTCCTGTGATTTTGAAAAGAAAATTGATTTATCTACTTTTGCCATCTAACCAAAAAATAAAGAAATAAAATTAATTCGCTGTTCTATAATTAGATCTACTATTACAGTAGGAAGACGAAAATCCGAACTAATTGGAACCACAGGTAGTTCGAATTTTCAAATTGTACGGATTTTCGAAAATGTACAAGAAAGTGCAATTTAGGTTTAAATATACTGTACGGTATGCTCTTTTATCGATACAGTGGTTATACAGTACATACAGTAATTACAATACCTTACGCAAGGCCAGTTACATTTAATTTTTCTGAAGAACCTGCTCGTACACTCAATTACACTGTTCTTGTAACTCACACTTAAAACAACTTATATAAACCTGAGAGAAAATAAAAATGAATATATGTACGGCAAACAGTTACATATGAATGAGCTTTTGTATAAACACTGACTGCACACAACGCCAAATGACAACCCTATTGTTGTTTATCGCTAGCGCTAAGACAAAATGTAAAAAGCTTCTAGGGACCGCGTTCGGGTTTTTGACGTTTCGGATTTTTGACGTTCGGATTATCGACGTCCTATTGTGTATAGTAGTTCTGAGTGTGAATTCTAGAATGCTATACGCTTCAATCGTGTAAGTGGTCCCGCGTCCGATTCCCTGTGGAAGCACTTGGTCCACAAGGTGTAAGAGTTTTTTTTTTCAGACCAGTTATCCTGAGTGAGATTTCCCTGAGTTTTCCTTATTCACACCAGGAAAATGCCGGGATGGTACCTAACATACAAGCCTCACGTCGTTTCCTTCCTTACTCCTTCCTTTTTTCCTTCCCCCTTCCCAAGATAGTGTGCTCGCCGAAGAACGTCATATCTTATATGTGATGGGGTTAAGAATATAGATGCCAGTAATGCCCAGAAATGTGCATAAATAAATAAACAGTCTCGGACTGGGGGCTATAGGGCCCCATCTTCCCTTCCTATGATGGTGGTAGCGGTTTTTTTCTTCATAAAGCTTCATTTACGCGTGGTAATGGGGCCCTTGTTCTGTTTCTTTATGGTGTTGCAATATCTTGTCAAACGACTAACAGAGGGCCCCAGCAAGACTTTATAAAAGTCAATCTTATTTCGGCATTCACGGGCCCCATACACATTTAGACAATGTGATGCTGGGGTCCCATTCTTCATATTGTTAACATATATTCTTACTAGGCCCCAAATAGGGTTTTAAATACTGTTAGTTTCATTCCAATAATGGGACTCCAAGACTACATTTCAATGCTGGGGGCCACCGAACTCTGGGAACGGAACAAACTACGAGTAACTATGCTCCAACATAGCAGACATGTTTTATCTTACTTTTCATGTTATTCAATATTCATTATATTTATTAATTAATTTATTAGGAGAGGGTCCCGGCAGGGATCCCTGCCCTCCTGCCTTGGCAGTCCGAGCCTGTAAGTAAACGCTATGGGCTTCAAATGTTAACATAGGCTTTTGTTTTACATCTATTCACAAAGGCATAACATGGCACGAACAGTATTTATAATAATTCTAAACTCTTCCTTTTTACCTGATACTTGGAGAAACGAAAGTCGATTTACACTGCAAGTTCTCTCTAAAACCATCTACGCCTGTCAAGGCATCATAAAAAGACCGTTTTCTGTAGAACATCTTATTAAATTTTTGTGTAAATTTGTTGAAATTTTAGCTCATAACTTCCAGTTTATAACTTACTAGCTGAACCCGCGCTATTTACACAGCACACAGTTTTCATATGAGCGTGAATCTCCACCTCTCACTATATTTGTGCAAGTCCCGTTATGAACATAAGTAAAGAACAGGAAGACTCTCAAAGGGGGAAAAATTGAAATCTTTAAGTTTTACGTCCCACGCTTATGCCGGTTAGGCTAAAGGAGACGGTGATGATGAGAGATGAGTGAAATGGTGGAATGAAGAAAGTGGGAGAAAACGGGATAATCCCGAGAAAACCCACGAGCACAGTGTTTGTCCACTACAAAATCCACACGGCGCGAGCTGGGATCGAACCAGGGACCCCAAACTCTCAAAGGGAGTGAATTGCTATAGACAAACATATAAATGTAGTATTTTAATATATAGAATGTTGGAGTGAGTTTGTGGCAAATGGCATAAGTGATAGATGATAGCAAATACATTTTTTTTTCCTTATAATTCCATATCCGAGTACGCCTCATTGTGGATCTACAATCCTTCGAAGTTGCCAGCTTGCAATAGGTTTTGTTATTCAGATTAAAGCAAAGCTCCTGAAATGTCCATCAACCCGCTATAAGTAGCTCCACTATTGGTTGCCTTTCACAAGGGTATCAACCTTAATGTCCTAGTGTCAATATTAAACTTATAGGGTCAACACGACGCATAAAATGTGGAATACAAAAATAAATTCAAGCGTTTTTGAAAATTTGAATGAGATCTGGCAAACCTACACAAAATTTTGACTCGACAGCAAAAACGGCACGTTTCTAGCATTCGTGGTTTTCGAGATCTCATTGTCGAAAGGATTGGCCAGAAACATATAAACTTTTCTTGACTACAAACATATAAACCTAGAATTTTAATATATAGACTAAACTGAACCTGCGCTGTCTACTCAGCTTATCATTCTGATATGACCGTGGTTCTCCTTCCCATTTCCTCACTATATCTATCTATTTCCCTTTACACACACAAGTAAAGGATAAGAAGACGTACAAAGGGAGAAATAATATGAACGTAGGATTTAATATATAGATATTGGGTTGAGCTTGTGGCAAACTTGGAAAAGTAACAGATTATGTCAACTGGAGTTTTTGCCCCTTATAAATCCATGAGCCGTCCGAGTACGGTTCATTGCGACTCTTGAGGCCATTGAAGTTGCCAACATGGAATAGGTTTTGCCATTCAGATTTAACCAAAGCGCCTGCAAAGTCCGTCAACCCGCCATATGTAACTCATCTACTGGTTGCCCAACACAAGGATAAGAACTTCAGTTTCCCTCTAGCGACAATGTTAATCTAATGAACTAAAAACGGCCCCTAACAATAACGACATATTTTTTGGAAATTTGATTAAGAACTGGCAGGTGTACACAAAATTTGAAATAGACTAGTGAAAACAGCAAATCTCTAGAGCTTGTAGCTTCCGAGATTTCATTGTCGAAAAGAATTGGTCACAACCACATAAACGGAATTGACCACAAGCATAAAAACTTTTCTTGACCACAAAATTTTAAATTAGCTGAACCTGCGCTCTCTACACAGCGCATCATTCACATATGAGCATGAATCTCCTTGTTATTCCTCACATCTGTACATGTCACTTTACAAACACACGTGAAAGACGTCTTGGTAAAAATTGGCAAGAGATACCATAAAGGGGAGATTTTGTCGATTACTTTTTCAATATCTCGCACCGTTTGCAAGATTTGAGCCTACTTCCGGTTGGAGTTTTTAATTCATGTATGATCAGTGTTTTCTTTCTTCTTGCATGCAGTATGTAATAAGCAAATACGTTACATACATAATTAATTATGTCAGTGATATATGGTGTTCATTGTGCAAAACACTCCAAACAATAAAGGTTCAACTTACTGTTAGAGTGGAGAAATGGCTATTCTTCGTTTTTCATTATCATTTGGCCATGAAACAAACGCCTGAGAGGTGTGCAACCCCTTTATACAATTATGTGGTGTTGGTATGTATAATGTGTAGGATATGATGCTTTAGTTTTTTTCTTTTTTAATTTCAACACTTCCAGTGTACTCGTAAAAATGTAAAAAGAAATAATGGCCATGTTTTTTTTTAAATAATCAATTAGAACTGAACAATCTACACAAAATTTGCAATCGATCAGTGAAAACGTCATCTTTCTAGAGCCTGTAGTTTCCGAGATCTCATTGTCGAAAGGATTGGCCACAAACATATTAACACCCACAAACGTATAGTTTAAAGAACTCCAAAGATGGCAGCACAATTAATTTGTATTGATTTTGGAAAAGTCTTATTAAAATACAAAGGCTTTGAACAATAATTTTAAAAAATAAACTTTATATGAAAAAAGGTTTACTTAAATAATTTATTTAAAGTACATATAGTTTAAAATATTTGCTTCTGTTAAACGTGAAATTACAAATAACCGTAAATCAAAGGTTTGAAGTCAAAGTTTATAGGTTGGAGCTCAGGCGGTTTTGTTCATCATACTCACTCAGAATTCAGAATCTATTATCGATTCACAGGTCTGAGGTCGATTGCTAACGCTCTACGAGCATTGTCTAGCATTTTTTGTTCACTTAGGGAGGATTGTACTGTTACAGACAATCGACATCCCCTTGCAGTCCGTATTGCTGACTCAAGTGGGAGCCCGTGGCCATCATCATATTCGTTTTCTCATCTCTTTTGTGGAGGGCCAGTGCTTGCACTGACCGACATCTCCGCGAGGACGTATTGTTGCCTCAAGTGAGAGCCACAGTGGGCTTCCTCTCGATCGAGGACGCTTTAGAACCTCATTTCATTGTCACTTTCATCCTCTTCGCCGCAATCTTTTGCGCCCATCTGGATGGCGTCAGGTGGCCATCCGGGACTACCACAGCAACCTCCTGGGCCGTCTCTGAATCCCACGTTAGTGGGCCAGGGGACTGACCGAAGGGATACATCTGCTTCTCAAAGCAAAAATACTGGTAGATCCCGATCACGCACACCGGATAAACATAACACTTCCTCAACTCAGCCACCGTCTAAGCGTCATCACACCGTGAGTGAATCAGAATAGTCTGTCTCGTCCATGAACCTTGACGACGGTAATGAATTTCCATCTCTGCAAGATTCCTCCAAACCTCGTCTCCATTCATTCTTACTAACTAATTTTGATGCCAAATTTGAAAACATCAAGCTGGCTTTCCAACAGCTCATCAAATACCTACCCCGCGCTTCACTAGTTCAAATTGTTCGTACACGAAACGGGATAATCTTCAAATCGTATGAGTCAACATTCTTAACCACTGTACGTAACAAATGCAGCTTTGAAATTTTTGGCAAGAATGCTCAAATGAAGCGACTTGACTCCAAGGAATTTAAACAGACGCCACCACCACGAAAACCACCGGCTCTGTCAGTTGTTATTAGGGGGGTTGATCTCTCCCTCACAGACGACGAGATTCAGGAAGAACTCACTCTCGAGGGTCACTCCATACTTAAGTGTATCCGCATTAAAAGCGATCATGGAGCCACGTACATGGTACGAGTTTTAACTAATTCACAAACCACCATTGATGACCTGTTAACTTATGGCGTTCTTATCTATAAAAAGAAGCATAGAGTCGAGCCGTCCAAATCACCGCCACCTTTACCACTGAGATGTGAACGATGTCAGGCGTACAATTCTCATCCGACTTCGAAATGCACACAACCTAGCAAATGTGGATACTGTAGTGGTGCCCACGACACCAAGGCTTGCACTAACTTAGCTAAGCCCCCTCAGTGTTCTACATGTCCGGAGCAGCACCCGACTTATAGTTATCGCTGCAAAGCACGGCCTACAGCTGAGCCTCTAAATCCGGAGCTAACTGTGCCGTTAAGACCTGTTTTACCACCAACTCAGCAAGCTCTACCACCACCAACTGCCGACGAAGCTATTACTATCCAACAACTACTTTCATTTTTCACTATCGCTATGCAAAATATCCATCCTTTTCTTCGCCAACACATTCTCGGCGTGGTCAACCACTCTGCTCGCCTCATCTTTAAGTGTTCCTTTCAAGCCACATACTCTGGCCCACACGTTTATTTTCATGTTACCCCACTTGAAGAGCATGCATCACCCGAAACTTCCAACCCTTCTGCTGCATCGTAATTATGGGTATTTCTCTATTATTTGTTAATATCCGGTCACTAGCCTCTCACTATACCCTTTTTGAGCAGCTTCTCTTAGAAGAAACCATCCAAGCCTTTCTCATCAACGAAACTCATCTTACCCCATCCATGTCGTTCAAAGTACCTCGATATACATTTCTTCGTTGCGACTCTGCGATAGCAGCACGCCGAGCAAACGGGGGTGTGGCCATCGGCTTCTATCCTTCAATCAGTCATCGCCAGTATCATCCATCTTTGCCTAATCTGCCAGAGTATCTCATTATTACTCTGTACTTTCGCTCTCTTTACCTTACCATAGCCACCATCTATGTACGCCCTGGACATCCAATCCCCTATTCATTCTTTCAATATATATCCAATACCTTTAAATACTATATCATCATGGCCGACATCAACATTCATAGCCGTCCGGATAATCAAAAACTACGTTTCTTTGATTATATCACTACTCATACCACAGGCAATATTTTTCATATCCCCAAGCCCACTCGACCTATCACTGAAACCACACCAGTCGTAGTAATTTCCTCTATCAACCTTTCACAACGGTGCACTCTTGAGGTACTAGATTCCATTGGTAGTGATCATCTTCCCATCAAGCTCCACATAGATCAACCACAGGCTCCTACTCCTCGAGAATTACCAGAACCTCGTCGTATTCCACGCTTCGACCAAGCAAACTGGGAAGATTATCGTTCAACCATTACCGCCGACTTACCCCATATTGAGCCGCCTACAACAGAAGAGGATCTATATAATCGTATCTCCGACATCACCAGCTCTATCCGTCATTCTTCTGACCTCCACATACCAACCACTGCACTAACCAGGTATCAACCTCGCTTACCACCAAGCTACTTACCTCTAATACACCGTTCCCGTGAATTCTTCCGTGAGTTTCAGCGCACTGGGAACTTAGAAGCTCTTCGACATCATCGCAAGCTCCAGCGCACAGTCCGAAATTATGTCAAGGCATATAAACTCCGTAACTGGGTAAAGACTTGCAACACCTTAGCAGAAACTTCCCACCCAACTAAGTACTGGAAGCGTTTTAATATGCTAACGGGCAAGCTTACCCGGACGCCTTATCCTTTGCTAATTAACGACTGTCCGCTACATACTGACGAAGAAAAAGCCAACGCTTTTGCCGACCACCTACAAACTACATTCACACCCTTTTCACCAGACTTTCCCCGGAGGCATCCTACTGACATCTTAAACTTATCAGCACCATATCTACAACCAAGTGAAACGCATATCCTCCCCGGTAATAATCCTCTTACCGCTCCTATCTCTACTGCTGACATCTCATCTGTTGTAACTCGCAAAAAGAATACAGCTCCTGGTCTGGATCGGATAACGTACCGCCACATCAAAGAAGCACCTTACTGTCTTCTCCTCCTTCTTTCTTATATATATACGTTCATTCTCCGTACCGGCTACTTTCCCCCAGACTGGAAAACCTCATCTACCCTCATGTTTCTAAAGCCTAACAAACCTCCAGCTTCTGTTGCATCCTACCGACCGATTCAACTAATCTCCGTATTTAGTAAAATCCTAGAACGCATCCTTGTTATCAGACTTCATCTTCATCTCACAACCCATAATCTGTTACCTGTGCATCAGGCTGGTTTCCGTCCTAATTTTAGCATCAACGACCAATTACTCAGACTCATAAATCTCATTACGAATCATTATAATACTGCACGTCCGTCTTGCCTAATTCTTTTCGATCTCGAAAAAGCTTTTGATAAAGTCTGGCACTTAGCTCTCATGTTTAAACTTCACCGCTTCCGGCTTCTACTCTCTTATCTCCGCTTCATCTTTCATTTTCTTTCTAACCGCCTCTCTTACGTAACCATCAATAGCTCTCTATCTCATCCTATTTTTATTCACTCTGGTGTACCTCAAGGCTCCGCTCTTTCACCCCTTCTATACCTTTTGTTTGTAGCTGACATGCCGGCACTTCCTCTCAATGTGCACACTTTTCAATATGCCGATGACACTGCTTTTCTCTGCACAGCCCGGACCATTCAACAGATTAATTCTTCTCTCAGCATAGCGAATGACTCCTTCCTTCGATGGTGCAATACATGGCGACTTCACATCAACTCCACTAAGACGCAGGCAATTGTCTTTATTCCACCTCGCAAGCGCTCTCGAATACAAAAAAATCCGAACCTTCTTAACATCAGAGTCGATGGCACACGAATTCAAACCGCCAAACAGGTTACTTACCTAGGTCTCACTATAGATCATCACCTAACTTGGCGGCCATATTTGAAAGAAATCATTCGCAAGGCCTACAATCGACTAAATCTACTTAAACGTCTTATTGGCACCACCTGGGGATTACAGCCTAATACAGTCCTGAATACCTACAAGGTATTTTTACGTCCCATCTTGACGTACGGCCACCCTGCCTGGGTTAGTGCTTTGCCTTTTTTCTATGCCAAATTGAAAGTACTCGAACGCCATGCTTTCCGTTTAGCTTATCGAATCAAGCTCCCGAGTCCAACGCAGGAGTTGTATGACCGCATAACTTTTCCTACCATACTTCATCACATAGAAAAGTTAAGGCTCAAATTCATTACCACCCGATTTCAGCAAAGACATCCTTTACTTCTGGACACCATGGACATCGACCGCCACTACGATCTGGGATATAATTTAGTCACTTGCCCTCTATCTTTGCTCTTCTCCCTTTATCTGAAAACAATTCCACCTGACCACCCCGATCATTTTGTCGCTTCTGCCTACGCTTCCGACCATCTTCCCCATCACGTCTCGCCCACATATGTTGCACTGTGAACTCATCATACTAACAGGGCTTCACTCGTCTTCATCACTGTCCAGAGTAGCCCCTGGACAAGAAGATAACCAGCATTCGTGTTTTTAACAACTTGTTTGTGTTTGTCCTGTCAAGTGCACCTCATCATCATCTTTCCCAGCATTAATGATTATGATCACAAGATCATAATGACCAAGTGGATACCATACTTGTATAATATAATGAAATAAAGATGAAATATAATAAAGTGGTATATATAAAATGATGCTCCAGTCTTCCTACATATCCCTTAGACCAGCTCCAATATCCTCTCTGCCCCAATAATTTCACCTCTCAACCCGGATAGAGGGCGTAACCCTCGCAAGGGAGCTAGTCTTCGGCTAGCTTATTAAAAAAAAGGTTTTGTTCATCTTTACCTTTGAGCACAACCGAGCCTCTCTTATAGCTGTTAATTTGTTAGAGAGAATCAGGTGTAGCATACGCACTTGTGAGCATCACAGACATACGCTATTTAGAGGATTGACGAAAGTTGACACTTTCGGAGGGTCGCTTATATTTTTTGAATATTACCATCATCTTTATCATCTTCGTCATCACTTTGTCATCGCTTCATCACGCGGACAGGTTGTTCTGGTCTTTGGACCAATACACAAGAACCTACCCCCGTACGTGGGGCCACCGGCTCCTGGTTCTTCTACATTAGACCGTGAAACATTGTCTCGTTTCGGTCGTACCAGGCACCTTTCATGGGGTAGTCAAACCAGTTCACGAGCAACTAGACCCAGAGTTCGTACTGATTCTGATGACTCCGCTCATTCAAGCAAACGACCTCGTGACAGATCTCGGTTTCATGTAACTACTAACATGGACTCGGCAATGGACACTGCTTTTGGCTCAAGTTGAAATTTCTATACAGCTAAAGAACCAATCTATTCTTTCTTGCTCACCGATTTTGATACAAAGTATACTCATCCTAAAATGGTATTCATACAAATAAATAAGTATTTACCGAGGGCCAGTATAGAGAATATTGTCAAAACTAGAAATGGCTTTATCATCCACTCAAAAGACCCGAACTTCGGTATCACACTTAGGAATAAAGCATCATACGAAATCTTTGGCAAGACGGCTAAGTTAACCAAACAAGCCGATCGGAAGGCAAAACAACCACCTCCTCCACGAAAACCACCAATGTTTTCTGTTGTTATCCGTGGAGTGATTCCTGAAATCAGTGATGAAAAAGTTCTTGAAGAACTCAAAAAAGAAGGCATTGAAGTTAACAAATGCATTAGCATTAAGAATAACAATGGCCTTACTTACATGGTACGCGTTTTGTCCCAAGATCAGACAGTACTTGACTATTTGTTAGCTCATGGAGGTCCTATCTACAAGAAACTCCATCGAGTCGAGCCTTCCAAGACACCAGGGCCCTTGCTACTTTGGTGTGAGAAATGCCAAACCTATAACGCACACTTTACTACCCTTCTTTTACATTTAATGTAGCTACCATATATATGTGTCCTGGCCATCCAATATCTTTCACCTTTTTCTAATATATCGCCCTAAACTTTAAAAACATAATAATCATGGCTGACATAAATATCCATAGCAGAACTGCCAGGGAGAAACAACGTTTTACGAACCTTGTTTCAGCTACACTACAATTTCACATTCATAATGTTCCTAGCTGGTCCCACTCGACCAGCTAGCCAAACAACCGCGGATGTAGTAATCATGTCTCTCTCGCTTACAAATGACTGCGAGGTGAAAGTTCTTGACACGATTGGAAGCGATCACTGTCCTATCAAACTAACCATTAAAAAGATTTGGCCATTTCTACAAAAGTTAGAGCCACATATTATCCACCGTTACGATAAAGCTGACTGGTCTCAATTTCGACAGACCGTAAACATCCGTGTCTCCGATTTCCAACCACCAAATTCAGAATCTGAAATGTACAATGTTGTCAACCACATCACAGACGCCTTACATTCTGGTGCTCAACAATCTATACCTGTGGAGAAAGTTTATCCAAGCCAAAATTGCCTCCAACCTATCTTTCTTTAATACAGAAATCACGACAGTAATTTCGAGAATATAGACAAACCGGCAACGAAGAATGTCTCCGTCAACACAAACAGTGACACCGAACTGTTACTAATTATCTCACAGCATACAAACGTCGCACTGCCTGTAATAAACTGAACGACGAAGCATCACAAACCCGATATTGGAAAACCTTCCATAGACTCACAGACAAAAGCACTAAAATATCGTATCCTCTGTTGGACAATGAAGTTCCTCTCTTTACAGACCAATATAACGCAAACGCTTTTGGAACACAATTACAAACAGTTTTCACGCCTGTAATATCATGTAATTCACATAAACGCAGAGACTTGTCCACTATTCCAGTTTCACAACCATCACTCTCACATGTAATAAATATCGACCATTCTCTTACAGTACCAATCAGTACACATGAACTTCAACGCGCACTTCATAAGATACGAAATACTACATCAGGCATCGATCATATCTCCTTCCGGCTAGTAAAAGAAGCTCCAGTGTCTTTACTTACACTACTCGTTACAGTCTACAACTTTATTTTCCGCACCAGCTTTTACCCTGTGGATTGGAAAGTATCCAAAATCTGCATGTTTCTTAAGACCAATAAACCAGCATATTCTGTGACTTCTTACCGCCCAATACAACTGACATCAGTTTTCAGTAAGCTGTTTGAGAAAATTCTTGTCCAGCGGCCTCATTTACATATTCAACAGCATAACTTATTGCCCATACACCAAGCAGGTTTTCGACCAGCCTTTTCCATTAACGATCAGCTGCTTCGGCTCTCTACAATAATAACAAATCAATATAACAGGCCTTTCCATCCTGCCTCGTTTTAATGGATCTTGAAAAGGCTTTCGATAAAGTATGGGGCATTATGGTCTTATTCAAAAGTTACAGAGGCCAAACCTCCCGATCTGCTACTTACGTATCATATATTCGTTTTTAGTAAATCGAATTGGATATCTATATATAGGATCTGCTATCTCATACCCTATTTATCCGTATTGTAGCGTTCCATAAGGTTCTGCCCTCAGCCCAACCTTATATACTATGTGCCTCTGATATAACAAAACCAACGGAAAACATATACTTATTTCAATATGCCGATGACACGGCCTTCCTAGCTCTGGGCAAGACTATGCATCAGATCAGCACGGCATTACAATTCACTCTTAATGGATTTATGCAATGGTGCAAAACTTGGAAACTTACTGTCAATAGTGACAAGTCCCAAAACGCCGCTCCAAGGATCATCGCAATCCGCAAAACCTTAAAGTCAAACTTAACGATCATTCTCTTCAACCAACTAGTACGGCTACATATTTCGGGGTGGTATTCGACTCCAAACTCAACTGGAAGGCTCATCTTGAGAAAATCTCTCAAAAGGCTAATATCCGGCTCAATCTTCTCCGCTGTCTAACTGGCACTACTTGGGGCCTAAACGCCACCTTGCTCTTAAATACATATAAAATGTTCCTTCGACCTATCTTAACTTTTGGACACATCGCTTGGTGCAACGCTCCCATGAAGTTCTATGACCGTTTGTCAATACTCGAGCGTCATGCTATTCGACTTGCACATCGTATCAGGCTGCCATATCCCAACTTTCTGACTTATGAGCACATTGACTTTCCTCAACTGACCCAACATCTCGCCGATGTCCACTTGAAATATATACTCCCTTGTCTACCAGTCTCACACCCATTTCTTCTCGATATCCTACAAACCGATGCTAAAACTGACACCCTGTATAAGTATTTGCACACGCTATGAAATATACTTATTACGGTGTATCTTAATACTGAGCACCCTACCACCGACGAGCGCGATATCTTCCATATTTATCATATAGCTGATCATCTCCCTCATTTGTTTCCATCTATGCACCATGTATATCAACACTAGCACTGGGCTTTTCCCATGTCGCCATCAGTCTCGAGCCGCCCCGAGACAAAAGAACTAATCTGCATTTGTCTTGTTAACAATGTGTTTGTGATTGTGGCGTGCACGCACTGCATCTCATCTTTCTCCATCATCATATTTATTTCATAAAGCACCTCAGTTCCTATATACTCTTTCTTACAGTAAATAATAATAATAATGAATAAAAATTTTTAAAATCTTTTTTTCTATTGCACCACTTTTATATGTATTCTTTTCTGCCAACTCTTCTTTTGACAATTGCACATAGACCATCACAACATTCTTTAAACACAAGTATACTAAAATCTGTGCCAAAGAGAAGGCGTAACCCTCTAATGGCTAGGGTTAGAAATATTCTTTGAAATGAAATTATGAATAAAGAATTTCCCAAAATCCCTTACTCTTTACTATTACAAAAAAAAACGCTTTTGTTGCTATTGTAGCATTTTAATAGATAGATAATATATAAGTTCCAGAATAACGCAGGCTAAACAAACATTCAATAGGAAAAGAGGACTGCTAACATCAGGAAATGTGTCGTTGGACGTTGATAAACTATTTATTAAGGGCGCGTCCCCCCGACCCCCTGCTAACGACACGTCCATATCAACTACTTAAGGATCACTTGGTCACCGGGTCTCAGAAATGAGACCAAGACTCGGGTGACCCGACAAAAGTCGTGATGCAGATGGCCCAGACGGGAATCAAAGCTAGTTAAATGAAGTGGTTAGATATGTGGATGATCCATCATGGTGTACATGAGGCGAAGTAGATGGTTCCTACAACAGACGTGTCTCTGCGTCACATCGGACGAGCATCTAGAGCCTACGTGATAGGACGGAGACTGCCAGTCCAATCAAAGCCACCGTAATCCTCCATGCGAGCGTAATAACATTAAACAATTGATTGTAGATGGTCTACGCTCTTGTGTTCCTCTCCTACATTTACTCCTGACATCCCGCTTTTTAATGAGAAAACTTACGTGACATGAGAACAGACTACTATGTCGAGAAGAATGGAGGGTGGTGATATTCAGCGATGAGTAACTTTTGTCCTGGACACTGTGACGGTTTCTGCGTATCCGTAGACTGTCATGAGGGTTGGAAATCGGACTTAGCATACAAGGCCCATACCTGGTATTCTCATATGAGGTCAATAAGTTACACAAGTCGCTCACTTCTGGTCTTCATTAAAGGAAGTATGGCTAGCACATCGTACATTCCTGACGTTGTTAATACCGTCTTCCGGTCTTATCTGGACACTGAGCGGGCTCTCATTTTCCATAACACGCATCTTCATGTCATGATACCTAGATTGCGGTTTGAGCTTAGCGTTCCATTCACCAGCGAGGCTAAATGTGACGTGGACCTACAGCTTAACATAGGATTCGAACATACATGAGCTCCTGCCTGATCTCTCACGCCAAAGACGCGAACGCTATCCACATAGCTACGAGGGAGCTCCCATCAGGATACTTAGAATATTCAATTTATAATACACCTTATATTCTGGGGGTCTCAGTAATAGAGCGCTCGCCTCTGATGCGTGGAATCATTGGTTCGATCTCAGCTCCCATCAGGTGGACTTTGTGGTGGACAAACATAGTGTATTCCTTTCCTTTGAGTTCTGCCTTTTTTTTCCCACTTTCGTCATTCCACAATTAGCACTCATCTCATCATCATTGTCTCCGTTAGACTCGGTGAATAACGTGGAGTGTATTTTTTAAAATGTACTCTAGGCTAATAAGTCTCCAGACCTAAGCCCTATCGATCACTTTGGAATATAGTTGGATGGGTTTGACCGTCATCCGGGCTCCGGTGAGAACCAAATCCCAGTTGGGTCAAGATCTACAGTGAGCAATGGAGCATTGCATAATCCTCATTTCCTGCGAATTTCTTCCCTCCGGTACACAACATAGACATGCGAATGTTACAAAAAAAAAAAAAAAAAAAAACCTGCTTCACTCCAAACAAAACGAGGTATGAACCATGATACTGGGGTAAATAGTCTTAGTGCTAAAATTCATGTACAATTTTTCCTAATATCTACTATTGTTATTCAACAAGCTCTAGTGTCAAGGCTCTTTATCGTAGGATCATAGTTCGTAACTCTTTCTATTTGTAATGAAGGAATGTTTCCAACTGTACCATTCAAATTTCCCTTATATACCAGAAGTGAAAAAATCCCGCTCAAATTGGGAAAAATAACCTTTTTGAGAATTTATTCCCCTAGATACATGTTAGCGCCATGGTGCAGTTCGAAACGTTACTTCATTACAAACAAAATGAGGTATGAACCATGGTCCTACAATGAACACTCATGACGCTAGAGCTTATTGAATAACAATACATTAGTAACTATTACCCAAAAATGGGGAGAGAAATTTAGTAAATCAGCTCTAACACGAAGACTATTTATTCAAGGATTATGCTTTGTACTTTTTGTTTGTAATAAACCATTGTTTTAAATCGTATCACTTGCATGTCCCTATCATGTACCTGAGGGGAGATATTTCCGCCCAAAATGTATAAAGAAAAGCGAGAAATTCAAATGTTCAAAAATTAACTTTATCGGAAATTTATCTCCTCAGGTACATGACAGCGCAATGGTGGTGGTACCGTTGGAAATGTTGCATCATTACGAACAAAATGAGGTACAGACCATGATTCTACGACAAATAGGAATGCCCTGTAGCTACTTTACTAAACACATTGACTAAAAATATATGGGGAAAATTTAGATTTTTTTTTTTTGAAAAATCTCTATTTACCCTACGATCGTGGTTTGTACCTTGTTTTGTTTGGAATGGTGGTAGGTTTTAAACAGTACCACTCACATGTCCCTCATGGGAGGAATTACCGAAAAAAGAAAAAGATCTGAAAAATCCCCTTTTTTCCAATTTGGGTGGGATATTTCCGCATCTAGTACATAATAGGGAAATTTGAGTGGTACAGTTGGAAACATTTCATTATTATGAACACAACTAGATATGGACCATGACCCTAGGATTAATAGCGATGTGTTAGGAATTTTTTTTTTAAAAAAAAAAGAGCTCTAAAATTATCCTTTTCTTTTTTTCCTTCGTCCATGTTTGTGACGTCACTGCCCCCAGGCATCCCAAGCATGATGCAAAATTCCCATGAAACACATTCTTTGATGGTTCCCCGCCTGAATGAATGCAAAAATAAATAAATAAATAAATAAATAACAGTGTGAAAATCTTTTCTAGAGATTTATAAAGCAAATTCCGAAGGTCAACGCCATTGTTTAGATCTGTACCAAAAATTCCGAAAGGGTTAATATATTTGCCCTTCTTTTTTCTTATGAGTGATCGATTATTCTTGATTGTTGAACTTCTCATATATATTTTTCTTCAAAATGCAGCAATTATGTCTCTTTTTCTTCTTATAATGGGGAACAAAGATGGAAAGTATTTCTTCATTAAAGTTTATTTATATTTATATTTATATATTATAATTGTATAAATATATTTATACAATTATTTATTTATAATTGTATAAATTATAATTATATTTATGTATATAAATATATTATTATATATTATAATATATATATATATATATATATATATATATATATATATATATATATATAATATTATATTTATATATTATAATTTATTTATATATTTTGAACTTTTATATATATTTATAAAAGTTCAAAATTTGACAGGTATAAAAGCGGTGGAAAAAGTTTTTTGAAAGCCATCTTTTTAGCCCTTGCGTACATAACATCCAACTTTTAATATATTTAAGAAGAACGGAATAATAGCTATATTTTCAATTTGATTAAATGTTCACTGTAAAAAATAACGAGCCACTGTGATCCTATAGCTCATTTCGACACAAAAACTGCACACTTCAAAGAGCAGTATTCACACTTTTCCGAAGACAGTCGCATGGTAGGAGCTACTTGTGAATTCTCTACACAGTTCCTTCACGTCCAGTAAGTCAAGCCTGTCTGGGTATGCATTAAGAACTGCAAAATGTTGCCTGGGTCATTGTGTACCTCAGATAAGTTTTGAGACGCCGCGACATTGAGAAACTTCTCTCGGCAGTTGCAAATGTCGCCGGGATGACAAGCAGGAGGCGGAATTTCAACACTTCAGGAAACAATTCTCTTGTTTCTTTACAGAGTTTCTTGAAGTTCTCAAGCAGATCTCTCAGATTTTTTGAAGTGGAAATAGTGGTGAGTAACTGTTGCATCTGTAGTTGTAGTCGGTCCGGATTGACATGGTATTCTTTTAAAATGTCAATAATGTGTTGAGAAAAGTTACCTTCCAGAATTGCATCCTCTATTGCACGATACTTCTTCAGTTCAGACTGATGGAATCGACTCAATTTTGCAAATGATATTGTCCAAACATTCATAATAGGTTGCGCGTAACTTCTCTTTTGCGGTGTTGAATTGGTAATTTTTCGCGGATATCTGCGAGTGTTCTAGTGTTTTCGGGGTCTGCTTCCTGCGCGGTAGCTGAGGAGATCCTTGTTTGTTCTATCGAAGCCCCCCCCCTATTCAATCAGGGGCGACAAAAGGAAAAATTAATATATCTACAGCGCCCTTGGTGCGATATTACATCATTTTTTGTTCTATCGAAGGCACCCCTATACAATCAGGGGCGACAAAAGGAATAATTAATATATCTACTTCGCCCTTGGTGCAATATTACATCCTTGTTTGTTCTATCGAAGGCGCCCCTATACAATCAGGGGCGACAAAATGAATAATTAATATATCTACTTCGCCCTTGGTGCAATATTACATCCTTGTTTGTTCTATCGAAGGCGCCCCTATACAATCAGGAGCGACAAAATGAATAATTAATATATCTACTTCGCCCTTGGTGCAATATTACATCCTTGTTTGTTCTATCGAAGGCGCCCCTATACAATCAGGGGCGACAAAATGAATAATTAATATATCTACTTCGCCCTTGGTGCAATATTACATCCTTGTTTGTTCTATCGAAGGCGCCCCTATACAATCAGGGGCGACAAAATGAATAATTAATATATCTACAGCGCCCTTGGTGCAATATTACATCCTTGTTTGTTCTATCGAAGGCGCCCCTATACAATCAGGGGCGACAAAAGGAAAAATTAATATATCTACTTCGCCCTTGGTGCAATATTACATCCTTGTTTGTTCTATCGAAGGCGCCCCTATACAATCAGGGGCGACAAAATGAATAATTAATATATCTACAGCGCACTTGGTGCAATATTACATCATTTTTTGTTCTATCGAAGGCACCCCTATACAATCAGGGGCGACAAAAGGAAAAATTAATATATCTACTTCGCCCTTGGTGCAATATTACATCCTTGTTTGTTCTATCGAAGGCGCCCCTATACAATCAGGGGCGACAAAATGAATAATTAATATATCTACTTCGCCCTTGGTGCAATATTACATCCTTGTTTGTTCTATCGAAGGCGCCCCTATACAATCAGGGGCGACAAAATGAATAATTAATATATCTACAGCGCACTTGGTGCAATATTACATCATTTTTTGTTCTATCGAAGGCACCCCTATACAATCAGGGGCGACAAAATGAATAATTAATATATCTACTTCGCCCTTGGTGCAATATTACATCCTTGTTTGTTCTATCGAAGGCGCCCCTATACAATCAGGGGCGACAAAATGAATAATTAATATATCTACTTCGCCCTTGGTGCAATATTACATCCTTGTTTGTTCTATCGAAGGCGCCCCTATACAATCAGGAGCGACAAAATGAATAATTAATATATCTACTTCGCCCTTGGTGCAATATTACATCCTTGTTTGTTCTATCGAAGGCGCCCCTATACAATCAGGGGCGACAAAATGAATAATTAATATATCTACAGCGCACTTGGTGCAATATTACATCATTTTTTGTTCTATCGAAGGCACCCCTATACAATCAGGGGCGACAAAATGAATAATTAATATATCTACTTCGCCCTTGGTGCAATATTACATCCTTGTTTGTTCTATCGAAGGCGCCCCTATACAATCAGGGGCGACAAAAGGAATAATTAATATATCTACTTCGCCCTTGGTGCAATATTACATCCTTGTTTGTTCTATCGAAGGCGCCCCTATACAATCAGGAGCGACAAAATGAATAATTAATATATCTACTTCGCCCTTGGTGCAATATTACATCCTTGTTTGTTCTATCGAAGGCGCCCCTATACAATCAGGGGCGACAAAATGAATAATTAATATATCTACAGCGCACTTGGTGCAATATTACATCCTTGTTTGTTCTATCGAAGGCGCCCCTATACAATCAGGGGCGACAAAATGAATAATTAATATATCTACAGCGCACTTGGTGCAATATTACATCATTTTTTGTTCTATCGAAGGCACCCCTATACAATCAGGGGCGACAAAAGGAATAATTAATATATCTACTTCGCCCTTGGTGCAATATTACATCCTTGTTTGTTCTATCGAAGGCGCCCCTATACAATCAGGGGCGACAAAATGAATAATTAATATATCTACAGCGCACTTGGTGCAATATTACATCCTTGTTTGTTCTATCGAAGGCACCCCTATACAATCAGGGGCGACAAAAGGAATAATTAATATATCTACCTCGCCCTTGGTGCAATATTACATCCTTGTTTGTTCTATCGAAGGCGCCCCTATACAATCAGGGGCGACAAAATGAATAATTAATATATCTACTTCGCCCTTGGTGCAATATTACATCCTTGTTTGTTCTATCGAAGGCGCCCCTATACAATCAGGGGCGACAAAATGAATAATTAATATATCTACAGCGCACTTGGTGCAATATTACATCATTTTTTGTTCTATCGAAGGCACCCCTATACAATCAGGGGCGACAAAAGGAATAATTAATATATCTACTTCGCCCTTGGTGCAATATTACATCCTTGTTTGTTCTATCGAAGGCGCCCCTATACAATCAGGAGCGACAAAATGAATAATTAATATTTCTACAACGCCCTTGGTGCAATATTATGTCCTTTTTCTTCTATCGAAAGCACCCTATACAATCAGGGGCGACAAAATGAATAACACTGGCTTACAGTGGTTTTGGTGCCGGGTGTTTCTTAGCTGATTTGAAGTAGAATTGGGACGCTGAATCCAAATATGGCGTTAGTTTTCCCCTAACAGCTTTAGTTTTTGAGATATAGGAATTGCAAGACTGACCTGCTACAACGTTGAAAATTGCATAGGTGCTGTTTTACTGTAAGTGAAAAGAAAACTATGACATTTAAATCTGTTATTTGGAACACTTTGAAAATAATGAAAACCATATAAACACAAACATCAAGTACATAATAACTCTGTAACTACATTTTATAATAGTTTTTATGAATAAAAAATCAAATAATTTGTTCAAAACGATCTATTCAACACTTCGGAAGCTTCGTTTTCGTGACATCCTTGAATGTTTCTTTGCACAGTCTCTTTTTAGGTTCCAGCAGTAATCTGCCATCATATGGGCATCCCATCTTCCTTGGTAGCGGTCCTTCATTGTTTTAATATCTTGGTGAAATCTTTCACCTTGTTCTTCACTCAGACTGCCTACGTTGTCTGGGAAACGGTCCAAATGGCTGTGCAGGTAATGAATTTTGATACTCATATTACATCCAAGTTTTTGGAATGCATTAAGCATCTGGTTCACTAGCTCAACATAGTTATCAGCTTTATTATTGCCAAGGAAATTCTTGATAACTTCTACAAATGAGGTCCAAGCTCTACGTTCAGTCTCATTCATGGACTCCACGAAAGCCGGATCTTTCATGAGTTGTCTTATTTGGGGACCATCAAATATTCCAGCATTTAATTTTTCTGTGCTGATCTGAGGTAGCTTGTTTCCCATGTAAGCAAAGCACGGCCCGTCCTTATTTAGCGCCTTTACAAACTGCTTCATCAAACCGAGCTTGAGATGTAGAGGTGGCAAAATGATTTTGTCACACTCAACAATAGGCATGTTAATAATATTTTTCTTACCAACAACCATGTCGTCTCTCTGCGGCCACTCTTTTTTTGACCAATGGTTTGCTTTGTCTCTGCTATCCCACAGACATAGAAAACAAGGATATTTTGTGTAGCCACTTTGCTGTCCAAGAAGAAAGTTCACCATCTTTAAATCCACACAAATCACCCACTGATGGTCCTGATATTTAATTTTTTCCATAACCAAAGCAATTGCTTCATATTCTTCTTTCAGTCGTGTTGAATGAGCGATTGGAATTGAGCCATATTTATTGCCATTGTGTAGAAGGACGCATTTTAAACTTCGCTTGGAGCTATCAATAAACAGGCGCCAATCATCTGGATTGTATTCTGGAAGACCCATGTGTTCTAGGAGACCTCTAACATCGTGACAGAATACGAGATTTGTGTCTTCAGTGAAAAATGGTAAAAACTCCTTTTCCCTTGTTCGGTAGAATGTGATTTTAGTTCCTTGTTCTAGTACGTTTTTCTCCTTCAATCTGGAAGCAAGTAATTCAGACGATTCTTTTGAAAGATTAAGGTCCCTAACTAGATCATTTAGCTCATCTTGATTAAACTGTTGAGGAATTGTTGACATTCCCTCATAATCACTGTCACTTCCATCATCCATGTCACAAGAATGTTCACTACGGTCGTTTTCAGTCTCACAAAGCTCTGGCAAGTGGTGAAACGTTGGGATTGGTATTTCATCGGAATGAACAACTGGACGTCTTGCTGAAGGCAGATCAGGATATGTCCACTTGTTCCGGTTATTTCTATTCATACCCGTAACATTTACCAGGCAGAAATAACAGTCATCAACATGGTTTGTGGGTTCCCTCCAAACCATTGGAACACCAAACTTAAGACTTTTTCTTTTTCCAGTTGTCCATTGTCGCAAGTGTTCGGTACACATTTTACACACAATATGTGGAGCCCACGTTTTATCTTGGTCCCCTAGGCGTACACCAAAATATGCATGATATGCTTTTTTTACAGTCACTGATATGTTTTCTATTGTCTTTAAATGTGTACTCACCACATATGTAGCAAAACACATCAGGATGGTTAACACAACTTCTTCGACTTGAACTCATTTTATGTTCAGGCCACTAACACGGATGTTAAATATAAAGCCTTAGTATACGCGATACAAGTTATGATTTCAGAACAAAACTCACATGTTCCAACATGTCACTCCACCTGCAAGACAACAACTACGATCCACTAGCCAAGTAGAATACCAATGCAATCTAGTGGACGTTCCTGGAACTACTATATGACTAGTTTCCGTTTAGTACCGACAGATAGCAGCACTAATGAGAAAAGAGCGCCGTTCTTCCAAATAGAAATCTCTATAGAGCACAGTAGGATTTATTTGAGTTGCAGATTTTATAAGATCATATTCAAACTTGTTATTACGAGAATATTTGTATTTCTTTTGCTTATTTTGTATACTATTGCAAGAAGCATGCAGAAATAGTGGTTACATCATTTATAATTTACATATTTATTTTGGATTGTAATATTTCTTCCACATACATTGTAACGTAAATAACACTACTGGTACAGTAGCCTGTATCTACCAAAGTAGAGCTGATAGAAAAAAACTGCTTACATTATTGGATTCAGCGCCCCACACATAGTTAAAATCAGCTCTAAAATTTTAGGCACCAAGAAATTTTTTTTTCTGTAGGCCTGTGATAATTAATATATCTACAGCGCCCTTGGTGCAATATTATATCCCTTTTTGTTCTATCGAAGGCGCCTTATACAATCAGGGGCGACAAAAGGAATAATTAATGTATGTACAACGCACCTTGGTGCAATATTATTTCTTTTTTATTCTATTGAAGGCGCCCCTATACAGTCAGGGGTGGCGAAAGGAATAATTAATATATTTACAGTGCACCGTCATCGTAACATTATTTCCTTTTTTATTCTAGCGAAGCATTATGTCGTCCGTACATAATAACGGGCGACAAAGGATTAAGGAAATGTTTATATTGCTGCTTGACTGTCATATAGGTAATTTTTATTTCTTTGTTTTATTGTATCAAAGGTGTCCTAGACAATCAAAACAAAAGGAACAGAAAAATTGTCCATTAGTTATAATAATACAAAGCACTGCACTCTATATTTTGTCGATTTGGCAGTGCATACAAAACACTGCTTTTGTACATAAACTTTTCATTCTTCAACCGGCTTTAAAAAGGCATTCTTCAATCGACTTTAAGTCGGAGTGATCCCCCAGAAACTCCTACCAGAACTTTGGGGGGCAATGCCTCCTTGCCCCCGACTTGTTACGCCACTGACTTCGAGTATCGACATTTGTGGTACTGGGACATTTGCGATACTATTCAAAATAACTTATTCTCTAAGCTAAGAGAGGATATTTTTGGGTGTTCAGTTGGAGGGCAGGCACACAGTATCAACTGCTACGAAAAGAATAAGTTTTATCACATTGGTGGAGCCAGCAAGTTGTTCTAGGGGGAATAACATGACTTTCATTGGAGCTATGCTTTTTGCATATTAAAAACAGATTAAAAATCTTCTTTAAGAATATAAACCATTATTAACTCAACATACATACCTACAAACCTTTCACACGGGACTGACTTCATCGAGGGAGTCGAGGGACTCGAGGGACTCGAGGGAGTAAAAATAATTACTAGAGGGAGTCGATGGAGTAAAAATATTCACTCGAGGGAGTAAAAATATTCACTCGAGGGAGTAAAAATATTCACTCTAGGGAGTCGAGGGAGTAAAAATATTCACTCGAGGGAGTCCAGGGAGTAAAAATATTCACTCGAGGGAGTCGAGGGAGTAAAAATTTCACTCGAGGGAGTAAAAATATTTACTCGAGGGATTCGAGGGAGTAAAAATTTTCACTCGAGGGAGTAAAAATATTAACTCGAGGGAGTCGAGGGAGTAAAAATATTCACTCGAGGGAGTCGAGGGAGTAAAAATATACACTCCAGGGAGTCGAGGGAGTAAAAATATTCACTCGAGGGAGTCGACGGAGTAAAAATATTCACTCGAGGGAGTCGAGGGAGTAAAAATTTCACTCGAGGGAGTAAAAATATTTACTCGAGGGATTCGAGGGAGTAAAAATATTAACTCGAGGGAGTCGAGGGAGTAAAAATATTCACTCGAGGGAGTCGAGAGAGTAAAAATATTAACTCGAGGGAGTAAAAATATTCACTCGAGGGAGTCGACGGAGTAAAAATATTCACTCGAGGGAGTCGACGGAGTAAAAATATTCACTCGAAGGAGTCGAGGGAGTAAAAATATTCACTCGAGGGAGTCGAGGAAGTAAAAATATACACTCGAAAGAGTCGAGGGAGTAAAAATATTTACTCGAGGGAGTCGAGGGAGTAAAAATATTCACTCGAGGGAGTCGAGGGAGTAAAAATATTCATTCGAGGGAGTCAAGGAAGTAAAAATATTCACTCGAGGGAGGCGAGGCAGTAAAAAGATACACTCGAACGAGTCGAGGCAGTAAAAATATACACTCGAACGAGTCGAGGGAGTAAAAATATTCACTCGAGGGAGTCGAGGGAGTAAAAATATTCACTCTAGGGAGTCGAGAAAGTAAAAATATTCACTCGAGGGAGTCGAGGGAGTAAAAATATTCACTCGAGGGAGTCGAGGGAGTAAAAATATTCGCTCGAGGAAGCCGAGGGAGTAAAAATATTCTCTCGAGGGAGTCGAGGGAGTAAAAATATACACTCGAGGGAGTCGAGGAAGTAAAAATATTCACTCGAGGGAGGCGAGGCAGTAAAAATATACACTCGAACGAGTCGAGGCAGTAAAAAAATACACTCGAACGAGTCGAGAGAGTAAAAATATTCACTCGAGGGAGTCGAGGGAGTAAAAATATTCACTCTAGGGAGTCGAGAAAGTAAAAATATACACTCAAGGGAGTCGAGGGAGTAAAAATATTCACTCTAGGGATTCGAGGGAGTAAAAATTTTCACTCGAGGGAGTCAAAATATTCGCTCGAAGGAGTCGACGGAGTAAAAATATTCACTCGAGGGAGTCGAGGGAGTAAAAATATTCGCTCGAGGGAGTCGAGGGAGTAAAAATATTCTCTCGAGGGAGTCGAGGGAGTAAAAATATACACTCAAGGGAGTCGAGGGAGTAAAAATATTCACTCTAGGGATTCGAGGGAGTAAAAATTTTCACTCGAGGGAGTAAAATTATTCGCTCGAAGTAGTCGAGGGAGTAAAAATATTCACATGAGGGAGTCGAGGGAGTAAAAATATTCACTCGAACGAGTCGAGGGAGTAAAAATATTCACTCTAGGGAGTCGAGGGAGTAAAAATTTTCACTCGAGAGAGTAAAAATATTCACTCGAGGGAGCCGAGGGAGTAAAAATATTCACTCGGGGGAGTAAAAATATTCACTCGAGGGAGCCGAGGTAGTAAAAATATTCACTCGAGGGAGTAAAAATATTCACTCGAGGGAGTCGAGGGAGTAAAAATTTTCACTCGAGGGAGTCGACGGAGTAAAAATATTCACTCGACGGAGTCGACGGAGTAAAAATATTCACTCGAGGGACTCGTGGGAGTAAAAATATTCACTCGAGGGAGTAAAAATTTTCACTCGAGGGGGTAAAAATATACAATCGAACGAGTCGAGGCGGTAAAAATATACACTCGAACGAGTCAAGGCAGTAAAAATATACAGTCGAACGAGTCGAGGGAGTAAAAATATTCCCTCGAGGGAGTCCAGGGAGTAAAAATAATTACTAGAGGGAGTCCAAGGACTAAAAAAATTCAATCGAGGGAGCAAAAATATTCACACCACTGAGTAAAAATATACACTCGAGGGAGTCGAGGAAGTAAAAATATACACAGGAACGAGTCGAAGGAGTAAGAAAATTCACGCGAAGGAGTCGAGAAAGCAAAAATATTCCCTCGAGGGAGTAAAAATATTCACTCGAAAGAGTAAAACTAATCACTCGAGGGAGTCGAGGGAGTAAAACTATTCACTTGAGGTAGTCGAGGGAGTAAAAATATTCACTCTAGGGAGTCGAGGGAGTAAAAATGTTCACTCGAGGGAGTAAAAATATTCACTCGAGGGAGTCAAGGTAGTAAAAATATTAACTCGAGGGAGTAAAAATATTCACTCGAAAGAGTAAAAATATTCACTCTAGGGATTCGAGGGAGTAAAAAATTTCACCTGAGGGAGTAAAAATATTCACTCGAGGGAGTCGAGGAAGTAAAAATATTCACTCGAGGGAGTCGAGGGAGTAAAAATATTCACTCGAGGGAGTCGAGGAAGTAAAGATATTCACTCGAGGGAGTAAAAATATTCACTCGAGGGAGTAAAAATATTCACTCGAGGGAGTCGAGTAAGTAAAAATATTCACTCGAGGGAGTAAAAATATTCACTCGAGGGAGTCGAGGGAGTAAAAATATTCACTCTAGGGACTCCCTCGAGTGAATATTTTTACTGCCTCGCCTCCCACGAGTGAATATTTTTACTCCATCAACTCCCTAGAGTGAATATTTTTACTCCCTCGACTCCCTTGAGTGAATATTTTTACTCCCTCGACACCCTCGAGTGAATATTTTTACTCCCTCGAGTGAATATTTTTACTCCCTCGACTCCTTTGAGTGAATATTTTTACTCCCTCGACTCCCTCGAGTGAATATTTTTACTCCCTCGACTCTCTCGAGTGAATATTTTTACTCCCACGAGTCCCTCGAGTGAATATTTTTACTCCCTCGAGTGAATATTTTTACTCCGTCGACTCCCTGGAGTGAATATTTTTACTCCCTCGAGTGAATATTTTTACTTCCTCGACTCCCTCGAGTGAATATTTTTACTTCCTCGACTCTCTCGAGTGAATATTTTTACTTCCTCGACTCCCTCGAGTGAATATTTTTACTCCCTCGAATCCCTAATAAATATTTTTACTCTTTCGAGTGAATATTTTACTCCCTCGACTCCCTCGAGTAAATATTTTTACTCCCTCGGCTCCCTCGAGTGAATATTTTGACTCCCTCGAGTGAAATTTTTTTCTCCTTCGACTCCCTAGAGTGAATATTTTTACTCCCTTGGCTCCCTCGAGTGAATATCTTTACTCCCTCGACTCCCTCGAGTGAATATTTTTACTCCCTCGACTCCCTCGAGTGAATATTTTTACTCCCTCGACTCCCTGGAGTGAATATTTTTACTCCCTCGACTCCCTCGAGTGAATATTTTTACTCCCTCGACTCCCTCGAGTGTATATTTTTACTCCCTCGACTCCCTCGAGTGAATATTTTTACTCCGAGTGAAAATTTTTACTCCCTCGACTCCCTAGAGTGAATATTTTTACTCCCTCGAGTGAATATTTTTACTCCCTCGACTCCCTCTAGTAATTATTTTTACTCCCTCGACTCCCTCGACTCCCTCGATGAAGTCAGTCCGCTTTCACACAGCACCTAAGAATATGTAAATGAAAATATAAGGATTACAGAAAACGGAAAGAACAATTACTAGGATACACAGTAAACATATCTGAAAAATATAAACAAATGCTTGTTTATGATTGACTTAAACTGGAAAATGTAAATAAATAAATCCTTATCTCTGATTGATCGAACTCGTGACTTTGATATTTAAAGGGAACTTCTACAAATAGGCTATATATATATAGGCTTTATAGTTTCCTTAACAGTTTTCTAATAACTATTTGCCAATGGTTACTCAGAGCTGAAATATAATATTCTTCTTTCTTTATTTTTAACATATTGAGATATTTGTAATTACGCGTAATTATTACGGGATTATTCTAAGAACAACTTGCTAGCGGAGTGATCTGTCACAACAGTTGTCCATTAGGGACTTTGGTCAGATCAAGTACGGAGTAAGTATAAGATACAAAGTCAAAATCAACTTTCAATGAATTAGTAATTTATTTTCCTATTTTATGATAGAGTTCAGTTAGTACATCAGTAGATAGCTTCTCTTCTGGAACAAACAAAACTCCAACTCCAACTTTTGAATGTACGTTATTTTCTTCAAGAATTTTTTGACATCTTTCGAGGCTATATATTCAGTTAATACGTTTTCTATTCTTCTGCTTAATCTTAGGAACTAACGTCGTCTACGTTTCGCTTCAATGTTTAAAGTTCTGCTTTCATACAGGAAATCCCGGCGGGAGCTCCTGTGGTTTGGATTCAGCGTTAATCAGTAGGTCCACGTCTCATATAGCCTCGCTGCTGAAAACGGAAGTTAAACTCAAAATCAACTCAACTCATACAGATAATTGCTGTACACAGCCTCACGTTTAAGGTACTTAAACAGTATATTAGGTACTCAAACAGTATATATTAGGAGTTGACTTACCTCATTATTTGAGTCTGTGGTATCACCGTTCTGTGCTGTTGATTCGAGCAGTTGCACATGAAGATGTCAATACTGGGAGTGTTTGACTACAGTTCTACAAAATAATCTAAAAACCTCTCAAATCTTTCATGATGTGGTGCATCTTCCATAATGGAAAGCCACCAAACATCGATATCATCTACAAGGAGAAATGCTAGATCAGAACACATTCTGATGTAAGCTTAAGCTTTATCTCTGGAACTGCTTTATAGTCATTTCTGAGTCCTAATTCCTGAACCTTACTCCACAAGCACTGATTAAAATGGAATTACACTCACTAATGTGCATTTCCGGGAACAGTGTTCTTAGAGATGTTATCGCAGCTTGATCGAAATCCCATTTGATTAATTTCGGATTCCAATCATTAATATTAGCCTTCACCAAACTGAAAAATCTCTGATGCGTCTTACTATCTCTTGCTGGTAAGAGGCCGAAGATCAAAGGACAATGTTTGCTTTCTCCAAGTTACTTCCGATGTCTGCTTGCAAACTGCTGACTACAACATTTGAATTTTCATCCATAAAAAACGTAGCGTGCTCAGTTGTACATTATATTCCCTTCGCAGTGAAAAATATTAGCATTCTTCCTTCCTCTGTGGTGTCATCTGAAAGCAGGAAGTTTGTCTTATCATCTACTGTCAGAATATATACACATTCCACGGTGTGTACTGCAAATGTCCCACTGTCTAAGAGAAAGTTTTGAGCAGTACCGTAAATGTCCCACAAAAATGGGTTTTCTCATTGTACCTCAAATGTCCTGATACCAGCGACACTAAATGTAAATATAGCATTGTTTGTAACACTTTTCACTCCACCTGCAATCACACAGACTTTAACGTTTGGCTTTATTCTAATTATCGTTTAATGAAAGTCAATAATTACTAAAGTACTGCAATTAATCAACGAAAGTCCGGTTCGATCTGAAGGGAAAGAAATGTTGGCCCGGCTCAAAGAAATAGCGGAGTTGGCACGCCCAAGCCTGGTCTATGCAGATCACTTGTATATCTAAATGTGTTTCATCAGTAAATATCCAGCATTCACTTCACAGTGGCCAGTGCCATGCCGGGGCGGAGCGACGGCCCCGGGCGCCGAACTAAAGGGACGCAAATTTGGGAGGAAAAGATAAAAGAAAAGACGGCAAGAAAAAAGAGAGGAAAAATTACTTTGAATATTTTAGATCAACAGCAGTGTTTTTCAATCTAATATTTAATTTGACGAGGCTCAGAAAATGCATGTGCACATAAATAAAATGGAAGGAAAAAGGAATAGAAAGTGCTCAAAATCAAGGAAAAGCAGAGTTTATTTTTGAAAATGTTCTTACGCTTCGTGCCAAGCATAGTGGCGCTTCGCAGCTGGTCTATCGACCTCATCATACAGGTGTATGTACGGGGGCGCCGTCGTAATACCGGTACTCTCGCCCCGGGCGCTGATTTTCCACGGCACGTCACTGACAGTGACTAATTTCTTAACCAAGAGATCCCCACTCTCCGGTACTTCATGAGTCTCTAACAGCTCCTAAGAAGAAGATAACTACATTTGCTTTAGAAATTCGGAATTATATTTGTGAGCTTCCGACATCTATGGCCATTCTAGTCTGTCACTTTTATTTAATTATTTATTTATACATATTTCTGGTCATTATCGACATCTACCGCCTTAAGCCCGTCATGTATCCGGGAAAGGGGAGAATGAAGGAAGCATCCTGGGACATGCATGTTTGGTACCATCCCGGTATTTGCCTGGTGTGAATACAGAAAACCCAGGGTAAACCTCACTCAGGATAGCTAGCGTACCTTTCTCACCGAGTGTTCCCATCGAGAATCGAACTCGGGGCCAACATCTATTTTTATTAAGACAATATCTTATTCTGTAAGATTCAGAGTATCAAGTCTACAGAAGTTAAGTAAGTAGCAGTGTCACGTGTGCACCAGGAGAAGAAGTCTGATTTGTATGGCGTAATATTTTCTCAATATCGAAACCGGGAAGTGGTATAAATCTACCAGCACTTCCGGTGTTAGTATATAGATTAGAGTGGAAATGGAATATATTCTTGTGACACTTAATTGATAACAGAAAACTGCTTCTCACTATTTATACCGTTTTTGCTCTATGGCAATCAACGTTAAACCAGAAGTAGTTCATTTCTTTCACTTCCAGTTTGAATAGAGGATGAAGAGAGAAGATGGTATTTATTCTTACAAGGGAACATTTCGATTTGGGGAATTAAATTGCTGAAGATAAATGAGGGCCAAGTGCGAAAATGTCTAGAAATGCCACGTTGATTTTGAAACGAGTAGAAGGGTTGAGGTCAAATGTTGTATATGAGGAATGCATGTAGAGCTCTACTGAATACGCGTAATGAGAATCACAGGGAACATCTGAAAAGCCTCCATCTTGGAACTAGCGCGAAAGGCATATACCGGAAAGGTCAGGGGTGTAGCCAAGGGGGGGCCCATCGGGGCCGGCCCCCCAAATGGTTTCCTGGCCCCCCCCAAATGGTTTCCTGGCCCCCCCAAATGACCAGCTTTTAAAACATCATAGTAAAATTATCTCGCATCATTCATTTAAAAGTAACAAATTTTATTGACAATTAATAATTTATGGTAAAATAGTAAGAAGAAATATTGTTTTTTTCCATACCGATAGAAAAATAATATAGTATCTTTTCCTTATACCGATAGAAAAATAGGATACTTTTTTTGTGACAGCAGATTACACAATTTAATGCGATTTACATGCTTTAACAAGTATATTTTTATATGCTTTAACAAGTGTTTTAAATGACATAGAGGATGGAAAATTTGGTGAGAAAGAATGCACTTATTCAATTTGGATTTCTTTCGCTTTCTTTTATTTCTACTCAGTGTAATAAAATATTTTTTTTTTAAGTCACGAATAATAAATATTTTTGTCAGGAAACCGTAAGGAAATTCAGTGAAATTTCAAAGAAAATCAATCTTGTGTAGATAGGTTCTGTATACAAGGTCTTAAATTTAAAGGTAACCAAGAAAAGTTTTTTTGCTTTTTCGCCCACCACCTTCGAACATTGATATGTCACCTAACCTGGAAGATCAAAAATAGTCCCCATCAGCATCGACGACTTTCTGAAAACGTTCTGGAAGGCCATGGAATCCATCGCGGTAGAACTTGGTGGGCCGTGAAACAAAGAAAGTATCAGGTGAATTTTGGACTTTTACTAGGGATTTGAACTGGCGTCCTCTAAGGTGATTGTTCAAAGAATGGAACAGGTGATAATCGGACGGTGCAATACCTGGGGAATATAGTGTTTTCAATATTGTTTCCCATCCAAGGCGGAAAATGGTGTCCTGAGTCATCTTAACCACGTGGGACTTAGCGTTGTCCCGTAAACGAGGACCCATTTGCAATTCAGAAGCGATGGCTCCAGAGTTTTGAGTTTTTGTTGAGCACAGCTCAACTGCTGACATTACACAGTTGCATTGATACTCTGACCAGCTGGTAGCAGTTCCCGATGCACGATGCACTAAACACACAGAAGGACCTTCTTCTGGTACAGTGTTGGTTTCGGCTGTTTTGAAATCGGTTCATGGGATGCTAACCAATGATCACGGCGCCGTGGAGCTTCGTATAGGACACACTTTTTATCACATGTCAACGCCCTGTCCAGAAATGGCTCCGAAACAGTAAATAAACACAGGCGACTGCCGCGTTTCCTTCTGGCCCGGAGTCAAAATATGTGAGACCCATTGACCCAACTTGTAGTGCTTCACAAGTTGATGGATGTGCTGCCGAATGGTTTTTCCATACACTGAATTGTAGTCCCAGTTCCTCTTTGTACATGTGTTGGTCTTCCGGCACGTGATGTTTTCGGGAGTTTCGTCATCGTCCTTAAACTTCTTAAACCATCGCTGCAATGTTCGCGTTGTCACGACACCCTCACCAAAGGCCTGGCATATCTTCTGTCCCGCTACAGCGGCGTTTGACCTCCATTTGAACTCGTTCAGCATACATGCTCTTATGACGCTCTGTGGATGTCCCATGTTCCCTCTGTCTTTACGCAAGTTCACGGTGTGTCTGAATTGCCACAACCAGGTAGTATGTTGGATATACCCACACCAACAACTGACGTTCGGCTTATCTCCACTCACATTCAACTCACGGTGTGAGGTCCAATTGAACACAGACTTCCACGAAAAGGGACAGAACTTTCTTGGTTACCTTTATAGTTATGCACAAAAGTATAGCGTTTGGTCCCGGGCAGTAGTTCTTGATTAAGCCTAATAAAAACTATCTTGACTATAATTTATGGATAATAATAATAGTAATAATAATAATAAGAAGAAGAAGAATAAGAAGAAGAAGCTAAAATAGTGTTTTTAGTTTTCAAGAAGAAAACCAAAATTTCCTTTTCTTTCAGGTCTCAAAAACACTAGCAGCAACACTTTTTTTTGGCTTTGTACATTGTAGCTGGCCCCCCCTCAAAAACGACGGGCCCCCCCTACACAAACCTGCTGGCTACACCCCTGGGAAAGGTCCATCTGACATACGGCTCTTGACGCACACCTCTATTGAAATCAATAGTGGCCAATACAGTTTGAGACCTCTGTTTAATTGCAACTGTTATGAACCTTAAGAATGACTGTGTGGTTGATACAAAAATGGAGACAGCAGTAAGCACATTTGAAAAACTAAAAGATGGAAAATCAGTTTCGTCACAGCTGTCGCCGGTATTGAAATTGAAGCACTAGTCGACAATCAGTTTTGTAGAAAGCATATCTAATTATAATCTGCAAACTTGGTGTTGTAAACTGGAAGTGGATGAGTGATTACAAGTTAACGAAGTTGCCGTTGCCATATTTTGAAGTCAGATGACAGAAAAACGATGTATGTTGTATATTTTTCGAAATTCTTATACGGGCAGTAGAAAAACACATCCAACGGTTGCGTGACTGACGTACAACCATCACGGATAAGGAGTCGGGTAAATTCAACACTATCCGGCTTCTGCTCTAACTCTTCATCTTTATTGATTCTCCATGAATCAACGAGGAGCAGCAGTTTTATCTGCTCTATAGAAGGCCAGAAAAGGTCAGTCATAAACTCTTTCTGGTTATCCTTGGTCATATTTGCACTTTTACCAGCATGCGAATGAATATTCAGTGGATCGGGACGTTTATTGGCTGGAAAGTGGTCTCATTCACATTTGTGGTTGTTCCTCATTCACGTCATCTGTACGACAGTACTGCTACATTGCCACAGCGTGGAATACCTCCTGTTACAGAAGTCTCAAACTGTATTGGCCACTATTAATCTCAATAGATGGTGTGCGTCAGAAGCCATACGTTACATGATCTCTTTCCCATAATATTCTTCTTGCGTTAAATATAACATGGTGGCTTTTCAGATGTCCTCCATGATTCACATTACGCCTATTCAGTGGAGCTCTACATGTATTCCTCATATACAACATTTGACCTCAATCCATCTTCTCGTTTCAAAATTAACATGGCATTTCTAGACATTTTCTACGTTCTATCTTCTCAATTTGCCCTCATTTATCTCCCATCCTGTATACAGTCTGACACTAAACACTCTCTTTTTGTCTGTTTCTTTTGGTGCTGAATCCAGTGCTAGCAATTATTTTCAGCAATTGAATTCACCAAATCGGAATGTTCCCTTGTTAGAACGCGAAATTGATTCGAACAAAGCTGTTTCTCGCTATCTCTTATAGTTTTGATTCTATTTAGATCAATATTGAAACCGGAAGTTATAATGGATCTCTATCACTTCCTGTTTTAGTAGAGTTAAGGATGAAGGTGAAGTGTATTTTTCGGGCGCTTAATCGATTGCAGGAAGTCACTTCTTGCTATCTATTACCGATTTTGTTCTATCGTGATCAACGTGAAAACCGGAAATGGTTGATTTCTACCACTTCCGGTTTGAATATTATCTCCATCAATGACTTCGATTTCTAACGTTTGACCCTTTATATCCTTGCCAAAATGATGGTGATATGTATAAGATAGTCCTTGAGATCTTTTGTTTCTCAGACAGACACACATTGATAGACAGGGTAAATAAAGTAGTGTTCCTATACCAAACTTTAAAAAAATTAAATATTTCAGACCAATGGCGTAGCCACGAGGATAGTTGACTGTAGCCCCTAAACTTAAGATTTTGATTTAAGTTTAGCGTCCCTTAAGTTTAGCGGCGTCAGAGAAGTTATATGAAACGTGGACCTAAAGCTTAATGGGGGATCCGAACCACTTAAGCTGACGCCAGGAATCGAGCCAAGTCTTCCGCACCAGAGGCGCGCGTACTATCCACATAGCCATGAAGAAGCTTCCTAAACTCAAGAGTTAATATGGTACAGCTCGGATTACAAAACAAAATATTGGTAGATGTAAGTTTTTCTCTGCGTATTCCCTCCCCGCATAGCTTATGACTACGCCAGTGTTGCTATTAAAATTTCGAACTAGCCAACTTGTCAAGATTCTTTGAAGCGTCCTCGTTTTCTTCCTTATTGATAGCCTTGATCACAATAGTTTATAAGTGAATTTGCGTAAAGTATGGTAATAAATCCATAAGATACAAAACATTGAACTGTTGCTATCATGTTGATTGTATGTCATAGCTATACAACAAGGTTATGTCTTGTTTGTAGAAAGGAAATTCGTGACTGGGTTTGCTTGGGTAGGAGCGAGAAATTGTGAATCTTGAAAATAGAAGCATGTACTTCTCCTTAGCAACGAACACAAACACAGCGCTTTCGTGTCTCCGAGAATCGATAGTCAAGTTAGCTATTGCAGAGAGAGAGAGAGAGAGAGAGAGAGAGAGAGAGAGAGAGTGGAGAAAGAGCGAGTGAGAGTCAACAATAAAATTACATCACAGTCGCTGCCAGAAAGTTATGTAGGTGAATAAATGTGGTGATTGTTTATAACGGAGCGAAGATACTTGGCCACAAGCAAAGGGGTGAAATTAGTAGTGCAAGAAAACTTTTGAAAGGAATAATTTCTCCACATATTGCAACGTTCTCCTTTATTGGACATTTGATACTAGCAAATTTCTCCACGTGTTATTGCGAGCAATATTTTGCTTTCCTATCCAGGCCCGTATCCACGGGGGATCTAGGGGACTGGCCCGCCTCTAAATTTTTACTGACCCCTAAAATTTTCACAGTAGGCTTGCAAATTAACTATAATATATGTAGGATCGGGTCCCCCTACACTTTTGGGCTGGTTACGGGCCTCTTTCTATCTCTCTGTATCTTTCATATAGAATTTATCTGAACTAGAAGTTCCGCACGAAGTTTGAACATTCGTATTTCTATCTTAGCAGGTACGTACACCGTGATTTATTTCGGGGAATCCAATATGAGGATAAATTATATTAAAATTTACAAAATCATCTTTAAAATTAGACTTAATTTACAGAAAATTTGGGATTTCGGAGGATCTGGACCCCAAGCGCCCAACCCGTACGCCGCACAGTGGTCGGAAACTTGGAGAAAGCGGACAAAAATAGTTTATTCCGAAACAATGGAAGTTGACGGACGTCTCTCTATCGATCTATACGTAATTGTCCTTTCTAAATCGATTGCAACTACTGCGAAAGTGATTCGAAGAACCCCTGCTGCAATACGTGCAGTTATATATACAAGGTGGTCCAAAAGTGTGGAAACTCCTTGCATAAATGTCAAATAATGCAAAATATAACAAAAGGAACAATGTAAGGGCGTAATAAAGGTGAGGAGAAATTGGGGCGGACACAGAATAATGAAAGCTGCCGTCTTGAAATCCACCATCGTGAATCATACAGTCTATAAATTGAACATATGTTGACGCCTTATGCGAATTGGACATCGCTAGCCAGTACGAAGTTATGACAGGTATTAATATGTATCCAAGAAGCGGTTACGGGTTCAATGTGCTCTCCCTCCACTTGTATGTGCAGCTAATAAAATATGGTGTAAAACAAATGTGTGTTTGGTTTTAGGATACAAAATTAAAATACGCTGTTTTGCACTCGCATCATCTTCAAAGAAACACTAATACTTACTGGAATGTAATTTAGTTGAGGATTATGTTGTTTCGGTAAGATTAAAAGATTCAGTATAGAATCTTCTTATATACTACTGCACTGACGTGTAATATACAGCAGCTCCACATGACTCTTAGTTTATCATTGCAGTATGTATGAGTTCACTACAACTTTGATTCAGGGACGAAGAGCAATCCAAATTAAGTACAAGACAATATGCCTTTCTATATGTAAGGCTCAGATTGCGGATCTCGATTATAGCCACAACCTTACTCATCACGCATTTCCAGTTAAATGGAGATGAGTCCTTCAGTTGCATTTGGCTGCAGCTACTTCCAATGCTCAACCTTAGTACTACTCATGGTCAAGTCAATAAACCTTATTTTGCAGATAAGCAAGGATAAGCTTAGAAAAAATGAAATGAAATTTTGAGTTTTACGTCCCACGGTTATGCCGGTTAGGCTAAAGGAGACGGTGATAATGAGTAATGAATGAAATGGTGGAATGAAGAAAGTGGGAGGAAACGGGAGAACCCCGAGAAAACCCACGCACACGGTGTTTGTCCACCACAAAGTTCACTTGGTGGGAGCAGGGTTTGAACCCGAGACCCCTAGCACCAGAGGTGAACGCTCTACCACTGAGCCACCGCGGCCCCTAGGATAAGCTTAGACTGCAGAGCTACTAACAGTAGTGTACATGTAAGTTTTCAGTGGCACTAACAAAGCTACCATAATAAATGATATGACAATGGATAACAAATAAAACTCTTCACTAAACAAAGAGTATTTGAGTCCAGTGTATTATCCAACCGCTTTCATCGACCTCAGAAACGATATAAATGGTTAAAACATATCATATTCTTTGGTTCATTTTTTACTGATTTTTCGGCACTTTTATTTGTTCATATTTACATGCATTTTATGGACAGCGAAAATACTCTTATGTCCTGAAACTCCGGGTTTGAAAGCAGGAGAGATACTTATAATCAAATATCAATACCGATTTCATAAGCGGCGAGGTTGACAAAATCGATTTTTGACCGCTTTTTTTCAGTTTCCGACCACTGTGCACCGTCCAAGAATCTTAGTGCACCACCCTACCCTACCTAATCCAACCTTCTAGAATAAGTATATATTTAAAAAGTTGAAACACATGTTTAATGAAAAATCAAAACAAATTAACGTCTATAAGGGGTTCAAAGGGATTCAAGATATAGACGTCTTATTATAATAATTGCAACCTGCACCCCACTTTTTACATCAAATTTCCAAAAATTCTTGCTTACTGATACCTTACGTTAAGAAAAAAAAAATATATATATATATATATATATATATATATATATATATATATATATATATATATATGTGTGTGTGTGTGTGTGTGTGTGTGTGTGAGAGAGAGAGAGAGAGAGAGAGAGAGAGAAAGAGAAACAACTATATCCTGGCCAAATTTCAAGTTTCCAGCTTACGTGGTTTGTCCTGGGTTAGAGCAAGCGTTGTAAGGAGAAATCCTTTACCTACGCTGTGGCAACCTTGATTCTGATGTATCTATGAAATGAAATGAAATGAAATATTCCAGTTTAACGTACCATGTTTATGGCCTTTAAACTAAGGGAGACGATGGTTAAACCAAATTAATAATGATGGAAGAATTGGTGGAATGAGAAAGTGGAGGAAACGAGAGTATCCCGAGAAAACAAACGAACACAATTCTCCACCACAAACTTATTTGGCCGGGAATCGAACCAGAGACCCTTACACACAAGAGATAAGCGCTCACCATTTTACCACCGTGCCCTCCTGGGCGTTGATCAATCAGTAGTCGACATGGAAGGGACTGAAATGAGAGTTGCAATTATTAATTATAATAAGATATCCATATCTCAGAATCTCTTAAGATTAGAGAAGTGATATTGTTATTCAGCATTTTTAGATGTTTGATCTAGAAGGGAGGAAAACGGGGTGATTCACTAACATGCTCATACCAGACGTTCGAATTTCGCGCGAGACTTCGAGTGTAGAAGAATTAGATATGAAAGACGCAGAAAGAAGAACGCAAAATATTACCAGAGCTCCTTCGTGACTAAGCGGTTAGCGTACGCGCCTTTGGCGTGAGAGACCCGGGTTTGATACCCGGCGGGAGCTCATGTGGTTCGGATTCCACGATAATCAGTAGGTCCACGTCTCATATAACCTCGCTGCTGAATGGGACGTAAAAACCTCAAAATCAATCAATCAATCAATCAAAATATTACCAGCAACAAGACGTGAGGACACTTCTTGGCCATTATACATATACCGGTACGTCTCCCTATGGCAGAAAATAAGTGCCCACTTCTTGTGTAGCCTAATAATTACTGGGTTTGATTTCTGATTGATGCTTGGGATATCACCTAACTACAAGTTGTGGGTGTTTAGGATGATTGTGATAATGAGTATTCAGCCATTATTGGCAGATCACTTACTGTTTACCAAGACCTCCATGCACCGCAGTAGAGTTTCTCAACCTGTTGTACGGTAGCCACTGTTCGTGGTACATACGACTTATAGTTGACTGATTTTGAGTTTAGCGTCCCTTTCAGCAGTGAGGCTGTATGAGACGTGGATCTATAGCTACAGGTAACCAAAATAGTTCTTGTAGTTCTAGAGCAGTAATAAACAGAGAGCAATATAGCGGACGGTACGTACCTTTAGGTTCCGAAGTAATCTCAATTAGCATCCAGCACGTTTTGCAAACGTTCCTGCAGCTGCACGATACCCTGGTGATAAAACTCAGTGGACGTGAATGCAAAGAAGTCCGTGAGTGCGTTCCGCATGTATCCCTCATTTGTGAAGGATCTGCCACGGAGGTAGTTGTCGAGGGAATGAAACAGGTGGTTTGTTGTTGTCTCAAGGTCCGGTAAATATGGTGCATGACACTGTCTCCAAGCTAAGTTGGTGAAGGGTCTCCCGGGTCATCTTTTCCATGTGGATTGGCGTTGCCGTGCAGGAATAGCACACCCTTGCGATTCACCAATACCACCTCCTTCTGCCACAATGCACGACACTTCTTTGTAACTGCTGAAAGTAGAGATCAGGAGTGACAGTCTGACCTGGTGGAAGGACAGACCACTTCCGACCACTAATGCACCACTTGCCGACAATTTCACCATGCAGAGAGCATAACCTCTCAAGGATGCAGAGATGGTCTTAAGGTGTGAGGAACAGGGTCATGTGGTAACAACCAATGTATGGTACGTTTGGGAGTGTCATAGAGGACCCAATTTTTGTCGCCAGTTAGCAATCGGTCAAAGACGGGTGTGTTCAGGTGCCGAGTTAGCAAGAATAACGATGCTGTCACTCGTTTTAACTTGTATAGCTTCCCTATTCCATGGAGGCACAATCTTACTGTTTCAGCAAAAACATGGAATATTTCTGCAAGTTTATCACATGTTAGACCAGTGTCCTCCTCTATGGATGCTTTCAGGGTCTCGTTATCCAACACATGTAGCCATCCACTGCGAGATTCATCCGAAAGGCTCATATCTCCCGAACGGATGACGGTGCGTTCTCCCCAAATGTCTGGCATGTGCGGCGACTTGATGCGACAGCTGACAACCTCGCTTTAAAGTCATATAATAAATACACGTGAACAAGCTGCTTCAATACCTCCATTTCTCTTGGACACTGGACAAGTTATGACTGCTGTAGGTGCAAACGTGCCTGTATTGCTGAAAGTCGGAGGTAAGACTAGGTCCCAATCGTTTGGAGGCACGAGCGCATGATTAATAAGACGTGAAAAACGACAAAAACTTTTTTGGTTACTTAGTATTAAGTAGTACAGTGAAAAATATTTTCTTTATTTTTGTCTATTGATTTTATATAAAGTAATAAGTTTTCAGTGAGTGACTACTGTTTGATAAACACGGCAGAGCTTAGTATACCCCGGCCAACTCTACGCAAACACATGGAATTTAACTTAAAATTACACACATATCGACCAAAATTTGTTCAAGAATTATATGACTATGATTTAAACCGAAGAAAGAAGGCATGCGATGAACTATTTTAAATGTTTGAGACTATCCCGAAACGTACTAAAGTGATTTTCAGTTATGAATGTAACATACATTGAAGCTCCCGAGCAAGAAATGGTCAAAGGAAACCCCATATTTTTATGAGAAGATTGAGAATATGGACTGGCGTGTACAGCAAACAACTTTATGATCTATACTTTATTGGTGAACCTGTTAAGCAACACCGATGATATGCTAAGAAACTGGTTCATTTCCCTTTTGAAAACCCGAAGGTTCAAGTAGACATGTTGATTCAGCAAGATGATGCGCCTCCTCATTTTGCCACTTCGGTTAGAGAATATCTCAATGGTATTCCAGAACGATGGATTGGCCGCAGATCACATTGCCCGTTGCACTCGAACGGCCACCTCGAAACCCGGACTTACGATCTATGACAATTCGCTCAGGAAATAATAATAATAAAAAAATGTTGCAGCACAACGTTACGCTGCGATTGATGAATTGAAAGAAGCTGCGAGGCTTGCTTTCAGACGTGTTACTCCAGCAATACTGAGAAAAATGTCCCACAAAACCTGGCGATGTATTATTTTGTGTTCGAAGAAAGATGGAACTCATACTGATGTATTAGACATTTAGACACTAAAGTAGCAGGTGTCCATTACACATAAAACTCAGTAAATAGGATGTGCATCTATAGTTATAATTGAAGTTCGCACAGTTTGAATATTTATTCCTTCAAGAGGGGCCACGAGACATTGTGCCTATCCTGTACTTTCGACCCAGGGCTAGTGATGGGCAGTGGGAATATTACCGGTGGGAAGGAAAATAAAAAAATGGGAATATTCTCTTTTTTTTCCCTGGCATATAAATTTCCGGGAAGGGATTTATTTCCATTTCTTTACTTTATTTTCCAAATTTATAAGAACCATATGGCTAATTATTTATTTTCATTTATTACCATTTACTTCTAGGTTTTAAATAATATGGAGGTTTTTAAAAATTTAAATTAGTTGACTGTACTTTATATAACGAATTAATAATATGATTTTCTAATTTCTAGAAAGTAGCAAATTACTAATTTATAAATGATGAAAAGGAACCACTTTGTAAAATAATCTAGAAATTCTGTAGCGATGGAGGTGAAGTAAGAGGTGAGGTACGCTCTCTGAGAAAAAAGCAGATATTGAATAAAGAAATATCTGTGGTTGTAAATACATATACTTTTAAAAGGTAATGTTTACACATCAAAATTAGGGTTACTTCTCAGGAAGTTTCATTAGTACCTGCGTTTCCGGACTTGTGTTAATTAGGATTTGTTTGCTTCTTTTTAGGTGTGTATTCATGTACCAATATTCTATTAGCAAGATTCTATTAGCAAGATTGACCCCATACGCAGATGAAATTATTGGAGCTTATCAGTGCGGATTTAGACGAAATCGATCAACTATCGACCAGATATTTACCATTCTCCAAATACTCGAAAAGAAGTGGGAATACAATACCCCGGTACATCAACTATTTATTGATTTTAGAAAGCTTACGACTCGGTTAGGAGAGAAACATTATACAACGTTCTTACAGAACTTGGAATACCGAGAAAGCAAATTAGATTAATTAAGATATGTTTAAATGAATCCCAAAGTAAAGTCCGGGTAGGAACATTTTTGTCCACAAGCTTTCACGTCGAAAATGGCCTGAAACAAGGAGATGCGTTGTCACCATTATTATTCAACTTTGTCCGGGAATACGCTATAAGGAAAATCAAAAATAGAAACCAGGGCCTAGAGTTGAACAGTGCTTACCAGGTTATGGCATATGCTGATGATGTAAATTTAATAGGGGATGACAGGAGAACAATAGAAAGAAATGCAAAAATCTTATTAAACGTTTGCAGGGATATGGGAATGCAGAGAAAACTAAATACATGGAAGTGTGTCGGGAATAATAGATGCGTTAAAATAATAAATAATACTTTTGAAAAGTGGATAGTTTCAAATATCTAGGATCAGTGTTAACAGACGAAAATCATATTCACGAAGAAATTAAATGTCGACTAAAACCAGGGAATTCATGTTATTATTCAGTTCAAAATCTCTTGTCGTCGCGAATTCTATCGAGGAATTTGAAGCTTAAAATACATAAAACGATAATCATGCCTGTTGATCTATATGGTTGAGAAACATGGTCGCTTACTCTGAAAGAAGAACATAGACTGAAAGTATTTGAGAACAAGATCCTGAGACGAATATTCGGACGCAAGAGGAACGGGAATGGGGAAACTTCACAACGAGGAGCTACATAATTTATACGGTTTGCCAAACATTGTTAGGGTCATCAAGTCTAGGAGGCTTAGGTGGGCAGGTCATATAGCTAGGATGGAAGAAAGTAGAAACATTTTTAAAGTCTTGACTGGAAGATCAATCGGAAAACGACAATTAGGAACACCTAGGCGCAGATGGGAGGACAATATTAAGATGGATCTCGCAGAGATAGGAATACAAAGTAGAAACTGGATCCAGTTGGCTAAGGATAGAAGTCAGTGGAGAGCTTTTGTGAATGCGGCATTGAACCTCCGGGTTCCATAAGCCATAGAGTTAGTTAGTTAGTTATTCATGTACCAAACTTTGTTGGCGAATTTTTGTAACACCGTGTATATTGTTCGAAATAGCCTGTCTTCTTAGATTAGAGATTTAATAGTGCACAGTAAGAACACAGTAACAAAGCACACTGTACTTCAATTCAACTCTGTACATATGCCATCCCATACACTGGCAACCTTACGAATTTTTCGAGAGACTACACACAGTATGTTTGGTGGCAGTTACCAACCTAATTTGTTTATAACATTTAAAAATTTTCCCTACATATTTACTCGCATAAAACATATTGTAGGGCCTATGTAAACATACATTTATGCGTAGTCTCTGAACAGAATAAAATAATATAATACCGTTCAGAATGTACATTTTAAAGAATCCTCTAGAGACAACGGTAATAAGCATACTGTGATAAAAACAATTTTATTTTGAAATCATAATATAGGCCTAGGAATACTATGCAAGGTTCTTTGTGTTTGTACATAAATTCCCGGAATATTCCCATTTTGGAATTCTTCCCGGGAATTTACCCATCGCAACCCAGGGCCCACAAAACAAAGGAACAGTACTGTGCCCAGTATAAGGACTCGTACGCAACAAATGTACGAATAAGTGATGAACAAAGTACTGATCAAGAAAGACAAACCCTAATTGAACATGACCACTGTACTACATGAAATTTTATCTAAAAAATAGTCAAAGTATCAATACATCAATTATTAGGTTAACTTCTTCCACAGGACAAATTTTCTGGATAATCTTTATACATATTTCCGACATTTTAGCCTTCTAAAGGCCAAGAAAATAGCGCAACACGTATTTTCAGTTTATTTGGTTTAATATGAAGAAAACACGTGACTGTGATGCTATTATAGACAGACTGTAGTTTACAAACTCAAGCGCGTGTGTTTGCACTAGCCATTGCTACTGAATCGTTCGTTTAGCCTCATCGTAAAAGACACACGAGCACGTAAAAGAGAGAAATCAGCATTCGACCTTGAATTGTTAAAGAGGAATAGATAGGGAGGTCGCAGCTAAAGCAGCAAGCCATGGTCACACACACAAACACAAAATATACACATTTGATCACAAGCCAAGTATCCACATGTTGTGCTGGTAGTGCAACAAGAGCTTATGCTACCTACCTGCCTACCTCAGGCAATGCCTGCTACTTCCTCATTGGTTGGCTTTTCTATTTAGTGCGTCGAACTACCTTTGTCACGTCCAGTAACAAGGTTTATATCATTAGGTAAGATCCAGTTTAATGATGTAGTACCATATTTAATTATATCAAATATTTATTAGCAACTTTTTAACTATCAACGCGTTGAAAAAAAAAAGTATTTACCCAAAACAGTTGGCTTCCTATAATTATAAGGGCTTATTAAATTAAATAAATAATGAAACAACGTGTCATTCAACTCAAATATGAGAGCGTTGTAGCAGCGTGCTTGGAATTCCATAAAAAGGTAAGAGGGTTTAAAACTAGGTTCATATTGTTCTAGGACACACGTAATTTTTGAATGAACATTTTAATATAATAAACACTTATATTTTCATAATAAATTGCTCAAGGAGGGGTTAAAAGCTGGAAACCCTTCCTTTATGTAAACACCACTGCTCTCAGGTGACACAAATGTATCTTTGCTAAGATCACTCCCATCGTCAGCGCCTTAACGTAGATTTCTTTCTGGGAGGGGGGGGGGCACGCATTAATATTTGGGACCCTTAGAAAAAGTTTTCTGGGCCCTCCCGCAAAATTCGAAAATAAGCCCTTCTTTCCATCTATCTCTTACTCTTTGTGGGCTCTTCCGCACACCGCTTGACTTGTTCCATACATGACAAATTTCTTAAGGGGATAATGTTGACAAATCTCAAAGCCATACGAATAAATATTGTTTCTAGGGCCTCTAATAGTAGACATTTTTTTATTGAAATTGACTCACGACAGTCATTTTTGTTTTATTTACCTTCTGTCTGCTGTTATGTTTATGTAATGTAAACTTGTTTGATGCTTCATTTATAATTTTATGTTCCTATCGTATATGGAATAAGAAAATTTTGTCTTAAAGTGAGCCCCTCGAACGGCGGGGAGCTTCCCTCGGGGGGAGTTGCCCAGTCTGCCCCCCCACAAGCTATGACCCTGCCCATCGTTTTGAATTTTAGTGAATAATTGAAAGAGAGTCGAGATCCTCAAAAATATATAAAGTAAATCAAATGGCATGTACGTACAAAATGACATTAAACAAACTAACAAGTGTTTCCAGACCTTTTATATGCATACATTGTATAAAGATAATAGTCCCATTCACAGCAATCACTTATCTCAAACCGTTCAATTGAAAACAATCTATTCAATTCGATGTGGTACTTATCATACACTAGCAGATTTTTTTTTTCCTTCTCGAAATAAAGCTTTTTTAAAAGTATCAAATTTTCAATCCATTGTTAACTTTTCCCTATGGATTCAAAATACGTCATTTGACACTAAGTGTTCCGCCTATCTTAATTGAGTTATTACTGATACAGAAGCATCCCAAATTTGATACTGTAGCGTCCTTAGTTTGTAACACTGAATAATAAATGTGGTATTGTAAATTTTGTTTATCATTTAGATTTGAAATGTAATAATCTGATGTAATGCCATTAAAAAAAAAAAAACTTCTTCTGGATTGGTAACACTGTTAATTGAGTGGTATGCACTTAAGGCTAAAAGACACGGATGATTCATGAAATAATCACGATGGAAGAATTGGTGGAATGAAAATGTGGAAGGGATCAAGAGAACCCCGAGGAAACTCACGGACATGATGTTGTCCACCACAAACTCACATGGCCTGGGATCGAACCAGGGATCCTTCGTACCAAAAAACGAACGCTTTACCACTTATTCTTCTTCTTTTTATAAAAGTTACCGAAACATACTTCAGTTTCTTATTTAACTCTTTCTTGCAATTTGTCTTTAGTGCGAGCGGTCCCGGGTTCGACTCCCGGCAGGGACACTCGGCTGGAAAGGTGTAATAGCTTTTTCAGACCAGCCACCCTGATTGAGATTTTTTCTGGGTTTTCCTCATTCACATTAAGCAAATGCCAGGTTGGTATCTAACATGATGATCCTAGACCGCTTTCTTCCTCCCCAATTCCTCGAGCATTGGGGTTGTCGAGGGGCGTCATGCCTCACACATGACGAGCTAACATGACCAGAGATGCCGAAAGCCACGAAATCTAAATTTTTAATCTTATTCCTCCTTGCATCTTGAATTCCTATTACATTACAAGATACGAACAAAAATATCAAGGAGAGTTAAATGCTCTTCAATGAAACTCGGATTCACAATAGACTATGCTTCAGACCGCCCTACAGCAAACGTATATGACCTCCTTGTTGGTGTATTGGCTAGGCGAGCGCCTTTTTCTGTACGTGGTCCCGGGTTCGATTTCTGATGGGAGAGCAGTGAAATTTACATACATAAACACATTACGATGGGGTTCGGATTCCACCGTAAACTATAGGTCCACGTCTCATACAACTTCGATAATAAAAAAGGGATGCTAAACTATAACAAACAGACAAATCATATGTACTCGAATCCACTGTGTTTCCATATATGGTAGACATAAACTACGATTTGCACACAAGGGTTGAACGTGTAACTTGACTTCGGTTAGAAATATCACTACTTTCATTTTCAAAATTGAAATGGAGTAAATAAAAAATCTAAGGAGTTTTAACAAGTATTGTAAAAAGAAAACGGAAAGACTCTATCTTATATTATAAAATGATATAAGATCATAGTTTTGAGTTATCGTAAAATACGCTGAGACTTTATATTCATGTGTATCTATATAGGCCTATTGTATAAAAGAAGTCCCAGCTGATTGATTAACACCTGGGCCAAACTATTTAAGCTAGAAACTTGGAAGTTCTAGGTGTGATGTAACGTACCAATAGAGAAGGATTTAAGTCAATTTTAACATCCCTTTCAGCAACGAGGCTATATGAGACGGGACCTACTGATTAACGTGGAATCCGAATCACATGAGCTCCCATAGAGAAGAATTTGAATTAGATCCCCCCCTTAAAAATGAAAAGAGCTCATCCCCAAATGTTTACTATCTTGATGGATTTTTCATGGAAAAGTATATTTATGGTTATTCCCCGCAAGTCTTCGGCTCGTCTGAAAATTGTCTGTACAATAGTGACATGTATTGGTGTCGGCTAGGAGCAGCGCAGCTAACAACAACTATTAGCTTGACTTATGGCGTGGGAGACCCGGGTTCGATTCCCGGTGGGAGCTCATGTGGTTCGGATTCCACGTTAATCAGTAGGTCCATGTCTCATATAGCCTCGTTGCTGAACGGGACGTTAAATTCAAAATCATCAACTTATTAGCTTGACTGTAAACTATTAGGAATTAACATGACTGACAAGATTGATGCGTCTTACGTTTTTACAATAGAGAATTAAAATATCTAAATATTTTCGCCTAGACGTTATGCAGCCTGTAATTAAAATTTTTGAAGTTTTCATTACTCGCAGTCTGATAAGTTTTTTGTATTATAAATAGAATACTGATTTATGAAAACTATTAAAATCGTTTTTGAGAAATCGCATTGCTTTTTCAGTAAACCATCCTTATTTTTGAATATACGAAGAGGAATTTGAGCCTCCTGGAGAATCTGATAAAAAAAACTTAAAAAATCGATTCGAATAGTCTACGTTGATCAAAATGGGCTTTAGATGAGCGTATATTGGAACAAACATCAATTTTTTTTTATTTGGCACGTAGGGATTATAAAATGCGTAACTCCGTTGAAATTCCTAATTGAATTTCTTTTTCTATTCACGGTCATCATACTTTTCTTCTATCGCTGCTCAAAAGTAAAAACATTCTCCGCGTGGTGTAACCTTATATTAATTTTACCTTTACATTCAACTGAAAGCAGAAAGGGAGTAGTTTTGTCTCGCCTCTTTCACTTAATAATCGACTATTTACAATTTTACAACATGTTTTATAATCTATATATTTGATTCTACATATGTGGGACTCGATTTATCACTGCAATTGGTGACTCGCGTAAGCAGCCACTAGTGTTGCTCACAAGACGGGTTATAAGGTTGTTTCGTCTCGTTTCGTTTTGTAAAACAATGTACAAAATTTATACTTTGATTTTTTTCCTTAATTTTACCTAGAAATGATCAGAATTCTTTTGCAACATGAGAGGTCCACGAAGATTCTGTTATAACAACATTTGAATTATATTTATTATTCAAGTAGCCTACATTTTATAATGATAAATGTTCTCCATTTTGTTCGTTGACTTTATCAATTTATAGTAACACTAAAATAGTATTTGAGATATACAACTTAGTTTGGGGGAAGGGGCACGGTGGCTCAGTAGTAAAGCGCTTATCTCTAGTGCATGGGGTCCCCGGTTGGATCTCCTGCCAACAGCAAGATTTAATTTCATTTTTCATAAAACTTAGGCGAATTAATCTTGCTCACAAACTCGTGAAATTTCTTGTCTCGTCTTTTGTATCATAAGCTACACTAGAAGCTATGCATGCAAAGGGGCGATCCCTTGGTTTTAGATCGCCACCTTCAGAGGGCTGCACCAATGACCACGAATTCTCCAATACAGTGGTTCTCTACCGGTGTGTCGCACAACCTCATAGTGTTACTAAATTTTGGTATTTAAAAGCATGAAGCATTTAATAAAGTAGTTAAAAGCAATTTTGAAACAGACTGTACCAGTCAATGCCTCCAGCGGCAGCAACAATGCTTAGTACTACATAGAGTCACTACTTTATATAAACTTCCACTCTTACACTATTATAATTTGTATCATTATTTAAAAAAAAAATGTAAATGTGTGGCGACCTCGTGCGCGTTCTGTAAAGTGTGTACTTAGTCAAAAAGGTTGGGAACCACTGTTCTAATGAATCCAAACAAGAGCTGATGGTGTGCTTTAGTAATCCCCCTTTCTTCGAGTCGAGACAGTGCCGTGCGGAACGACGGTCTTTGGTAGTTTATGCATCCAACGACTACACGGTTCAGGGCCCAATCGTGGTTTGGATCCGTTTGTTCTCCCTCATTGGCTATTGGTATTTCGCAGAATCACTAGCTTTGCTTTTGGATTGATCACTATCAAGTGTTATGAAAACTAATAGTCCAGTGTTTTGGTGATGCTGTCTGCTTCCAAGCAATTTGTATTTTTCCTTTTTAAGGCGCAGAATAAACCCTAGACGCAATTTTTATTGATAGTCTTTGTCAGTATGTCAACCTTAATAATAGGACTTTAGTTCGAAAAATGCTGATCGGATCGTCTCAAATTAATTTAATTTATTTATTTATTCACAGTAAGTTTGCGTACAGCACAAGGACATTTGATTCTGAAGCTAATTATAAACCATATTAATTGTTTATAGCACGTTTATGAGAGTGACAGCTATAAAGTAAAAATAATAAATACGTATTCTAAGTTTTCCCTCAAGGTTTCATATACAATAGATTCTCATTAATTTGAACTTCAATAATTCCAAATATTGGACAATTAAAAAAAAAGTTTATTCTCCTTGAAAACTTTATTGAAATCAGTGGTAAAAATCGTACATAAATCGAACTTTTGATAAGGGGTATGGTGAATCAGTGGTAAAGCATTTACCTTTGGTGTGTGAGATCCCTCGTTCGATCCCCGTCCAAGTAAGTTTCTGGTGGACACCATTGTTTCAGTGTTTTTTTTCTCGGAGTACTGTCGTTTCCTCCCACATTATAATTCCATCAATTGTTCTATCATCATTCACTTGCCCTAATCGTCTTCCTTAGCCTAAAAGGCATAATCGTGGGACGTTAAACTGAAAGATTTCACTTCATTTCATTTTTTCTTTTTCTTTCTTTTTTTTTCGAATTTTTGATCTTTCTGTCTGCATAATTCAAAGTAATGCAGTACAATAATTTTGAATGTTGGACAGACTGCAAACTGAATGCACTTTCAGTGTTTTCAGTTATCAAGGGGCAACCATAGGGAGGAGTGACATAAAAAAAAAAAAAACAATTTATCTGATGATGAGGAAGATGAAGACAGGGTCAATGATGAAGGAAGGAAACAGCGCGTGACAACATCAACTGAAGCTTCCGAAATGGTTGAAAATTCAAGATTTATTGAATGTCAAGCACATCGTACTTCACGTAATAATAATAAAAAAATGAAAATGTTGACCGTGTAAAAGATGTCAAATCGAAATAAATGAAGGTCACGGATTTCTTTAAGTGAGGATAGATAATTAAGGTTGTTACTTGTATTTCAGGTTCTGTATGTTAATTCAGTGTATTTGGTTCTGTGCTTAAATGTATTTTCCATGATGCGTGTGGCTTAATTTATGTGTGAGTAAATATCGTTTATTTATTTACGATATTGTAACACGCAAATGATATTCTACCTTAAAGGCAAAGTTTTATTCCACATGATTTTTTCTTTCTTTTCTTTTATTTATTTATTTTTTTAAAATTTAGGCACAGTAGTTTCGTTCAGTAGATTTTAGGTATTTAACAATGCATATTTTTGGATAAAATTATCGAATTTTCGAACTTTTTTCATGTTCCCGTGGGCTTTCAATTTTTTTAAAAAAACCTCCATCGTACGCGTGTATAAAAATAACTCGCCTTTCGTGTTAAGTTCACAGATACGCTAAGATTTTCTTCTTCAGGAAAATGTACAGGTAAACACTTCAAATATGCCAGTCAATTTATGCTGCTGCTAATGAGACATAAATCGATTAATAAAATTTAATAGAAGAAATAAAAATTCTTTAAATGGATTTCTTGGTAACGTATAAGCTAAACAAGCTATAGCTTAGGGCCCCGCCCTCTTGGGGGCCCCAAAAATCGTAAAATGTGGATATACATTCACAAATTTGAGAAAAATAATAAATAAAATAAAATCTTCATGTAGCAACAGTGTTTCGTGTTGTGTAGACTCCTATGATGTAAATAAAGGGGCCCCTTCTGCTAGCCTACTTTCTAAAATATCAATATATCAACGGTTTCTTCATTTCTGTATATAGGATTCCTAGGTTCATCTTGATACTTAAAGGGTCTCATTACCTTCAATAGCTTAGGGCCCCACCAAACCTAAATCCGACTCTGGTCTTCAGATGAGGGATCAACGCTCGTCGATCAAACGACAGTTTTCAAGAATATAGTTTCTGTTAATGGCGTCATCAGAAATCTACTTGGAGCGGGGGATTTATTCCGAGAACGAAAAGAGGGGCTCAACCCTTCTGGAACTTTCAATTAATTATTGGTATGTATATGACAGTGACGAAATGGGTCATGAGTTACCAGGTTATTTGGGACAAGACTTTTGTTCAGGTCATCCGGTTCAGGGTTTCGCTTTTCAGACCCAATTGAACCCGGTGACGCGGCAACCCCGAAGCAGCTGGCGACAGCTGAATTTTATAGTTGATTAACAATATTCACTACTTGATCTCGAATATTCATTTGTTTGACTCCTGGTGTGATATTTCTTAATCAAAATCTTTGAAATGAAATCTAAGTTTTACGACCCACGGTTATGTAGGTAGACTAAAGGAAACGGTGATGATGAGAAATGAATAAAATGGTGGAACAAAGAAAGAGGGAGGAAACGAGAAAACCCACGCACACGGTGTTTGTCCGCCACAAAGTTCACATTTCTTAATCAAGATCATGTTTTGAATATTTCAAACGTAATTTAATGTTAATTCATCTTCGCATACTGAGAAATAATGCTGTGGCTTTTGAGCATAGACTATACAAAAAGATTTAACGAACCAGTGTCTGGGCTCAGTGGCATCTTCTATATTCTAAACGACAAGTTTTACAGGTTTGCTCGATTAAACTTTGATGATGCCTCATAAGAGAAACATGTAGCTTATCTTTTATGTGTTTCTTATCCGTTTATACTCTGATAAAGCTTGTAGTTATATTCCAGTGCAATGCTTTGGCACACACAAACACATTCAACAAGCGAGAAAGAAAATTATAGATGTAGTGAGAACACAGAGACAGAGGGGAGAATTGTCTTTGTTAGAATTACACGAGCAGCGTTACATATACTCGTTGGTGTATGACGAGGTCGATGCTTCGTTGTCTCCGAGTCTGGTCGTTCATGGATCTCACTGTCTCTGAGTCTTCCGGGCCACGAGTCACGAGCTCTATCTGTAAGGTGAACTTACAATAGCTTCCCCCCCCCCCAAAAAAAGAAAACCTTCCTATATTTTAAATGTTCTGAATGCGGAATTGAAAGAGCTATTGAACTATTGCACACTAACAAGATTACTGACTGTGAAAGAATTAGCCGTCCCTCATTGATTATAACAAATCTTTATTATAAATAGGTGCTGCATTTACTTATCGTTTAACAAGCTTAACCACAGACTAACGTTCAACAGGTTTCTTCCATTTATTCTTCCCTACTTCGTGTTCTAAGTAACAATTAATAACCCCCGAAAAAAGAACGACCAAGTTCAAATCCCAACTTCGATGGTCCATAACTCGGTAACCAAAGGTCTGTGTGAGAAAATACTTCACATGTGTATTAAACAAATGAAAGTGTACCTCCGCTCCGTAAGAAGTTTCGTCAAGTTTTAAGTTTTACGTCCCACGGTTATGCCGGTTAGTCTAAAGGAGTAAGTTTGGTCAAGATCGGATAACTTTTGTAACTCACAGTTTGAGCACTCCAGGATCTGGATATCTTACCTTGGGTCTTTAGTTGTATATTTGACAACGAAACACATATATATACCTGAACAGGCCCCACAAGTTATTAAAGAAAAAAATCGGCGTTGCTGATATTGTCTTTTTTAAAATTCAAACGACGGAGGAATTGTAAGTCACACTCAATTCAACATCTTCCATATTTTCTATGTCATGACCTGTTTATCAGTAACGTCGTCAGGAATACGTACACTCATGTCCAAAATTATTGTCGCATGGCTATAAATATGTTGTTGTAAGAATATAATTTGATAACGAATTCGCCCGGTATTTCTTATACTGTTAGTATGTGTATAATCGGCCAAGACATGTACGTGGAAAAATAGCAGTAAATAAGAACAATAAAACGAAAATAAAACTTTCTTGTCCATTTAGCAACATTTTGTTTTACTCATTCTAATTTCCGCATTTAGGCATAATTCTTTTCCTATGAAATTTACCACAAATATACATTTCCCGATTATACACACAGTATCAGTATTAAAAGTACCCTGCAAAATCATTATCAAATTATATCTTTACAAGAAGATAGTTATAGATATACGACAATCATTTAGGACATGAGTATACATATTTAAAAGGGGGCCCATTAAAGGCGATTTTATGCTACTGTCTGGCGAAATAATAATATCTTTACAGCAGGGGCGCTATTTGGGGATCCAAGGGGCAACTGTTTCCCCTGAGTTTGAGATTTAAATACATATTAATCAATGGCTCTTGAGCCCTCCCCCAAAGCAAAATCTGAAATGACAATTTTGCTTTATGGATCAATAATTCAGGTCTCTAAGTGGATGTCACCCAACAGGCACTTCTGCTGAATTGTAAATGGTTACTAGGAAAAAAAAAAAAAAAAAACATTTTCATATTTGGTTTCTTTGTCTGCCATAGTACCTGTAACCATGGCCGCTATGTGGCAAAATGGGACAATTGGCGTTCTCTAGGTTTTCGGGATGGGTACGGTTCTTCGAAATATTTGTGAAAAACATATTATATTTGCATACTGACGACCACAGTATTTAATACACTTATTATAGTTAATGAAGTTAGCAAGATGCATAAGCAAATGTTTTACATGAAGCATCAAGGTATTTATGCATTCGCGCTTCACATGTCTCGGCTTTTTGCCCCCCCTCCCCCTAAAAAATTCTATGAGGGTTGCTGCCTGTAACTCTGCATATCTAGGAAGCAAAGAGTTATCGATAAACTATGCTTAGGCTCAGAATCAACTATTTCGATTTTTTTCTCGGACCTTTTCAACTCTATGTCGCCAGCTTTTCTGAGTTTAACTTCCCAACTTTAACAAGATATTTTGAAAATAAACATTCAGCATACTAATATATATATATATATATATATATATATATACAAACATTCTGAAACAACTTAAATTTTCCCCTTGATGAAATTCTGCGTACGATACAGTCACCAGGTATTTATTTTGTGTGATTCGTCTAAATGCAGTTCTCCGCGTGGTGTAGTCACTAACGCTCTCGTCTTTGGTGTGAGCGGTCCTGGATTCGATTCCCGGTGGGGACACTCGGACCAAAAAATGTAAAAGCTTTTTCAGGCCAGCCATCCTGAGTAAGGTTTTCCTGGGTCTTCCTCATTCACACCAGGGATGTTACCTAACATAGGCCTAGGTCCCAGGCCGCTTCCTTCCTTCCCCAATGCTTTCTTTCTTGCCTTTCCTCGGATACTGTGATCGCCAAGGGACGTCATCCCTCATACGTGACAGATAACATGGCCATAGATGCCGTCCTAGATGGAGTTCTATAGTAACAGAAATAATGTTTCTCGTTTATATATGTTTCTGAAGTTATATATATAGTCCTCCTTCCCCTTAGGATACGCAATTTTCAAACCATTATCTTATTCACAATCTAGGGTGTTACAAAATATCAATGTTCTTCTACATGTTATAGTTACGAAGATCTGGCGAATGGCAAAAAATCACTCAAGACCCCCCCCCAATTCTCCCTTAGAATACACAATACCTGAAACTTCGTTATATTTACAGCCTAGGGCAAGAAGAACATTTATACAAAGTTACAAAGCTTTATGTCTAAGTTTCGGAGATATAGCGAACAGAAAAAAAAAAAAAAAAATCATCCAATCCCTCTTAGGAAAAAAGAATCTTATCTACAGTCCAGGGTGCAAGGAGAACATTTCCACTAAATTTCGAGGTTCTATGCGTATTAATTTCGGAGATCTATTGATAAATGAATCAGTGAGCCAGTTAGTAGGTTTACTCTTTTATACATATACTAAATCAAATGCATATTCTTCGGACATGAAAAATAGGTCTATAGAAAATAGTTGAACTCCTCTTAGGGTACGCATTTTAATAATAAAAAGTATAATGATAAAAACTCTATTTTTCAAAGTAACACAATACAAACTTCGCTTGAGAAGCAGCTGATAAGGTCGCGGTCTAAGACATTAAAGAAAAGAAAAGTTTCATTTAGAAAAATCTCGATATCATATCCGTCAGGAGAAATGCATCTCTCACACCGGACATATACCAGGTAGTACTTTAATACCGCCAAAAAATATTTTTTTCTTTGCTTTGAAAATGACTTTCTACGACCAGCTTAATGACTTTCGATCTCATCTTCGCCCTCGCAACTTCATTTTCAGATTGAAAAAAAAGAAAGAAAGAAAAAGAAAGAAAGAAAGAAAAAGAAAATAATCCATCGGGGCCAAGTCTGGACTGTATGGCAGTCTATCTCTGCAAAACATGTATTTTTAAAGATCTGCTTCAAAAGTAGCTCCGAGTGAATCCGTCCTCCAAAAACAGTAATCCGCGGCTGAGTTTTCCACGTCGCTTCTGTAAGGCAGCCTCACGAACCTGAGCCAAAAAATTTACGTAATATTGCCTATTCATCGTAGCCTCTTTTCACAGATAATCGATCAGCAAAATTCCATCGCTGTCCCAAAAAACAATCGTCATAAACTTCGAAGCCGACTTTTCTATTTTGAATTTCTTTGGTGGCCCCTCTTCTTAAATGAAATGAAATGAAATCTGAGTTTTACGTCCCACGGTTATGCCGGTTAGGCTAAAGAAGACGGTGATGATGAGTAATGAATGAAATGGTGGAATGAAGAAAGTGGGAGGAAACGGGAGAACCCCGAGAAAACCCACGCACGCGGTGTTTGTCCACCGCAAAGTTCACTTGGCGGGGGCTCCAAGCACCAGAGGTGAACGCTCTACCACTGAGCCACCGCGGCCCGGCCCCTCTTCTTTTTTTAATCCACTGCATATACTTCTGTTTCAATTCCGAATAATATTGGCGGAACCAAATCTCATCTACAGTTACAGTTGGGGCCCAAATTTCATCGAGATTGTCTTCGACTGTTTCGTATTTAAATGTTCGTGCAAAATTTCTGCGACCCTTCTTTATTAATCTGTGATTCGCTACCTGTCATAATTTATTCTTTGGTCAACCAGAAGTAATTTTTAGAGTTTTGCGATGTTTTCTTCAATGACCACCGTCACAGAACACCTGGGCGGGGTACATCTTCACACCTCTTTCGCTCTTGTTGAAAAAAGCGGGCCCATTTTTTGACCATGGTAAAAGACGGTCCAGTATCCTTTAGAGTTGACGACTGTCTTCAAAATTTTCTTTCTTTACGATGTATTTTAACACGGCGCGGTGCTCAAAATTGCAAGAATTTTGGAATTCGGCTAACATGACAATGTTTGTCCTTCTACATAATAGCGTAATGAGATTACTATTGAAATGAAGTGACAATTATACTACGAAAGGGTGGTAAATTAGTGGTATCATTACACTCGTCCAACAGAGATTGGGTAGTTTTTGTCCCATAAATGTTTTATTTTAACTTCTTTACTATTTCTTCTTCCTTTTTGCGGTCATCGGCCTAGGTATCTCCTTTTAACCTACGTACCATGCAGTGGTATTTCTATTACCCAAGAATTCTTTATATGTCAACCACAAATAAACAATTCTTTTCAGTAGCAGAGCGTTCATCTCCTTTGCTTGGAGTCCCTGGTATGATCCCACCTCGTGCCGTGTGGACTTTGTGGTGGAGAAACACCATGCTCGTGTTTTTTTCGGGGTTATCCCGTTTCCTCCCACTTTCTTCATTCCACAATTTCTCATCATCACCATCTTGTTTAGCCTAACCGGCATATCTGTGGGACGTAAAACTTAAAAATTTCATTTCATTTCATTTCAAACAATTCTTTGTCTGAGTCTTGAATGACCCGGTCTTCGGGGTTTATGTGAAGGATATTTTATTTTTGTCCATCTCACACCGTCCGATTTATTGCCACTTTTCTCACTCTGAATGATCATTTCTACTTTTTACTCATTCCCAGTTCCAGTTCCAGTTACCTCCCTTACGGGAGATTTATATAATGGAAGTCCCGGCCTTAGAGCCCTGTGGACTGCTTCACTAATGTTGTTTTAAATGAAAATTGTTTGAAATAAGATTATGTATTAAGATGGCTCGTGCCAAAAATGGCCGAATTAGCCTGTTTTAATTATATCGTAATTGTTTTTCACACTGTTAATGTAATAAGGAAGGATAAGCGGTGCATGAACATATTGAAATTGAATAACAGTATATTAAAATTGTAACAAATAAAAAAAATGGTCAAAAATATTGAAATGTAAATAGTAAAAATTGAATGAAAACTAAGAGCAAAGCTCCCCAATACTTAGTGTTTACAGCTCCATCTCTTATCCCCACTCATTCCCTTAGCATGATCCAGCATGGCAGCAGTCTTGCCAGGTGGCAATTTTGGATTTTCCACAAAACGGGAAATTCATATCACTGGCGGGAAAACATTGAATCATATTGGAAAATTTCATGTCTATGGACGGGAAATTTCCCTTCACGAACTGGTAACACTGCCTGTCAGAGTAAATATCAAACTGGGGAGAGTAGTATATATTTTGATAAATAGATCAAGACCAACAGTGGCGGGTCTATCTTGGGCCTGGGAACCTCAATAAAAATATCTTCAATTATGTTTTGTATATTTTTGAAAGTTTATAGTAAGCTATCATAGTCTGGGTTCTGGCTTCCCCCCACTTTTTACCTTTTAGATCCGCCACTGAAGACCAATATGCTCATCACTAATATCAAGCTTTAAATTAATTCGAAATCTGGCAATAATACTATTGTTTTCCTTAAAAATACAATTAAAATATTGATGGGTCAAAAATGACCCTATCTTCGTGAGAAGCGTTATTTTATATCTTTACTGGGCGAGTGTTAACAAGTACAAGAATCATTGCTAAATATCTCAGGTCGCGAGCTTATCAGATGCTCCTCGTATGTCCGAAAATTCATTCTAAACTGTTCAGTCATTTCTAACCGACCAGCGACACTGCTTTCAACGTGAAAAAGACTGAGTGAATGATTTTCAGTTTAGTGTTCCTTTCAGCTGCTAGACTACACGAGACTTGGGCCTGTAACTTAACGTGGGATCTGAACCACATGAACTTTCGTCGGGAATCGAATTCGGGTCTCCCATGACGAAGGCGCGTACGCTAACCGCTTAACCACGGGTGAGTTCTATGTGTAAAAGGAACTTTTATGAAATGCTTCCTCCCTAAAACAGAAATTCTCAAAAAACGCTGGGACACGTGTCCTCTTACTTTTAATGAGGAGTTTATATACCGAGTTTCATCTTCCTAATTTCACGGACTTGTGAGATGCTGTTTTTTCTTACATGAATTTTGAATCCCTCTGCCACTGTTAGGACGTGGTTTTTAATAAAAATAACATGATAAAATCCTAGTTCAGGTTAGGTACAAAGGAGTTAAGAAACTAAGGTTACAAGGCCCATATTTGTGGAGTTTCGCCTGATATAGAATTATGAGGAGTGTACGATAACTTCAGTACATGGAGTTGGCAACTGTGCAGAGTTTCAGCTACCCACCACCTATGGCGCTAGTTGTAGGTGAACACAAATGGCAACTCGTTTGGAAAAGTAGTCTCGTGAAGAAGTCCGCTCAGTTATTCGATTTTTGTGGGCAAAACATGTAACCGCAGCTGAAATTCACCGACAGTTGTTAGAGGTTTACGAAGAGACTACAAGGTCTCGTCAGCATGTCGTAGAATAGTGTCGAAAGTTTGTGACTGGTAGAGAAAACGTCATCAATGAGGAGCTCATACAGCCCAGAAAACCATCACGCTGTTGAAGCAGTTTCGCTGGGATATCATCGATCACTCTCCCTACAGCTCGGACCTCGCTCCAAGCGACTTTCACCTGTTTCTGCACTTGAAGAAGTACTTAGGAGGCCGTCATTTTGTTTCAGATGTGAGGTGAAGCAGTAAATAACAACGCGGCTGGACACGAAAGGATAGGATTTTTACCAGGAGGGAATCTTCAAACTCATCCCATGATACGACAAGTGCCTCAACCGATAGGGAGCCTATATTGATAAATAACCTAACAAGGCTTTGCCATGGAAAATCAGCGCCCGGGGCGAGAGTATACGACGGCGCCCCCATACATATATTCCAAGCAATTTTTCCTATCTCCCCCCGAATTTTTCGCCCCCGTCGTCCCGCTCGCCCCACCCCCACGGCACGGCCCTGTAATCTAATGTATGTATGTACCATCTGTTGGTCGTATTAGTTGTATGAAATAATATATAGACGTTTCACTGCAGACTTTGTAAACTTACTTTCTGATTACTCCTCGTATTAACCACATTTTAAGACTTATTTCAAACTGTTCAAATGTTTCCCCGTGATGCAATCACAAACAACCGGCAACCTCGCTTTCAATGTTTTTCAAGAAATAAATTATTCAAAATGCTCCCTTCCTCCCTTAATACGGGAATGCTCAAAAACACTGGAACACGAGTACGCTTATTATTAAGGAGTGTATATACCAAGTTTCATCTTCCTAAGTTGACAGGATCGTGAGAAACTCAATTTTTCGCATAAATTTTGACTCTCGCTTCGCTGTTAGTAGTAAAATAGCATGGTAAAAAACTCAGTTCGAGTATATCCATTCATTGCAAACGGTTCAGCCATTTTCCCGTAGTGAGATCACAAATAAGATTCTTTTCATTTTTATATACTACTAGATACACTGCATAGATGACTGTACTACTGTAGAAGCTTTGCGATCTTAACCAACTTTACATGGAGGTAAAAACATTGACCTAGTACTCACGTGGAATATTTTTCTTTCGTTTCCTAGTTATGAGTTGAGTTGATTTTGAGTTTAACGTCCCCTTTAGCAGCGAGGCTATATGAGACGGGACCTACTGATTAACGTGCAGGGATGCGCACGAGACAAGATTTGAGGCTGTCTCGTCTCGAAAATGTGCTGTAAAAGCGATGTCTCGACTCGAAAAATGTACGTTTCTCTATTGGAAGAGCTTTGTCTCGACTCGAATTTTGTCAGAAAAATTCTGTCTCGACTCGTCTCGTGCGCATCCTTATTAACGTGGAATCCGAACCACATGAGCACCCGCCGGGAATCGTTCCCGGGTCTTCACGCCACAGGCGTGTACGCTAACCGCTTAGCCACGAATGAGCTCATTTCCTAGTTATGAGTCATCAAAGTTATGGATATTTAAATTTAATCACGTTTTCGAAAGAAAGGAAGAAAGAAAGATATTAAGAACAGGAATTAGACGGGAGAACAAAGTTGTTAAATGTTACACTGCACATTCGTCAAATATGGCAAGTAATCTATTAGTTTATATTATTTTCTTGATATGAAACAAATAATTTTGTTAAAATATTGTAAGAATTAATTCCAAAATTTGTGGCAAACTATGTACAGTATGTGCGTCGGTCTATGAATTGTCAACAATGTTCTTTTCTTGTTTCATTTTTTCATTTCACCAATCTTGTTCAAATCACGCGCTTTCAACGCCGTCCTTCATCTTCAACTTAACGGGGATGCCATAATCACGGTATATTCAACTGAATAAATTGAAATGTTCGTTTTACGGTCATGGTTGTGCCGTTTAGGCTAAAAGATACGGATGATTAATAAATGTAAATCATCTATAAAATAATTGGTAGAATGGATATGTGCGAGGATAGCCCACAGGCACGATTTCGTCCGCTACAATCTTGCGTAGTCGGGAATCGAACCAGTGACTTATCGCTCTCTAGCGCTAAGACACCATGGCCCCACTACGAAGTGACTATGTTCGTGACTTTATAACTCTTGAACCAGCCGACTTATCTCGATCAAAATTTCAACATAGACAAGGTTCAGGACTGGGATGCTTCTTATAACTCCACTTTGACGGTACAACTTGGGGAAAGGGGGAGGAAGATATTTAAGAATGATCGTAAACGACCGATCGAATCCATAATTTTCGGAGTAGCTGAGATGGACAGTGATATTCCAGATGCCGTTTAATTTCAAATTCAGCCCCATTAGTACTAATAACGGGGTGGCAACATATAAAAATAATTGAAAATGTCCGATATTTAGTGTTGAATTCAGTTTTGGGGGCCCCTAAGTTGATTGGTGACAGTTTTGGTGCCCTTTATGTCCAAACTGAAACGTATTCTTCTTGTGTGAAGAACGGGCATTTCGCTAGTACACATTTAATTTTGAAAGGGAATGACAACGTAAAACATTATGTTTAACAGAGTGACTTGTGTTCAATTTTTTTTTCTTTGTTATTGAAAAAAAAAATCTGAACACGGACAATTTGTTATTGAAAATGGTACAATCAAATTTTAATTTTACATAATGATATTTTAAAGAACCCTAACTGTGAAGAAATAAGTTCCGAAATTGAATAATATTTAGTTTACGAAATTAGTTATCTTGCGTTTGTCAAGCAACTACGGTCTCTACTACTTTCTATGGGGAAAGTTAATATGGAAATAAAAATGAAATGATTAGGATTAGAGTTCTAGGTTTTTGACACCTATAGCTATGTTAACCCGTCACGTATATGGGATGACTCCCTCGCCGATCACACTTTCCAACAGTGACGTAACTAAGAGTTTGGGGGCGACCCCGCAGACAACGTGGAGTGGGCCCCCTTCTCTACGCCCTACTTCACGATTACGGGGCCCTGTGATGGTTGGGTCCCCTGCAATGCGGGGTCAGCGGGGCCCTTATTTACGCCCCTGCTTTCCAAGGAAAGTAAAGGAAGGAAGCGGCCTGGGACCTGTATGTTAATGTACCATGCCGGGATTTGTCTGGTGCGAATGAGGAAAACCGAGGGAAAGCTCACTCAAGATGGCTGGTCTGAAAAGGCTTTTACTTTTTTTTGACCGAGTGTCCCCACCGGGAATCGAACTCGAGGCCGCTCGCACCAAAGACGAGAGCGTTAGCGACTACGCTACGCGGGGCCACAGAAAATGAAATGAAATCTTTGAGTTTATCGTTCCATGTTATGCGCTTTAGGCCAATGGAGACGATGATTGAGGCAAGTGAATGATGATGGAAGAATTGCTGGAATGAAAATAGGAGAGGAAACGAGACTACCCCGAGAAATCCTACAGACATGATGTCCAACACAAACTTATTTGGACGGGGATCGAACCAGGGACCCCATTCCCCAGAGGTAAGCGCTCTAGAATTGTGCCACCATATTCCTCGAAAGTTACTTTGGGGGACTGAGTCCAAGCACTTTGGGGAGGGATGGGGAGCGTTGATGCTTAAGATCACGAAAAAATTTTCTGAATCCCTTTTTCGTAACCTATTCGATATTAATTAAACATAGAGCAACGTCTTATTCTCATGGGAACACAGTGGCAACGAGAGGTCCCTGGTTTGATTCCAGACCGGGACGCCGGATGTGAGTTCGTGACAGACTACATCGGTCCATGGCATTTTTCGGGATTCTCCCGTTTCTTCTCACATTCTCATTCCACCATTTTTTCATAACTGCTCTCCGCCTTCTTTAGCCTAAAATATGTAAACGAGGAGAAGCGGTGAGGTGTAGTCAAACGGTCTCACGTGTTCGGCTGATAATTTATTGGATGGAAATCTCATAGTGGATTAGGATACCACTGAACATCTCTCTGTTTGGGCCCCTGTTGAAATCCAAGGAAAGAAATCCAGGAATTATATTCTAGAAGTTAGGTAATAATAATAATAATAATAATAATAATAATAATAATAATAATAATAATAATAATAATAATTCCCCGGGGAAACCTCCGATTGTGCTCAATAAGGCTCACCAGTGTTTTTGCAGTACTACTTAAACTCCCTGTGTATTGAAATTCCCCCCGGGAAAAATCATTTTAAATCATCACCACAGCTTCGGTTGCGTTTACTCCAAAGCATCCATTTGAGAATGGCTGGGTGTAGACTTTTTTTTTAGGTTAGAATAAATCCTGCCATAGCAGGAATCGAACAACGGTCATCTAGTTGGTAGAGAGCGGACAGCGACTGACATCCTAATTATCTATCTTTCCGTTTTACGAATTAAATATTAGATATAGTGACTCAGTGGTGGAGCGCTCACCTCTGGTGTGAGGGGTCTATGGCTCGATCCCAGGGCAGGTGAGATTATAGTGGACAACATCGTGCCCGTCATTTTCTCGCGTTTCTTGTTTCCTTTTACATTCTCGTTACACAAATTCTTTTAGCCTTCCCAGCTTGTCTAGTGGCTAGTGCGCGCGCCTTTGGTGCAATGGATGCTGGGTTTGATTCGCGATATTGGATTCCATATTAATCTAAATCCATACAGTGATGATTTAACTTTTTCCCCGGGGGCAGTTTCAATATACGGGAGATTAAAAGTACTGAAAAATTAATAGTAATCAGCATTGAGCACAATCAGATATATGGTCCAGGGGTGGGTCATTTCACACCCCTAAGCAATGGCGAAACCAGCTATGTGGTTGGGGGCCCAGATTCCCGCGAAGCTAACCTGGCCTATTTTATACAGCAACGCTACACACACATTTTGGTGAAATATATATATATATATATATATATATATATATATATATATATATATATATATATATATATATATATATATATATATATATATATATATATATATATATATATTGCTTGGTAGTCTTGGCCCCTCCCGAAATAAAATCCTGGTTGTACCACTGCTCCTGATGGAAATTCCAACTCCCGGCAGGAGCTCATGTGATTCGGATTCCACCTTAATCAGTGCGTCCACGTATCATATAGCCTCGCTGCTGAAAAGGACGCTAAACTGAAAATCAACTCAACTCAAATTTCAACTCCTGAAATGATTACTGGGTACACCTTTCATATAGCCTCGATGCCGAAGGACTCTAAGCTCCAACTTTTATTTTATTTTATTTTCTTACTTTCGAGGTTATGAGACGGGGGCTGCTATTTACAGCAGAATATCTGTACCATTCACTGGGTTTATATTCGGAGCTTAGTTCTTCCACAGGGATCGAACCTAATATTGCACGTACGGTACAAAGAGAGCATCATTAACTGCTTGGTAATTTAAGATGCAGTATCAGCGTATGCTAATACACTGTTGGACATTGCTTGTGAAGCAATCGAACCCGGTGCTATACTCTACCAATCGCGTCAGCCATCCTTTGTTTAGCAAGAACTAGCATATTGAAGTTAGGCTGCTACAAGATACCGGACGACCATATAGAATATATTTCTGAGGCAACTACTTTCAATTCCCATAGTGCACAATTTTTTCATCATAATCCAGCTTAACATAAAAATAACGTATTTACGATAACTTTTGCCCTATGTCCATATAAAACACGAAAGACAGAAATTAAACCTAGAATACAAGCCTTTACACTCAGCGAGAGTTGAACCTGCGACCACGCGCACGAGAATCGAGCACTACGGTCATGAAGTTATGGGAAATACCAAAAACAAAGTTACAACGCAAAAATAGGTTTAGCTTTCTCATAACCTTTTTAAACCAAGCATATCTCGTCAACTCACATAAAAATCGATATTAATAAATTGTATGGTAAATTAATGAACTCGTATGTCGAGTTAATAAATAACGTGAGTCCTATTGGTATCTTACGACAGGCGGCAAGATCTCAATATGTGAATAAGTATTTCAAGCTCCTGAGAGTAATTTCAAGTAATTCTATTTCGTTGTTCTAAATTATACTTCTGGTTATTTGTACCAAAATCATGTATCATCATGTATTTAGAAAAGATGTCCATATACAAAAACACCTCAGGTATATTCTCTCATTACCTGTACGGAGACAGCTAAACTGTAGCCGATCAATAACTTCATCTTAGCTCAACAGATGGCAGTGAAATTCATGTGATGTCTTTAGACAAATATTCTCATTGGTTCCTTCGAAAGTAGTCCCAGATATGTGTTTTATTTCCCGCCTCTGGTGTTATGTTATTGTGGCGACCCCTCTAAGCTAGGATTGGACCCGCCGCGAATACGTTGTGGCTGCTGCCCATCATTCCCGGTTTGAAAGCAAAGTTGTAGAGAGCAAGGGAGCTACGTTGCTTGTTCTCGCGTGCCGGAGAAGGGATCATAAACAGGGGCATGGAGAAAAGGATAGAGCTCGAGAAGCGGGGAAAAAACCCTAACCAGGTATGTATAATGAAAGTGCCTCTTCTAACTTTTGATCACACGACATTGTAGTGAAATGTATGGCTTACATTCGAAGTTTGCTTTTTGTTTATGTGTGTCCTTCATAAGCGGGAATACATGTGGCTATTCAGTGCGATGATTTTTCTAAATTCAAGTGATTTCCAGTTTTGTGTGATATTTATAGTAGAAGCTCGCCGATAAAATTTGGAAAGTGAATGTGAGATTGTTTGTCGTATGTTTTTCGTAGTGGTTCTTAGATGGTGTTTCTTGAAAGGAACACCGCATTTATTATTGGAAAAAAGTTCGTGATAATAAATTTATCGAAGGGCATATTTCACGTGTTTCACGTAAAAGCCTTGCAGTTGTATTTTATATGTGGTAGAATTTAAAATTTTGAAATTTGTATTAGATGAAAATAGGTTATAAACTTCCATATACACATTAATCTAATCGCAACATAGTGCTTTAGAGGCTCTGGTATATTGTTTGGTATGCAAGCGTATCGTTTTTGTTTAGAATTGAAATGTTTATTTCGTGAGAAAGTGCAAAGACTTATTAAAGATAACGAAGTGAAAATATTGTAAACAATGAAGTACCCTAAGTCGGAAGATTATATTCATCGTGAGAAGTGACATATTTTGTGGCTTACGTAGTCAGAAAATGCGAGTTTTCAGCAAACAGAGTGTATAACTGCAGAAAGATTTCTGTAAGGTTGTGTTTGTTATTTCTTTACTTTCCAGGTGTCAACACGTAGTTTTGACGATTGATAACATTATGGACGCCATATTGAAAACAGTATTTTAGAAACATCGTTATCTTATCAGACTATTGGCATAAAGCAATTAAGTAAACTTAATTTTAATGTTTCGGAAAGTGTAAGCATAAATTCTGCTACTGTAGGGGGCGTGAACGCTTTCTGTTAACTTTCACACGTTGCCATGTGCAGACGCCGTGGTGCGGGCACCGACATGATGATTTACTGTATTCGTTAGTGAGGAACGGAATGTTTACGTGCATAACATTGCTAAATGTTAGGGTGCGGTTCATGTTTATAACAAGTGCACATCTTGGAAATTTAATTCGATCAGACAGTTTACTATAAACATTGAGTTAGAAGATGAAAAACATGCCATCACTCTTGTCTTCTCCGTGATGGAAGTCCGCCATGTTGCTCTCTGCATGTTGACCCCGGTGAACGCTGTCCAAATGAAACTAGTTTTGCCATAGTAGTAGGAAGTTTATTTGAGAAGAAAGTGGTTATTGAGCACGCGGAACTACTTTGATAAATGTGCGAGCATACCTACCCTAGTGGGTGCAGGTTGAAGGTCACACAACCCGGCAGACTTGGATACAGGGAACCTAGCCTCTCACGTAAACCCCACACACACTCTTTGTAAATCGTGGTTTGCGCGGATAGGGGTCATGGAGGAGAAACCGTAAGTTGATCAATAAAGTAGTCCACTTGTTTGCTCGTCCTAATTGTTTCTTTGCTAAATATGATGCAACAACTTAGAAATTGTGATATTGAAGCTCAGGAACAAATCTCAGACGCTTTGTATGTATGATGATGAGGGATATGCGTAGCTGTTAACCCTATTCGTACGACTATCTAAATAGCGGCATATTTAAATGTCTTACTATGGCTGCTTTACTGAAGTTGAGAAACCGCGAGTTGACCCGTAAAGAATTAAGATACTATTCCATTATTTAAAATTTCCCTGTAATAATAGTTATTCACCGACGCGCGGAGTGATAGTTGGTGAAACTATGATTTATTGTATTTTTCACAGAAGTAGACGTACCTACGTATTAACATTTTATCATACTAAGATATGTTTCTATTTCTGAAGGATAATTTTGAGAATTAACTCGATAATATTGATCCTCTGAGTTGATTTCTGTAACAGCAAATAATAAATAGGCTATGATAATATAAAATAGCTTTTTTTTTTATTTTTATTTTTCTTGTAACTTCAAGGATGTTACACTGATCAGTTGATTAATTGGAGTAGTCCCTTTTCAGCACCAGGGTTATATTAGATGTGAATCTACGGTTTAGGGTGAAATTTAAATACCTATACTTTAGTATTTTAAACTTTCCGGCTCCCTCCGGGAATCGAACCGGGACTCCTGCCCCACTCGCGCGAAGTCTAACCAGTCAACATTGTGTTGCTAGTCAGAAATCCTGAAGAAAAAACTTAAAAAAATATCTGAAAACGAGTTCAAAAAATCTGATTGCAGCAAATACTTTTAAAAATATGTTTAGAGTTACGCTACATTCTTAATTATTTAAAAAATATATTTTTCTTGTAATAAAACAAAAAGGGCGCGAGTACTTGCGGGTTAGAAATTAAGAGCTAATTTTCGAAGTATGTTCTTTTTTATTTTTTCAGTCAACTTATTTTTGTATAATGCGTAAGTACTTAGCATAGGGGAGGTTCCAGAACACAGGTCTCCCCCATATGAGTTAGTAGCTAGATTTATTCCTTTCTGTATTAAAGTTAATATTTAATTCATATAGTATTGCCGAACGAGCGTTAGCGAATGAAGGCGGGTTAGAGCCCCGCAGGGCACGTTGTTTTCTGTCTATCACAACTCAATAGGAAGGGGGACCTGTGTCTTAGAACCTTGCCCTTAGCATACAAATGAATTCTTTCAGGACATGGTGTATATATAAAATACACCGTGGTGTAGACCTTTGGAATTTGCTTCCTAAATCTCTAGTAATGCTTTTCTTATAGATTTTTTTTTTTTTTTTTTTTTTTTTGCATTCAAAGAACATGTTTCGTAAGCATTTTAGTTAAACGTGCTGCGATGCCTGGGGTTGTGACGTCACAAACTTTTACTAAAGAAAGTGGGGAGAGGTAAATGTTACTTTTATTCAAATTCGTGATACATCCCGATTTATCCTAAAATCAGGTTCGACCCCTTTTTCTGGAACGAAGCAGTGTTTCCAACTGTACCATTCACGTGTCCCTGTTATGTACCTGCTGCGTGAAAATTCCGCCCAAAGTGGGGAAAATTGGAATATTTCAGGAAAAATTCCCTTTTTTGAGAGTTTCTCGGGTGCATGAGACATGCGAGTCGTACCGTTTGAAACCTAGAGCCATACCGAACCAAACGAGGTACTAAACATGATCCTAGGATAAGTAGAGATGTTAAAATTTTTGGATTTTTTCCCCTATTACAAATTTTTAGTCAAATTGTCAAAAATAATGTTACCTGTACGGAGTTGTGACTCGGACTGAGGAAGTGGAGGGGTAAACAAACCGGTCTAGCACAGGTTGGTAGACAGCGTTGCCAGAGCGTCCGCAGTGTTACCAGTCATTACTTTTCTCACACCTTGTAGTCTTGATACTAAAGGTGATTGGATAAATATTGACGGAAAATATATTATCCAAGAATGGTTAAGGGGAGATTGGTAAATCGGCTAGAGCGTCATGATTATTTCTCCTAGGACCATTCTCTGTACCTCATCCTTGTCACAATAAAGCAAACTTTTTTTTTTTTTTGGTACAATCCGCATGTCTGTGTTATGTATCGGGGCGTGAAATTCGTGACAAGCTGATTTATTTTTTAAAAAAGTAATCTTTCTCACTTTGGGCGGGAATTTCCCGTCTCAGGTACACTCATATCCAAGATGATTGTCCCATATCTATAACTGTCTTCTTGTAAGAATATAACTTGATAATGATTTTGTAGGGTACTTTTAATACTGATGCTATGTGTATAATCGGGAAATGTATGTTTGTGGTAAATTTCATAGGAAAAGAATTATAAATACGAAAATTAGAATAAGTGAAACAAAATGTTGCTAAATGGACAAAAGTTTTATTTTCGTTTTATTCTTATTTACTGCTCTTTTGATATGAATTTTGCCACATACATGTCTTGACCGATTATACACATATAACAAAATTGAATGGCACAGTTGGGGCATTGCTTCAATCCGAATAAATTGATGGTCGAACTATGATCCTAGAATAAATAGTCTTGATGAAATAGCTGATTGAAAGTTCAGAAATTACCTCAAAAATCCCATGTACTAAGAGGTTTAAGGATGAGGCAAATTTCTAATGTAAGTCACATTTCTTTGTGGAAATAGAATCATTTGTCTTCTGTCCAGTCTTGTTGGCGTATGCCAAATTTGGAACATGTAAAGCTGAGGTGCGCTGCTAGTAATAATTGTTCATGAATGGAATTTTTTACTATCTCCTTTCTAAACTACTTTTTTGGTTCCATTTGACATAGTGCATACGTTTTTATAAGACTACACACATTAGTAACATATAGGATATGCCATAAGTAACATACCTGCAGACATGTGCTATTATTACTGGTAGTGTGTGAATGATGGTCACAAGGTACATTTGTAGTACAATCGCATAAGAATAAACTACATTTAACTTTGTGTCCAGATGATTACATGTATTTCACGTAGGATTTCCTTAAAAATCTGCTAATACAACGTATGAGTACCACCCCTTAGTCTGTAAAATATCTTCGTACCTTTTTTCAAACTAATTTCATGCCCAGTTTACTGGTTTCTACAGAGTAGCAAATAGTCAAAATCCTGACTTATTTAGGGTAGTAAACAGCGGCCCTTGGAACTGGGCTAGTTGCTAGTGCGTGGTCCTTCGGTGCACGGAGTCCCGAGTTTATTTCTCGGTGGGTGTACTTCGAAATTTGAACTCTTTTTCGGCGCTTTAGATCACATCCTGAACTGTTGATCTACGTCCCCCTTAGCCTCGATGCTGCAGGGATGCTAAATGTCAATTCAATAAATGTTTAATTGTAATAGCAATTGTAAGCATAGTCTGAAATACGCTTTTGTGTTATTGTGTTCATGTTTGTGATTGAAAAGGTAATATCAAAGTGTAGAAATATCGGAATGTATTCTTGGTATTAGTCCTGCAAACTAATTTATTGATGGCTTTGCCCTGTATAAAGTAATAGTTTGCCGGTACCTTTGAATTAACTGTCATCTTATTGTCCTCGAGAAATAGTAAGGTAAAGCACTTAGGTTCCAATATCATATATTGCTATTCGTATAGTCTGTTATGAAGTAACATGGAAATTTTATTTGGCGTGCTATGTAAAGCATTGCATCTCTCATACACGTTCAGTTGCGACATCACAGTTGCTGTGCCTCAGTTGACAACATTGGCAATCCTTGTGTGAGAGTGCAGATGATCTGTACTGTCCCCTGGCGTTGCGTACTGAAGAGGCGTTCAGGTGAAGGCAAATCTTCCGGAAGTAGCCATAGGACATGTGCATTATTCAGGATGTGCTTCATTGAATCAGAACATTTACTCACACTATTATTATTCAGCAACGGCTGGTCTTCCTCGGATTGTGACTTGTGATTTTGGAGTAGCCTTAATTGGTAGATTAGTTTTTATCAATCCAGGTGTGAAAAGATTGCTTCGTACTAGTTCATGTTAACAGCCACAGAAATCTGAAATCTTCTGGTCTTCATCCGCAAAGAACCTAAGTTTAAGGCCATGGAGCTTTACGCAGATTTCAGAGGTAATGTTGGTACTGTTTTAACAAGACAGCATCAAAGCCACGAATTGGTGGTGCGTGCGTTGTACGTTTCGAGAATAGAAGATTGAACCTAAATATAAAACGCCGTGTTTGTACTGATTGATGTGGGGTGTGTGATGGGAGCCTGTAAACTAGTCACCCAGCACCAAAAATGGATGGCATGCCATGCTGTAGGGGGATCATGTCAGTTGCATGATTTTAAAGTGTCCGTCTGTACTGGAATAGTGCGCTGCTTTGGCTCATTCTTCGTACCACCTACTGACCCGTAGTCGTTGAGCTATATTAGTTTGAGGGGGGCGGTGGCTCAGTGGTAGGGCGCTTACCTCGTGCGTGGGGCTCCTGGTTCGTTCCCCGACTAGGTAAGTTTGATGGACATCGTGTCTGTGAGTTTTCTAAAGGTACTACAGTTTCCTTCCACTTTCTCATTCCATCAATTCTTCCATCACGCACTTGCTTTACTGAGTCCCCCTTATCCTAAAGGACACAATCGCGGGGCGATAAGCGGAATGTTTAATTTCTTTAAATTGTTGATTCTGAACATTGGGCCGCTTACTTGAGCAAGTTTCAACGAAACCTTTCCTTTAAACACATCCCAGTTTTTCTGTTCTCGTGGTTTTTTAGTTAAATGGAATTGACAGTGCTTTTTCAAATTAAAATGGTACTACTGGACGAGGATCAACTCCAAGTTTGACTTGTGCTGGTGCGTCCACCAGAATTGTTTACTCCACTCTTCGACTTACGTCACTATTCAGCGCGATGCTGTGCGTCACGGAAACTACTATATCTGGCGTCTGTGGACTTATTTTCGAATTGGCATCTCAATAGTTTTCAATATATTGTTGAGGCACAAATATGAGATTTGCTATATCCACTTGAGCTGAAATCATCACATAAAAATGGTTATCAGGATAATGGAGACACACCAGAAGCAATAAAACGGCAGTGTGCAGTGAGTGAGCTCAGCAGACGATGACGGCGATCTCGGTTTTCCAAAGGAACAAATTATTAGCACTTGGTTACATAGTGCGAGCGTAACGAAAGTGACATGTGTATTGGATTTGTCCCAGGTGATGACAGCTTACAAATCTGCATCGGCGAAGAGGGATGATGGTTGGAAGAGAATTTTCAGTGGCTGGGTCCGAACAGGCGTTTAAGCAGTTACACTAAGCCGTCGTACGACTGCAGTGCAACTGACAGAAGAACCTACATCTTCCACTGTCTGTCGACAATCAATCAACCGTAAGTTGTATGACATACGGGATCGGTTGTACGGGCGTAATCGCTGATAACCTTTAGTACTACGCCGATAATGCCGCAAACATGTAAAATGGAGCGCTAATAACTGGAATCGTGTGGTATGGTAAGATGAGTTATCGTGTACCTTATTTCACACACAGCAAGATGTTTGTATGACGGATGCTGAAAATCGTATGATCCGCAGTGTCTCCGACCGAACGTGAACTGTCGCGCCTGCTCTGTTATATCGTGGGTAGCAATGTCCTGGTTCTCAATAAATCGTGTGTGGATTCGTACCTGTCACGTCACTGCCTATAGCTGTCACAGTTTTAGGAGTAGGCAATGTCACTTATTTTCCAGGATGTTAAGGAGTTCATTCACACAGCTGATTTGAAGAATATTATGATGAAGTTGAACACCCTCCTGATTCACCCAGTTCCCGAACATCTGTGCCCATTTAGGGAGTATGAATCAGGCGCAGGTTTCCGCCTCCATCCTGTTACGGAACTGAGTGATTCAGAATTCAGTAATATTCCCCTTGCTACTTATTCATGACCTCCAAATTCATTCCACGTGTCAGAGCTGTCCAGCGACATATTGAATGGTAAGTTGCACTTTTCCAGGCGTTTCCATTATTCTGGCAATCGACTGTAAGTGCCAAAGCTTGCATTCCCTTTTCATTACAGAAATTATTTTGTAGCAATTAGCAACCATGCGAGATCTAGACTTAGAGGAAGAATGTACTTAATGTATAAACGGTAACAATATTTAAGTGGATCCGAGAAGGTTTTTAAAGAAAGAAAAAAATAGTTGCTCTCTCTCGCACTGCGCTAATAGGAAAAGTCTTCTGGGATACAAACCGAGGTTTTTCCAGTATATGTGTACCTTACAGCTACCATTAGCAAATACCTTCTCAATATAGATTATCAAAGTATCACGCAAGTCATGGAGGTACCGCAGAAAAATTGAAAATGAGCGCTATATTCACTGCTTCGTGCATGTGTACCCTTCTGCTAGTGTTCCTCAACACGTCCTGGAGCGTTGCACGTATGTAAAATGTTCTCTTCAGTTTGTTGTGTATCGACCTGCAGTTCTTCGAAAGTATGCGAAAAGCTTGTGGAAGCTCTTGGCTTCAGATGTCCCCATAAGAAAAGTTCGGAGTAATATTAGAAGACCGTGGTGGCCGTAATTTGGTTGGTAGTAATGCGCCCTGGTAACACATTCCAAATACTTCCATAGTCACATGCCCTCTCCGCTGGTCTAGTGTCTAGAACGTGTGCCTTTGGTGCATGTGGTCCTGGATTCGATTCTCGGTGGAAGAGTACAATACATAATTTAAGTCATTCACTTTCATGAATTCTCTCCTTTGCCAAATCCATAACTTGGGATGTTACACTAAAAATTCGTTATTTCATGGTCACTTGAGCAATGTAGAAGGTTGTACGTCCTGTATCATGTCTTTATCAGCCAAAGTAGCAATAACCAGCTGAAGATAACTCGTTTACTGCTGATCGTCTTGCGGAAAAAGAATGAAAATTCTTTCGACACGGCACACCATAACGTGATATTTTGCCGCATGAGGTGGAGATTCTTGCCGTGCCGCATGTGCGGATTTGTAGCTACTACTATCTTTTTTGCTAGTTAGGAGCTCTTATATATTTTAAGGAGTCACTCGATGGTATACTTTATTCTTCTACTAATCTTCATTATGTCCATCAACCAATGAGTGCTTTAAATTTTTAGCGTTGCCAAATCAAACACGATTGTCAATAAAGTAACTATTACGACCCATAAATTGTAAATTTTATTAACTTCGTATAGCCATACACATTATAATAAGGTATTTTGACGTCCTAAAGTTTTTGTTAATGTAATTAGTGTTAATAGCATCCCACTCTTCGATTCTTCCCCATATCCGTATTTGTTTAATGTTTATTTTATTTTGTTTATATAGTTTTTTTTTTATAACTAATATACTTCAAATACATGCCTTACAATATTAAGAGGCGGCCCAGTTGTAAAGATTCGCATTTTGAATTGAATGTTTAGTGATGTTGATGTATTTCTTCAGTTTCGTTGTAATGTATCTTCTAGTCATCCCTATGAGGTAGCATCACACGGACAAATGGTCTGGTAGTTCACGAAAGGGTTAAGTTCCAAAGTTGGACGTCCGTTTCCAGCAAAATTCTGAAAATTTACAAGGAAGATATGATTAATGTGATCGTTTGTGTGCTTGATAATATATAAGCGGTTATAAACATGGGACTATACGTTGAGCGGGGGGAACTACTTGGCGCAAGGTGACCGAACAGTTGCATTGTGGGAAAGTAACGAGCATTTATCAACATGGCGGATATACAAGGACTGTGAACTAACAGTTTTAACATTTGTGAAGCAATACGTTGATAACGAGCAAAATATTTTAAGTTTGTAAAGAGCACGCATTAATGAACCTAACAACAAATTGCAGAAAATGTGGAAAGGAGATGACAGCGAAAAAAACGTGGCGAAAGCGGACGACCAACTTCGGAATAAATTCCTCACGAAATAACTTTTGTAATGACTATGCCCTTTCTATATTAATAGGAGGCGTAAAACTCTCTAAAGTTACGTCTTACGGTTCTTAATTTTGGAATCCTTGAAAGCAGCGGGAGGGAGCCTTATTTCCCTATAACTCCAAATTTCCATCCTACTCAATGGTAAGACTAGGAATCTCGTGACAAAATGCTGTATCTAGGTTAGAACATCTCCAAATCACTAAGCGTTCAATTCAAAATGTAAAAGTTTTACACCGGGCCTCCTAATATTGGGAGGAACGTATTTGAAGCATATACTTGGACAACGAACAGACTATCAAATGCGGATCAGCAAGAATTTCGAAAGGACTCGGGTGTCACTAATTACATTAATAAAAGCAAATTTTAGGACGTTAAAATACTTAATAATTGGTTTGGCTATACAAAAATGGTAACACTGTACATCTAGTAATTTCAAGCACTCACTGTTTGAACATAATATTGGTACAAGAATATACCAATATTCGAGTGATTCCTACAGAAACAAAGCAAGTTCAGTATATTCATATATTAATAGATTAAGAGCTCTTAATTAGTGAGGTAAATATACTGGTATTTATCTTATATAATCTTTTGTATAATAATAATAATAAAAACCCTGTTAGTTGCAAGAGCTATGTAAAGATCTTCATAGGAAAATAATTCTAAGCCATCTGCCCTGACGAAAATTGCCTGCTAGAGCAATTGAAATGTAGGCTAAGCAGCACGCAGTGAAGAAACATAGGGCTTTAAAACTTAAGGTTAAACGATAGAACGTTCCCTATTCGTTCCAAGGGATTGTCCCAGTTAAATCTGCTTGTACCTTATATCTATGAAAATATTGGTAGTCCACTGCCCACTGGACAACTTGGATAGAACTCGGGTAGCAAAATAGTTCGTTCAATCGCTTAAAAAAACAGGTTTGAGTATTGAATAAGGTATGTGTTTCAATTAAGTTATGCAGGCAGCTGCACTGCATTAATGAAAGGAAATATAAGTTCATCTATTGCCAAGAGCAGACTTCATAGCGAACACTGAGGAAAGCACTGAAGCCTTATGAATTTTTGTACTTCAGTCATGTGGTTTGTATTCGCTGCTGACACTTTCATCAATAACGTAAAAGTTACTAAACTGGACACGTGAGGTTCGTTCCTCCCTTCCTATGGATCTCTTTTTGAGAGGAAAGTAGATAACCTCACTTTTAAATTATAACAAAACTTGCTTTTTGAAAAATGTTTAGTTTGTAGGATCATCCCTAATTAGTTGTTTATCCTTACTGAGAGTAAAAGTGAGATGTAATTCAAGACAACTGATCACTATTCACAGCTGAAAGTAAATATTTTATTTTTCGGTTTTTGGAAGAAACTAGATTCAGTTAAAATACTAGTCCCAACATTTATGTAGATGGGTATGTCCTCTCCCATGAAGAAGTGTAGTCTTAGAAATATAACCAATAGGAAAAACCGATTTGAATTGTATTTATTGCCGGGCTCACCCAGATGTGAACCCTGCCTTCTACAACTATTCTAGTTCTGAAATGTTAAACCATTTCATTTCGCAAAAGAAAGAAGTCTCTACACGTGAATTGACACTAATAGTGTAGGTTTGTTCTGTATATTTTTCTTCCTGAGAGCTTTCCGTAATTCAGCTAAATCACAAAATTTAAAGAGATTGATTCTTGAGCAGGGATTTTCTTATTTGTGAGTACCAGATTACTACTACTACGTTTGCTTTATTGGTGATCTATATTGTCGCTGTTCTTCTGCTACACTATACCTACATCGTACGAAACTTAATTCGTTCATTCGTATTCCTTCATTTGAGCCAGCTGTAGATTCTCTTCCTCAGTTACTGTTCTTTGTTCTAGATTCTTTTGAGAGTAATTACGGTATTCTAGAGATACTTAACGATTTTGCAGTAGATAGAGTACTCTTAACTAACTTCGACATGAACTGATCAGCCTTACTGATTTACGGTGATCAGAATTAGAGACGAATAGGCAATTCAAAACCATGTGGAAATTTGTGTTGAGAAGGGAAGCTAGTCACGAGGCTATTAGATGACCGAGAAAGACCAATCATAAACGTGATGGTGGTAATTACAAGTGGATGATTTACAGGGTTTGCCCAAGTGGACCTACCTGAAAAAACCCACCTGGGTTTTTGAGCTTTTTGTTAGTATATTGTTGGTACAACTAAGGTGATTACATTGAAAGTGATTTTTATCAGATATTTGACTTTCCTGGGCAAATTAGATGCTTTCACATTAAGGTATACAACATAGGACTTTTATAAACTTCTGAATGCACTGAATGAATTTAAAAAAAAAAAAAATAATAAAACCTTATCTTGAGGTAATTATAGAACAAATTAATGTATAGATTATGCTTATAGCCTGTTTGAAGTAAGATACGCATTTTTTTATATATATATTTTAGAAAATACTTTCCGTAAAAGTGCTCGCTGACTCGGCGACGCCGAGGGACCTTATCCCTCATCGGGTTCAAGGCCATAGGTGCTGGTACTACGAGTAAATATGTAGTGCGTTAGTAAAACTATTAGTATTATTGTTTTATTACCTTTGATGGTAACACAAGTATTCTTCAGTAAAATTTGGTTTTCCAACAAGTTTAGTTCAGTTATTTGTTGCTGCTCTTCAAATAATCATTCTGCAGAATGAACGCCAGCAATAGCGTAAAAATTCTTGTAAATTTCAGAAGCTTAATGCTCGGAGTTCCGAAAATTACGTAACTCTTAATATTTCAAGTGCTGAATTCGAACTTCCTTACTAGTGGAAGTTTCGATGTACAAGAAAAAGGTGCATTTTCGAGAGAGGAAAAGAAAAAAAAAAGTCGCGAAATAAGTGCTCGGGAAATTCCCGCAATTCAAAGCACAAAGCGTCGCAACTGAATAATCAAACAATAACGCTGTTTATTTTACGCCGGAAGATACTGAATTTCATTTGAGACATTTTGAAACATTTACTTTATAAAATATGAATTATGTCTGTGTTAATTATTTTAAATTAATTTTCTGGAAAGAGCCGTCTTGCAACAAGTGCTCGGGAAATTTCCGTAATTGAACTCACAAAGTATCGGAAGTGAACTCCAACCAGTGGCGGCGGTTAGGCTTTGAGTGTTGGAGGGGGGGGGGCAAGACATGATCTGAATATTTGATAAGAATGTTAGTTTTCCTGGTTGCTTGTAACACTTTGACGAAAGGTTGTATAACTATTAGAATACTGCCTTTTTCTGTTATATCATATATCTTGTTTCATATTTTACTAAGAGCTCCTCCGTGGCTAAGCGGTTAGCGTACGCGCCTTTGGCGTGGGAGACCCGGGTTCGATTCCCGGCGGGAGCTCATGTGGTTCGGATTCCACGTTAATCAGTAGGTCCACGTCTCATATAGCCTCGCTGCTGAAAGGGACGCTAAACTAAAATCAACTCAACTCATATTTTACTAAGCAAATTGACAATAGCAACGCAAGTAGATACTAGCCCTTTGTACTCTTAAACAACGAAGGTGTAAGAAGAGATTTGAGTCCTTGGTCATGAATATCTGTCTGGAAAATTGTGTGATCAGATTAGGGGCCTACTTAATAACAGCGGTCCGAGCTTTTCCGGGTTCGATTCCCGGTGAGGGCACTCGCTCGAAAAAGTGGAAACGCTTTTTCAGGCGAGCCACCCTGAATGAAGTTTTCCTGGGTTTTCCTCATTCACATCAGGGAAATGCCGGGGAGGTACCTAACATATAGGTCCCAGGCCGCTTCCTTCCTTCCCCCATCCTTTGTTCCTTCCCTTTCCCCGGATAGTGTGCTTGCCGAGGGACGACATCCCTCAAAACGTGAAGGGCTAAATTGCCTTAGATGCCGAAAGCCCAGAAACCTAAATCCTAGCCTATGTAATAACAAATTTGCAAAACAAACAGAAAGGGTAATATTCAAATAATCATAGTAATGAATAATGAAGCTTGTTTTGCAAAAGTTATATTGAAACTGGAAATTAATAAACAACTTATATTATTAATTCCACGGATGCTATTAAATGTGTTATTACTCTGAGTGACAGTGAATACTATAAGCATGTGCTACGACATTTAAAGAAATACTTTTGCAGCTTCCCGAAACATGTTCGCTGCCATTAAGTACAGTTTTCACTTTCTTGGAATGTCAGAACTCAGCAATACTTCGTCACTCCACATTTCAGTTATACAAAATAATCCTAAAACCTAGAATTATGCTGAATTCACTAAATTTAATTGTATATACAAAACTGTATATGTACATCCCTAAATTAGAATATTGCACTGCAAAATTAATATTACTTACTGAGCTCCTTCGTGGCTAAGCGGTTAGCGTACGCGCCTTTGACGTGGGAGACCCGGGCTCGGTTCCCGGGGGAGCTCACGCTGTTCGGACTCTACGTTATCATTAAGTCTACGTCTCATACAACTTCGCTGCTGAACAGGATGTTAAACTGAAAAATATCAAATCAAAATATTCCTTATTAGAAAGAAGAAAATACATTTTAGGGACTGTCGACTTTTGTGCAATTAAAGAATAACTTGTGAAGGACTTTTTTTCTTGCGAAATGTTATCTCAATTACTTCCAGAGCGGCTGACTAACATATCGAGCCCTTGCAGGAAGAAATGAAAGTACGCTGGAATTGTGGCGCACCAATAGGTTAATTTTGGGGCTATTTTTAGTGGCAGTTCAAACGCAATTCCTGTAGCTTTAATTCCACGGAAAGCCAACCAATTCGTACTCATAGAACGACAAATATTTTGACATTTTTATTCTATGAACTAATAATACATACAAAATTTTTATATTTCCAAATGAAACTATACATTAATGGGTAATTTCAAAAATTGTGTGTGTGTGTGTGTGTGGGGGGGGAGTAACTGTCCCTCCTAATCGCCGCCCATGACTCCAGCGATAAAACTATTTTACACTGGAAAATATTTATGTCGTATAAGACATTTTGAAACATTTATTTTATAAAACACGAATTATATGTCTTTGTTTTAAATTAATATATTTGGTGTTCATATTTGGCGAACGTCACTGAGGCTCCTGGGATGATTCAATCTACATTTGTTTGTTCGTCTGCCTGTACCACACATACTACAGGGTATCACTTTCAGTCTTTTAAGTTTAAATTTTCAGGGTACAAGCACGAGACACATTAAATTTCCTGTATAGATTTTGGCGGCATACCAACGTAAAATTTCAAAATGGCGGCCATTCTTTTTTCAAAATAGCGGATATCCACGCCACAAAGTGCAATTTTGATCTTTTTAAGTTGACATGTTCAGAGTAGAAGCACAAGACACTCTAAATTAGCTGTATATACTTTGGCAGCTATCCGACGTAAAATTTCAAAATGGCGGCCGTTTTTTCAAAACTGCAGTGAATAGAAAATCGTTGTGACAGTTGACAAGTTATGACAATGATAATCTTGAAATATAAATAACATTTTAACACTTTTAACTCCAAAACATTGAAATATTTCGAAAAAACCCGAAAATACCCGAAAAAACTCACATGGGCCCAGGTGGGTTGGGCTTTTATTTATTATTTTTTTTTTTTAAACCAGTTTTGTCAAACCCTGATTTATGTAGAAATGCACAACGTTATGATGCTGCCTAGTTTTGAATTTAATAAGTGTTGACCTTTCGCGTTGACTTAAGAATTTGGTATGACCTGGTACGAAAGGATAAAGCACTTAGATTTATCATGCTCTGGGACTTACCCTATATCATGGTTTTGTCTCGAGAGCCTACACTAATGAAACACTAACGTTAGGGGTTGTTGCACTAAGAAGCACTGTACGGCGGGCCAACGTATAAACCAACACGCTCGCTCCGTTCCTATCAAGCAGAAGAAAAGTCCTTGCGCTGAAGCAGTGATTCAATCATCAGCTTTTCTTCCCAGTTTCTGATATTATGAAATAGTTTTCCAATGATTGATGAATTGGAAAAAGAAGAGTTTCGATAAAACTAATAGAAAATAGAGTATGAACTATTTAACCAAGATTTATGGCACTGTAGTATGAAATTAGTAATTATATATAATATACGATCTTCAAGAACGTGTCACGGTTGCTCAGTAGTAAAGCTTTCAGCTTATATGCGGTTGGGTCCCGATTAGTTTCTTGTTCGCGCCTAATGTTTTTTTTTGTTGGACAAACTTATGTAGGTATTTTCTCGTTTCATTCGTTGTTCCACTTTCTTCATTCCACCATTTAGTTCATTATCATCAGTCTTTTACCTTTGGAGCATAAACGTGGGATGTTAAACTAAAAATGAGTGAACGACCTTGATGAAAAAGGGTGGATGAAGTTCAGAACTTACTGAAGTAACAATTGCAGATTTCTTTGTGCACTTATTGCACTACTTGCAATCATGAAATTTAAGTGTTATCTAAGCGTTTTTTAACTTAATTTTTGTTCTTTAGTTGAAATCATAGCTTAGAAACAGCATATAAGCTATCTTCAATATAAGCTAGCAATGGAAAAGTAACCATTATTATTAATCTTTTAACCTAGTTCACTTGTGAGTACATGGCTAGGAAATGCCCTTTTAGCACAGGCGACCTGGGTTCGATTCTCTGTGGAACTTACCTGATTCGGATCGCATATTCAGCTGTAGGACTACGTATCATATAGCTTTGGGGGTGCAAGGGACACTAAACTGAAATCCAACCATGCAACATTCTGAAGATATTGAAATTAATATTTTGTACTAATAATGCGTAATTGATTTCGGCACTAGTGTTTTGCAGTAATAATTCTTTTATTTTAAATATACTTGTTTCAGTTTAACATCCCATAGCGGCACTGAAGCTATGTTAGGTTTAGGTCTACAGCTAATTGTAAGATACAGAATTGTGTGAGGTCTCTGGGAACTAAATCTCGATCTCCGACGCTGCTCGTGTGCTAACCATGTAACTACCAGGAAACTTTTCACTGTTTATGAATTAGATCTAAAATTGCAAGTGTTACTTGTAAAGTGGAAACACTATCGTATTGAAATGGGAAGACACGATCTTAAGTCTGCTGTAAATTAAGACAAGAAATCACTGTTTCTTACTACTATGATTTTGCATTCTTTTAATGTAAAAGCTGGAAACACTACTGGAAGGTCTAACTTATCTCCTGCAGCTAATCCCTATGTTGCAACATTGCACTACAGTGAGAGGCCCTGGCTGGTTCAGAGCCGATTCCACTTTCTCTATTCATCGTGTGCGTTCACGGGTGTCAATTAAGCCCTCTGAGATGTGTCGTGTTCGTTTATGCCGGTGAAAGCAAGGTCCGACAACGCTGTGAAAGGGGGCAAGCTGTTCAGAGGGGAGGGAACAATACCGAACTGTATAGTCAAAGGTTTCATAGGTTGCACTTTCATATAACAAGTGACACTAATTGTTCGTTAGTGCTTGCAATGGGTGCAGCGTCAACTTGGCCCCCAAAAGTTTCTCTTTTTTTACTTGTAGCACCTACACCAGTGAAGCACTAGCGTTAGGGGTTGGTGCACTAAGAAGCACTAACGACGCACTTGAAGAAATCGTTAGTAGTTTTGAATTTTGCGGCAATTTATTGCAATGGAAAATTTCATGTATTTCTTATGGAAGTTCCGTGACATGTACATTACTAGTGAAGCACTAACGAAACTTATTTTCTAGAAGCACTAACGATTGGCACTAGTTTTTTCGTTAATGTTGGAAGTGGGGAGACTGTACTTACCGCCTACCATTGTTTTGGCTCTAGAGCCTACACTAATGAAGTACTAACGTTAGGAGGTGATGCACTAAGAAGTAATAACGAATTGCACTATTTTTTTCCTTAGTACTTGAAGGGGTAGCGTAAACTTGGTTCTCCCAAAGGTTTTTTTTTTTTTACTTGCACCACATACCTAATGAAGCACAAACGTTAGGAGTTGATGTTAATTTTAGCGTTCGTGCTTCTTATGAGAGGAAAATTCGCGGACGTCTTCTGTACTGCTTTATTTCATGAAAAGTAATTATGTGCGATTTCTTGTAGTCTCATCAATTTGTTCTGTACATTTTAGGTTTGTTACAGGGCTCGAGTACTATAGAAATTAACTTGGAACAAAACAAACTAGCATTACAATAAAGTGAAAACAAGTGGTGTATTTTACCTAATTTTATAGAAGTAGGCCTAATATCAATTTATTAAAGATATATAGTCAGTCATGGTGATTGTGAAATAAATGCATCTAACACTTGAAGAAATGTGATATGTTTCATTACCTGGAGATATGTGAAATAATTATACGTTTTACACTTCTAAACATAACACGAAGCACCAACGATGCGTAAACGCTAATTTCCCCCCCCCCCCCACCAAACTGGGGTACAAACATTTTTTTGTCATTTTCATTCAAACAAGATACAACATATTACAAAACTACCAATGCTTTCGAGCCATTATTTCGATTCTTCGCCTCGAATAGGTTAAAAGAATAAGTATAATTTGTTACTTTTGTGTATTTGTATTTTGTCGAGTGTTGGTTTTTGAGTTGACTTTCAGGAAGTATTAGGTGTGATTATTTATGTATAGCTAGCAAACTTGAACGACCAACTGAAAAAAGAAAATGCAAAATAAGGATAAATAAGAAAAAAGTGATAAAGTGCACAAGAGTAGGACAGGAAGAAGCAAAGGTATAGTTAGATGGAGAGAAAGTCGAAGACGTTAAGACGTTCCCCTATTAAAGAGATGTAATATCCTCGGGCGGAAGAAGTGAAAGAGACTGAAGTTCCAGAATGGCGCAGGCCAAACAAGCATTCAATAGGAAAAGAGGACTACTAACATAAAGAAATGTCGTTGTACGTTCGTAAATGATTTAAGACCCTGGTATGGGGCGTTGCGCTTTACGGATCAGAGACGTGGACATTGAGGAAAGCTAAAGTATCCAAGCTGGGAAGCATTTGAAATGTGGTGTTGGCGCAGTGCTTCACATATTATGGACCGAAAGGAAATGGAATAAAGACGTACTAAAGGAAGCTACAAATCATAAAGATAATAGGAAAAAGAAAAAAGCGTGCTTGGCCATCTTATTCAGCACTCCGATTGGATCACCGTGCTGATAGAGGGAAAGACAGAAGGAAAACCAGAAGAGGAAGATCAATGATAGAATATTTAGATACAGTTACGAAGAAGAAACCTTATCAAAGTAGAAAAGAACTCTCCCAAGGGAGAAGTAGGTTTTGAAATTTCCATGTTGCCCACCAACCTATGGTTGAGATGACCAAGAAGCAATAAATATGAAAGTGGTCAAGAAAGTGAGGTAGCTTTTGTGATTTGGTAGACTGTAGGTAATTTAAAGAATAGTGCTTGGAACAAAGGTGTTATACATCGGATTATGTGTACGTATCAAGAATCTCCTTTGCTAATTGCATGTGAAGGTAAACGTAATAACACTGCCTAGACTTTGCCAATCGTTCTACTTTTTCTCTAATGGCGTAAGAATACATAGAAATGCTCTCCCAGGTGATTAAGTAACTAGCGCGTGTACCTTCAGTGCATGTGATGCCGGGCCAGTTTCCCGGTGGAGGAGCACAAATTTTCATGATCATTCACTTTTAATTGATCATTCGTCACCTTTAGCCTAAAGAGCATAACCGTGGGATATTATACTGAAATATTTCATACTTCTATAGAAGATATTTACAGTGGAGGAATGCACGGTCGGGGTCAACTAGCTAATGTTTTGAAGTTATTGCAGGATCTTTTCATGTTTCCTCGTATCAATTATTGTATAATTTTTTCCATGTAAGACGAAATGTGACAATTTGATCAGTTTTGTTACAGTAAATATATTTTTATACGTGAATGCTGAATATATATAAATAACGTTGCTTTCTGGTTTAGGTTGCCGAAAGTGAATCCCTCCCCGTGCTAGAATACATTATTAGTAGCAGGATTGAAAGAAAATGGGGGGGGGGGGGGGATAGTCCAAATTCTTACTAGAGTGATCTTCGTATCTAAAGATTTCCTACGGGAGACTCCCGGTTGAGGAATAAATTGTAGGTTTAATACATAATTGGATTAGTGAGAATTCTCAATAATATGCTGTGAATATTATTCAGAATTTAGAGGTCATTTCATAAAGTTAGTAACCAGTGTAAAATTTTTCTTTAACTTTGTGTTTTGGAAATAAGAGTTTGAGAAAGTTATTCTTAAATTTTGTTTACGAGCGCCTGCTGAAGTAGAGTTGGAGGAAAAACTGTATTACTCGGTGATGATGAACTTACCCGCGTCACATTTTTGCCAAATACCAGCAAAATGATAGTTAATAAGGGAGACAGTTTTATCAATATTTTGCGAATCAAGAGAAATTTGAGTTTGAAACATGGAGTCGGAAAATAGGAGTTTCGCCAGAAGACTTAAATTTCTCTTTCGTTGTTCTGATTTTATAGTTAACTGGCCCCAAATCCTAATAAAAATAGGCTCCCAGGCATCCGAAAACCCAGTATAATTAGCTGCATTGTCAATGATTTAATCGAAAACGGAATTGTTCGAGGGATTGAGGTCAAATTGTGATATGGATAATAGTAGTGCTGCGTAAAGGAGATGTGATTATCATCGCGGCCATCTTGGATTTAGTTCGAAAATCTTAAGTCGAAAGATAATAGAGTAACATTTTAGGGTGGCTAGCTTCTCAAAAATCCAGTTTTTTTTTTTTCTTCCCAACGTACGGTTACTTATTTCTGGACTTTTTTTTTTCGGAAAAGTTTATTTTGGTATTATTTTGTACATTAAATCCCGATTCTTATATTGAAGTTTTTGAAGAGAAAAACTAAAACTTGAAAAATGTTATTTCCTAATTAGGAGTCTTATTTATCCATGGTTCACACTGACCTTGAAAGTAAGGGAAGTCAAAATGATACAGGGGAATCAGAGAAATGCTTCAAAATATGCGAAAAGTTAAGGAAATTCCTATACCTTGCAGAAATGCCATTTTTTAATTTTTTTTTTTTTTTTATAGCTCCATACAATATATGAAGAGAACACTTCGAGGAATCTATATTCAAAATATAATGAAGAGGATAAATACGAGTAGAGGCACAAGTAGGAAGGCTTAAGGAGTGTCAAAAGTAGCTTTGAAGGAGTAATCTTCCTGTCGAAAGAACAAATTAAAACTTCAAATGCTACAGGAAAAAAAAAAAAAATTGTAAATACAGAAGGCTAGATCATAGTTCACTTGTTTGAGTGCATTCAGAATGCTGAGATGTTAAATATCGTTAGTGTATAATTGTTTGGTACTAGGGTTGTATCGTATTCCAAATACAGCAAGTTTGACTTACGTGTTTGCAGTAAGAAAGCAAACTTATACTGTATTTAAAAAAACGAGAGCGCTAAACGGCTATGAGGATTGTGAAGACCGGTTAAAAAAATGTTTACTAAAACTAAACATAAACAAGTGTTCGCGGTGTCGCAGGTCAGACAAGATTGTTATACAAATTGAGGGAAAGGTTGGAAAGTCAACACCAGAACTTCAGTGTGAACCCAACCGTACAAGCAAAGACTACTTAAATTCATTAATGTATCACACATGGCTTTCGGGATTTTTCGAAAGTGAAACATGTTGGTTTATTTATTAAACATTTAAATAAATAAATGTATGTCATTAAATACAGCCTTCGTTATGTTCAAGGTAGATTACCGGTTCCGCGAGGTAATTCTAAAATGTTAGGAACCTTTCTCATTCTTGACTAATTGTATAATTGGCAATTTGGATAGTGCGTCACTTTGAGTTTATCTAATTTATTGAAGCTTTAGTTGAGCTAATGATGCTGTTGAACTTCGAAGAGTGGATATGCAGGTTTTAAGTATAATTATAGGGTAATTATTTTCTTGTGTTCTCCACTCTTTCAGATCAAGGAGTTGAATCTCGATAATTGCAGGAGTACAAGTATAGTAGGCTTAACAGAAGAGTTTGCCAATTTGCAGACGCTGAGTTTGATCAATGTTGGTCTTACAAGTTTGAAGGGATTCCCGAAGTTACCTAACCTTAGAAAGGTAAGTTTTACTGTATATAGTTTGTAGATGGGGGTTAAGTTTAGTGTTACCCCTCCGCTTTTTATAAAAATCAGGAAAATTTACAGGAGAAATGAGGTAAGAAATGATAATTTGAAGTTTTTATTTGATGTTTAGGAATGTAAATTCGGCAGGAGAGTTATCTTTAATACGAGAAAAGATATATGGAAGTTAGTACTATTTGCCGGATGCGGAAGCATTCATGGAAGGTTTCAGCAGCATGGTAGTTGTAAAATATGGCGAATATGGCGAACAGGTGTAACAGATGTTCAAAAATAATGAAGAAAACCTTTTAAATTTTTGTGAAGCCCACGGAGTACTGAAGTTAAGTGAAATGTAACAAATTTTAATACTTTAAGCACTGTTTTTTGTATCTTGCAAAGTCCAAGGGCAATCTGGACTGGAGGGGCAACTCTAAACTTAAGCCGTAGATGGGACCAGAGGGTTCTTGTGGATCTCTGTAATCTCTCAATTGTGTTGTTGAGATCCTTAAGCCGAACATAATTATAAAAATAACCTTTTTGTATTCCTAGACTCGGAAAGTTTCCAGTATTTCGAATACATAGGCAAGAATCCGTATCTGTTTGATGGAGGCAGAAGACCGCATCAAAAAGAGTACCAGTCGATGTTAATACTTAGAGAATGTTATAAGAGAAAAATGAAATTTGTAATTCGATAATATTTTTAAAATTAATAACTTATTCGTACAACGTAACGCATTTTTAAACAACTACTATGTGGAGGTTCACAATACTATTCATTTCCTCATAAAATTATGTGAAGTGTATTTAACACAAATATTATCGAATTACAAATTTCATTTCTCTTACAAGTATATCTAAGTATTAACATATACTGGCACTCCTCCTCTTGAGGTCTTTTGCCTCCATCAAACAGATACGGATTCTTGCATATGTATCAGAAATACTGGGAACTTTCAGCTTCTAGGAATACAAAAAGGTTATTTTTATAATTATATTCTGCTGATGTATCCTAAATATTGGAAACTATCCTAGCTTCTAGGAATAAGTTAATTTTTATCTTGCAATATATATATTCCATTCATTCTATTAACGAAATAACTGATTGTTAGATTCTCAATATTAAAATACATAAAGCTTTGAAGCAAAATTTTTTAAACTTTTTTTTTCTTCTTTCTTAATCGTATATCTCACGAAAAGCCCATATGTGGACAAGCATAGTGTAAGATGAACTAATAGAACTAAAACTAACCTTTAAAAGTTTCATTTCTTGTATAACACGGTTAAGTAGATTATTAACAAATAAATAACAACCTTTATGTATTCGGAATTATGCTAAGGAATGTTAACTTTATTTAACTATTTAATCTGTTTCTGTGTAATTTAGTATCGACCTAGTGTAATGGCTGTTGAAATATTTAGTAGGTTCACAAGATTGAAGGCTGCTATAAACACATTCGATAATGAATGGTTCTGCAAGAAAATTAGCAACGTTCTTGTTGAAACATGACTGCATTCAGTTTGCATTTCCTAGTGCTGCCAAAATGTCTTGAGCCGTGGCAAAAATGCGAACTAAAGCTCACACCCTCGACACCTACGCGTTGAGCCAATAAGGGTTCAGCTGTTGCTGAGAGAGATTGATTCTTAGCAAAAGGGAGTGGAATTCCTTCAGCCGATAGCAGCGCCTGGAACGGAAGACTAGGTGTCAAGTCAATGTGGTATATCTTTAGTACTAATCACCTGTCAATCTGTAGCAGGAAAGAAGTCTTGTCACAGTATAAGTAGTTTGAAAATAATGTATAAAATAGGAAAGAAATATTCCTCGCAGTTGGGCAGCCCTTCTTAAGGTTCATACACTAAGCGATTATCAGCAAATTATTTATATTTTGGTGAACATACATACGAAAGTGTTGGATTTCGTACGTTGCTCGGTATGCAGTGTGACACGCAAACTCCCCCGTTCAAAAACTCATGTAATTATGTAACGAGACTGAAATTTTTTTGTAATTATACTACATAGTTTCTAGAATTTTTTTTTATTATTTTAATGCTGTAGTAATTACTGGCAAGGTTATTTTGTCTAAAATATTTTAATGTCGTAATGACTTTCCCAATGATAGCTTGAATTTAAATTCAGTCGTGTCTTTATGTGCAATCGAGTATGCAAAATCGGTAATATAATCTTCCCTGATTGTTTAGTGTACACGATGTGATGAGGTAATACTGTTCTATTAAATTCTTTGAATATATAATTTTTTTTCTTTGTTACAGTTGGAATTGAGTGACAATAGAATATCTGGTGGTTTAAATCTTTTGCATGGGAGCCCGAAACTGACACATCTCAACCTCAGTGGCAACAAAATTAAAGATCTTGAAACATTAGAACCGTTGGTAAGTCTATCAGAAAGTTTACATTTTAAAATTATACTACATAATCGTATATTTTGAGAAAACAATATAGATATTCTGAAGCGAAAATAAATAAAATTAAAGAAAAAATCCATTAATGAAAGTTCCATTTGTAAATTCTTCTGTTGGTATATATGTATTAATCGGTTTGAGTAATTAAGGAAATTAAAAGTTCTGATATGTCCATCAGAGAATGTTCTTTAGAGTATTGTATACAAATGTTACAAAGAGGAGAAAAAAAGACAAAATTTGGTAATACTGATTTTAGATTGAAAAAAAGTCTTAAAATGTTATTTTAAATGAGGAACTTTGAATTTCTTTTAAATTACGGTTGAAATAAATCGTTCTTGCATTGTTTAGTAATTGGGAACAGTGGCGATATCAGTTTCCCCCGAGGGGAATTTTCAGTGTACAGGGGATAAAACGTAGCGAAAATATTGGTGACTCAAATTGAAGAAAATATTGAACAGAGTGAGAATTTCGTAGCTCCAGGAAAGCCACTCGTTGAAATCATTGATTTGGAGTAATTTCCTGTCTCTTGTACTAAGTGTGCGCGATGTGTTCGAGGGAGATTTTCTTTTAGGACTGTATAAAGTTCGTAATTGCTTGAAAGATTGATACTTCATTGCCAGGTGGTTCAAGCGCATGGTCCTGGACTATTCCCGGTAGGGGTGCTGGCCTCTGATACTAATCAGTTGCATGTCCTATTTGAAAGAGTAAAATTTACCCACCTCCTATGGTTTTAGTGCTTAAACGTTGGTTGAAAGAAGGAAATATATGGCTATCTGATTTAGATGTGCAAAAAGGAAATATGAGAAGTAAAGAGTTCTTGAATGTAAGAATTATCCTTATGCATTTTTATGTATATTTGATATTCAGTCATTCCTATTTGGTGTTAATTTGTCAACGATAAGAGTGAATCATTCCATTTAAGAAAACCATTCTTGCGTCTACCAAATATCACTGCTTGTTAACAAATTATAATCGTAATTGCCTCTTTCCTTGATTCATCTTTTTACATAAAGTAGTAGAATATTTTTAGTCTGTTATGGTTGATTTTCGTGCACGTAAAATTGCCATTTATAATGTCAGTTGACACGAAGTTTTTTACGATCACAGCTTTCTTTAGTGCTATCGTCGCTCTAGAATAATGTAAATTGCATTTGGTAAGTTTCCAAGAATATTGTTACAAGATGTTCCTTTTTTTTATTCTTATTTTGTCTTGAACTAAATTACACAATGTGCTTAAAGTAGGAAGATTAAGTGTCCTACCATCAGGCATTGAAGCATTCATATTTTGTGATACTGGTTATTTAAGAAACATTTTTAGAATTTCTTTACAAGTTGATACAAACTTTTTATTTTCTGTTACAGAAAGAATTCAAGAATCTGAAGAACTTGGATCTTTTCAACAATGAGGCCACAACAATAGATAATTACAGAGAAAAAGTATTTAATCTCATTCCAAGTCTTAAGTATTTAGATGAGTAAGTATCTTGCGTTTTAATTTCCGTATTAAAAATTATCATTTAGGAATTTTCTGCAAAGAGGAAATAGATTTAATATTTTCATATCAGAATTCAATTAAATTTTTCAGGTTTAAAAAGTTACTAGTAGACTAACCTAAAAAGCATTAAGCATCTTGAATATTGTCGGACATGGAAAAGGATAAATCTTTTCTGTTATAAATCTTACTACACTTGTCACGCACAGTCAGTGGTCCAACGTGCCCACACGACTGGCAGCTACCTACTCTTTCCGCTTGGTGGTGCTGCACAAGGTAATTTCGTTACCATAGATCGGAAACAACCTCTGTAGTTGAAAACCCTGCAGTCTGTTACTGCCATTGCGTGGTGACTTTTGTAGCTGGAGGAATTATCCTGATGCAAGATGATTTTTTTTTTTTTTTTTTTATCCGTAATTTGGGAACTGATTGCGGAATGCCTGTAATGTGTCAGTGTTCAAGTTAATCAATGATTGAAACTCCTTTAGCATCCAAATTATAGTAGCTATAATTTTACCAGCGAATTGTTGGAGTTTGAATTTGTGGAGAGGGAGAGATCTGGTGCCGCACTACAGGCTTTGCTGTTTATCGTGAAATGAAAAACGTACTAATGTCTTATCAACGGTTACGTATACTGGCAGTGAAGTTCTCAGAATTGAATTTGAACAGGGCTAAATTGGTCTCTGATGCACGCACTTTTTCACGCCTTTGATGATAAGTTGTGGGATAGTTTTTCAACCCTAAATTTTCATGCAAAATTCTTTGTACTGACGGATATATCAGTGACTGTTATTCTTCTTTCATTCATTACCAGATCATACATACCAACCATTGTTGCATTCATGTTTGCCTGCCACAACTGAATTCACGTAAGCAGTTTCTTGGTAGGAGGGGGGGCATTACCGTACAACATACTAACCATTGGCCGTGCATCTCTGTCAGTGTTTCGGCATTTACCTGAAAGTATTTGATCACGGCACGGACTTCAGTTTTCTCCATTTCCACAATTGGGGTGCACTTGCTACCTGCAAAACAGAGAACACAACCAATATGAAACATTATCTGTACTTTGGCTTACATACTTCGAAAGCGTGAGTGCAACCTATTGCAAGCACAATATTTTTGTTAAAATCCTTTCTCAGGGGCAACTATTATTGAACACTTCTACTTGTTTCTATGTACAAATACTGGCAGAATAAAATTCGAAGTTTTGATTATGCTCAGAAGAGAGAGAAATAGAATAGAAGTAATATTAGTACATTTTCCTGTAGGTTAGATAAGGAGGAAAAGGAGGCAGAGGATAGTGAAGGGGAGGAAGATGAAGTTAATGGAAACGAAGATGATGATAGTGAAGAAATCGAAGGGGAAGAAGGTTAGTATGTAGAACATATATTCGTGCGTTTGTTAATCTTTTCAAACAAATGTGTGTAACGGAGAGCTGTGCCTGTTGAGTTTCGTGTGGTACGGCGAAAGTAGATGGTGAGAAGGGTAAGAAAGTATATATGTAGAGTGCATTTTTAGGAAACAGGCCTTTTTTGAATTTCCCTTACTACTCGGAACACCTCAAACTGTTAAGTTTTGGGTTGTAAATGATAGTTAAACAAAAATTCTATGAAGAAATACTAACAGTAACAACTATAGTGAGGGGTGAATTTTCTTCCAAAAAAGAAAGAAAAAAGAACTGAATGCGTAGATGATAAGTATTAAGTGCATTAGATAATTGATAATTGATTTAGTATAACTTATTTACCAGTCCAAATGGTGTAAACATCTGTCATCTCAATTTTCTTTTCTGAAGAGATGACGGTAAATTCATTGGCATTTACGTGTTGATCAATTACAGTATTGTATACAAAGGAATTAATTCCATTTTTCTGTAGAAATTTATTATTGAGATCTTATAACTGGCCACTTGCATAACTTGGCCTTACCTAGTTGAACTGGCAAACGCCCATAAATTATATATTGCGGTACATTCTTTGGTATTCATAAAGCTTTACTTTGTTTTCAATCTGAAGAATTCCATACAGTTAGTTACATGTGTGTAATATGCTGTAGTGATTTTCTAGCATATAGTTTTCTTACTCTGTAGCATAAAATGAGTCTCACTATTTTCTGTCTGCTGTTTTGTAGAACCAGCAGTAGCTGTAAACTCAGATTTCTTAATCAGATCGTTAGAAAAAAAAAAAAAAAGATACAACCAGATAAACAAAACGGTCTGAACCTACTTCTTATTAGTGTGTCCCTATACACTTGCATTTTGACTAGCTGAGTCTCACACGACTACAGTCCATTTTGAGTTTTAGCTACCTGGGATGGGACTTAGTCACTACTCGTTTAATGGCTCCTCAATTGAGTCTTTCTTTTGTTCTATCTTTCAAACTCTTTATAGTATGCTTCAGACTAAAACCTGAGAAGCAAATTACTCTTGATGCTAGGATGTTCTGTTCGCAGCGCCCTGCGCTTCTCTTTTAAAAAGCTTCGCAGCAGAAGACTGATAATGACTAAAAGCAGGAAACGTTTTCTTATTGTCACTATTTATCATAGTAGGTTAGACATTTTGGATTCTAGACTGTACTGTTTATTACAAAAAATCTATTTCGTAAAAGGTTTAGCGATTTTCTACCTGCCTTCCTGACAGGACAAAGTGGGGTAGGTTTTGATTACATAGATTATAGAAAAAAAAAATCTTATCAAATACGGGAAATGATAAACATTTCAAATGATACAGATTGGTTGCCAAAGTTGTTCATCAGGTTTGTATGTTGCGGACTATAGATTTTATTTTGTGAACAAAAGCAGGTTATTTCAAGTGAGCACTCATCATATGTTGTAAAAAGTTGAAGAAACTAGTTACTGCATCATACTGTCTACAAGCGTGAACTCATTGAAATTCATACGCATTTTTTCACCCTCATTCTGTAAGGAGTTTATTTTAATTTACGTCCTAAATATTAACACAATTCTAACCTGATTTTATACGGAATATTGCCTGAATTAATGCTTGGTGTGTTCTTATTAGATGAGGACGAGGAAGGTGTAGAAGATGAAGAGGACGACGAAGATGAGGATGATCTAGATGAAGAGGGTGACGATGAAGTTGGTTTGGACCATGTGTACAGGGACAATCTTGATGTAAGTACTACAAGTAAACTAGGAAAGAAATAACGACACTTCCTAATTCAAGACGACACCATTTTTTAACAAAGATTTGTAAAAAGCTACACCATATACTGGTAGACATATTTTCAGAACTTAACAATGAGGCTACTAAACCGAAATCAGAGGAAGACTAATTCAGACCTCCCTTAGTCTTCACTGGGAGGGTCCACTGAATCTTGCATTGTAACTTCATTTTTCTTCTATAGAAGATCGTCCTCAGTCGCAGATCCTATGTGGCGAAAGCAAGTCAGCTAATATATTTTTGGGCACGAAGTTGCTTAAAAAAACTCTTGGATTCGAAAATGTATGGCAATAATAAAATTTGATACGTGAACAAACTTAGTTCTCTAACAGGCAGTGAAGTATATACCTTCGGTATAATTTTTGAGCAAAGTATCAAATTAGTGTGGAGTTAATTTTGCCGTCATACTTTACATCTTAAGTAGTGTGTTGTAAGAATATTTCGAAAAAAATCTAAAGGATTTTCAACCTTTTTCACACGGGGAAGGCTGTGATAACCAATTCATATGAACTCTTAGAGCTTCTGTGGTCTGGAGAGTTCTTTGTAGCATAGGAGCTCATCAAATCTTATTTCATATAGCTTCGTGCGTCGAATGTTGTACCGCGTGAACCCAAAAGATTGCTACTACTCATACACGTAGAATAGGTATGTTCTTACACTTCCAAGTTACTCAAATATATTATTTGCCAATTATATATAATGATTAAAATAAACTAATCTCTGAGCAAAGTAAACAAATTTATTATGAAACTAATATGTTGACAGTTTCGCCAATTAACCACTTTGCTTCATCAAACACGGACTTACATGATAATTAACAGAAGATAGCTAAAGATATGAACAGATATGAATATTGAGAGACAGCTAAACTATTCCTGTAACGTGATTTGTAGCTGACAATCAATCATCGTGCAGAACCCGAACAGATACGAAACCTGTTAAATCTTTCCTTCCTGCGTAGACTGTATACACATACTTAATAACGAAGGATTATCAAATGAGTTTACAAGACATAATCATAATATAACCCTAATAACAATCACAATAACACAATTATTTCTTTTAATACTTCCTAATAACTTATTTCACTGATCATCAGTTTTTATTAGAGTTCCAGTTCATCACATTGCCACCTTCGTTTGCAATAAATCTTGCCACTTTGGCCTAGCATTTTCATCTCATTCCTATTAATCGTATGTCCCAAGTGCTTGTAGACTGCATTTCTAGATCTTTTTAATGTTGTTCGTATACTGTTTAATTCGCTTCTTTAGTTTTTCCTATTTCTCCAACATAGCACATAGTACTCACTGCACTAAATTCTATAGATTATACCTTTTTCATCTTTCACGTAGTGCACCCAATAACATCTCCCTTCCGTTCATCTATGTCGAGATGTACCTCCCATTTTATCATTCTTTTTATTTTTGTCTTTCTTTAATTTCTATCCACATTGTTTCGTTTTCTCCTTCCAGTCTTCCCACTTTAGTTTAGTTTTTCTTTTCTTGGTCCCTTTTCTCCTGTGCTCTGGTTTTCTTATCGTGCCAATTTTCCCTAACTGCTTATGAAAATTTTAGGTTTTTACTTTCGCTCTTTTCACTGTTTTCCTGCCTAATCCTCTGTTCCATGTTACAATAGTTCCTTTTCATCGAGCAGTCCATGTCAATCCACGTCACTCTTAGCATGACAGTTTTCCTGACGCGCAGCTTTTCTAATATTCCGTGATTCTCTTCCTTCCTTATTTCTCCCTTTTGCACGTCCAGTTCTAATTCAATATCTTTTTCTGCCTCTAATTTTTTAAGTTTTGTCCCCTTCGAATAAAGTTTCTCTTACTTTTAACCTTACTTCTCATTCATAGCAACTTGTGCTAACCACGGGCTCAGCCATGAGCCTATGCTCAGTCTTCCCTTAGTTCTAACTGATCAATGCTGTAACTGTTTATCCACGTGGCTCTGAATACCTTTTTCAAATCTTCCCCATGCTAGCCATTTATCCTGTTATTTCCTATGTTCTTTATGGCTTTCACATTCACACTAAACATTATAGTTTTAATTTTAATTGTCCTGCATCCTCCAATCTTCTTAACTCTACCGAATTCCTTGCACTACTACCCTCTTGTGCCCTTTTCACCTTTGCTAGTTAAGTTTTTCCTCCAACGGTTCAAATATTACTACTACAATCCAGCATTGGTCGTAGTTTTTCTCTGCAGTTCAAGGTTGAGAATAAATGGTACTGGAAAAAATTGAGTAAGCTCTGATATTTATGAAGTGATAGGTGACGAGATGAAGTGTAAAAATTAAAGAAAGTGATGGTATCATTGATGGAATAGGTTATTAAAAAAATCTAAATGAAGGTAGAATATCCATGAAGGGCTTGTCGAAAATTCACAAGGAAAAAACTAAGACCAGAGCTGGATTGTAGAGATAATATTTTTAAACCGTTATAAGTAAAAATTAGTGTTGGTGATAGTGGCGCAGTAAGGGTAGTAGTGAGGAACTCAGTGAAGCTATGATGATTAGAGGAAATAGGACATATTAAAGCTAAAACTGTTTACTGTGGATGTGAAAGCCATGTTCCTAAGTTTAATAAGAAAGGATATAGTAGGGTCTTAAAGCATTTGAATTATATAATAGGATAAATGACTGGAGTGGGGAGGGGCTGAAGAGAGATTCGTGTCTGAATAGTTACTGTATCATTGGTAATAAATTAGAATTAAGGAAGGACTGAACATAGGCCCACGGTTGAATCTGGAGTTAACAGAGGTTGCTATGAATAATTGGGAGAAGGAGGTAAGGGCAAAAGGAGCGGTGCGCTTCGGGAAACTTATGCTAGGAGTGACGTGGACTGCGAGACTGGAAAAGAACTTAATCTGCAACATGGAAAAGAGGATTAAACGAGACAGTGAGGAAGAGCGGAGGTAAATATGGAAGTTTTCCATAACCAGTTAGAGGGAAAATTGGTACAAGAGAAAACTAGAGTACAGGAGGAAAGGGACCGAGAAAAGAGAAAGACGAAATGAAAGTATGAAGACTGGAAGGAGATAAATTGGAAGAAAGGAGCAGGAGATAAGGTAATGGAGGAATAAAATATGAAGAAAAAGATAAGTGATAAAAAATGGGAGATCTCGACGTAGAGGAAAGGAAGCGAGAGTAAGTACTAAGAGAAGATTAAAAAAGAGGTGTGAATAATGAAGAAAAAAGAGATATATAGAATCCAGTGCAGTGAGTAATGTGTGCTAGTATGTTGGGGAAACAGGAAATTAAAGGAGCAAATTAAACAGTATACAAACGACATAAGATTAAAAAGAAATTAAAAAAAAAAAAACTTAAGGGACACGGGACACAAGCTTAATTGTAATGAGATGAAAGTGCTAGACCAAGAAGACAGAAAGATGATCAGGAAGTGAAAGAGGCAATAATTTATTGAAAGCAAAGATGATAATGTGATGAACTGGAACTCAATAATTAAAATTGATGAACAGTGGAATAAGTTATTAGGAAGTATTAAGAGAGAATTTTTATTGTGGTTATTATTAGTTACATTATTATTATTTTTTGCAATTCATTTGATAGTTCATTATTAAGTATGTGTAATGTTTGGGTTCTGCAAGGTATTTTGTCAGCTATGAATCAGTACAGGAAGACCTTAGCCGTCTCGTAATATTTAATCTTCTGTTAATTCGTATGTAAGTCAGTGAATGAAGCCAAGTGGTTAGTCGGCGAAACTGTCAGAAGATATTAGTTTTATAGTAATAAATTTGTTTGCTTTGCTCAGTGATTAGTTTATTTCTAATTATCAAATGTCATGTTTTCGATGGATTATAATAGTGTTCCTGAAATTTGGTTTATTCACTGAATGATTCAATGCGTGATCTCTCATGATGCTAAGAGTGTGTGTGGTAACTTTCTTCATTTCATTGTATTAGTATGGTGTTTTGTCATTACAGCTTATATCAGGGTGAAATAAGTTAACACCTGAGAAATAATACCTAAAAATTACTAAAAAGAGGCTAGTAAACTAGGTTTTGAGTTACATAGTGTTTAACTGAAGGGTAAGGGGAAAAAACAAGGAATGTCCATGTGTGTGCTTTATCGGGTGTTTTGTCCTATTTATTGGTGACTCTTGGTACTATTTAACTGTATATGCCATGCATGAGTAGATGTAGAAATGTTCATGTATAAAGGGCAAAAGATTTGACTAACACTATTCTTTATTACGCGGTTTTCAATATTAAAACGCCGTTTTCTCGAAAATGAATTATTGTGACATTCCTTCTTTTTTCCCCTTACCCTTCAACTGTTCACTAAAAGAATTCAGAATTTTAACCTTTAGTTTATCGACCAATTGTCTGTATAAGCTGTGTTAAAATTATTTACAATCAGTTTCTAGAAATTAGCAGAAACTGATTCTAGAAACTGATGCTACTCCGTAGATACTTTACTGAATCTGAAGATTGTATAAAACTGTAATTAGAGTATTTAGTGACAACTTATATTTTAGAAATTTCGAATTTGAATTCCGTTCAAATGATGGGAAAAGTGCTTTTACGCCTTATCGGTAGATGGAGATACGGATGGAAATTATCTTGACCTCAGTTTTGAACCTATAGGCCATAAGTGAAGCTTACGTACGTTTAAATATTTTTATCTTCATAATAGTAATCGGCTTCCTATTTTAGCGCAGCAGGACATTATTTTAAACATATTAAAACACTTGGCGAGTTCAGTGGGTCACTATAGTTTCAGGAGGATGGGGAGTCACATTTTTGCAAGGGAAAATTAGACCATGTTATTGAGAAAATTGGCCATCAATAAGTTATCTTGAGACTTCTAGTCCCTGTCCTGCGTTATTGAAAATCTTAGTATATGCATGAATTTTAAATATTGGAAAAGATAATCGAAAAAATAAAATGTGAATTTTGTACTGTTTGAAGTTAAATTTAGAAAGTGGCAATTTTGTACTGTTCGAATAATAAATAGCATAATTTCGTGGTTCAACATATACATAAATGTAAATCCAGTTTTCTTTTAAAGTGATATCTCATAGCAGCTTACTACACAAATCTTAGAAATGGGATGCAAACCAAAAATTTGATGGTAAAGTGCGATGCTTTTATAATGTATTACTGGACTGCTATTCTTGAGATAATTAATGAATGAAAAATTGTACATGGTATTCCTTCATGAAAGAGTATAAGAAATAGCTTAGCTTTGTGCCTTTCAACAGAGATGCAGGTAAAGTTAACGTGAAACTTGGAGCTGCCTCTTAGGTTCTTAACACAAACCAACACTACGAACTTCATATATTATTCAATACCCGACGTCGAATTGACAGCGTTCACTTCAACATTTTATAGCATCTGGAAATAAAGCGGTTCAGGGGAAGTATCAGCTTTCAGAAATCGGCTCACTAGCATAAAGCATGGGTCTTCAATAGAATCCCATTTTCAGCTCTTTCTTTTTCGTAGTTGTTCGAGCTTTAGTTACACACATTGTTTCCTAACACTGGCCCGTAGAACTTTAAAAGCTGGTATACTGAACTGGATCAGTGTGGCATTTAGCTGCAATATGTGTTATAAAATGAATATTTGTGTAGTGGCGTATTGAGGGGGGGCTTAAGCCCCCCACCCGAAATCTTACTATTGTAAAGTATATGAAATATCTTGCAGTTCACATTTTCAGGCAGTCCCCCCCCCCCCGAAACAAAATCGTAAATATGTGAAATAAGTTGACATTTTTGTCAAAGCTGGAATATTCATTTTATGGACTGCGTAATGCCAATTCCCAGTTTCTTGATGGCATTATGGGTGGAGCACTTAATAAAAAATCTCCAAATAAATATTCAAGAAATCAGATTAGTCAGTAGAATGACAGTTGATACCATTTTTATAAAAAGTATAATTATCATTTTTTCTCGACGTTATTTTTCATTCAGTTAATGATAAACAAAACTACTGTATTTGTTGTCCATGTAAATCAGAAAAAATACATAGCTATTTTCCTTTACCGACTTAATATTCACACTTCAGTTTGAGATTTGTCATGCATGAAATGATAAGCAAAAGATAATATAAATGTTCCACAATTGTTTAAATATATCAGATAGTAGTCATAGAATCTTCTTAATAGGAGGAGAGTGAGGGTGAAGATTACGAAGGAGAAGGTGCCGAAGATGAGGACGATGAAGAGGGCGTGGATGATGAGGAAGATGAAGAAGGGGAAGCCGAAGGAGAGGAGGAGGATGGAGAGGAAGAAGGTAAGAATTTGTGGGTAACACTTTGCAGTTGTAAAATTTTATTTATTTACATTACAGTTCACAGCTAACTTCGTTGTAGAAAGTAAAAATTTAGCAGGCTTGTCGATAGTGCGCAATTTAGGTCCATTGGCCGTTATGTTGAATACGGCGTAAGTGAAATTTTTTGTAATATTGTGACTCTTAAGAATATAAAGTTTACTCAAGTCTACTGTATTCTGGAACAAAACATTGTTTCGATTTTAATCCTAGTTAGAAACGAGGATCTGTTCTTTTATTTATTGCATGTACTTCATATTGTAAGTTGCATCTGGTCAGGGAAAAATGGTATCTAACAAACGTGAAAGTTTCCCCGTTTCACTTCCGGAAATATATGTACATGATAGGATTCGGTGTACTGTATTATGAATTCATTCTGCAGAGAGTTCCTATAACAGGCTTTCCAATGCTCCTATATTTCCTATATATTTGCGTTTCTTTCTATAAACTCCTATATTATAACAAAACTTATATTTTTGTGGCATTGCTACTTCCACTTGTAAAAATAACATACGGAAATCACGTATGGGTGGCTGGGGTGCCTTTTGTCTCCATAGTAGGGTGGTTGAATGGAGGCTCTTCTGTGTTTCGTCCTTTCTGCTTATTGTCTAAAGATTACACCTACCTATTACAAAATAATTAATAGATACTATGCAGAACGCCTGGAGAACGTATAAAGATTACTTAGAGTGCAGATCCAAAGAGGCCACAGTGGCAAAGATTTCCAGAGAAGAAAGTGCGTTAAGAAATGCGAAGCAAGAAGCTGTCAAAGGATGTTTCAAAGAGTGAACAGTCTCTGAAGAAATCAAATAAAAATGGACGAAACAGTACAGAAGGAAATGGAAGTAGCTACTAGACTGATGAAAGATGCTCAGACAAGGTTATCTTCTGTGCTATCAAAAAAGGACATGGTTGACGTTAGTGTTGCCCAGGCAATGATCTAGACCAGAGTTTCCCAACCTTTTTCTACTTGTGGCACAGTCAGGTTAACTTGAATTCTCCCGGCACACCCATATAGATATTATTATTATTATTATTATTTTAAATATAAAATACCGGATAATTTTTTCTATGATCACTGATCTCCTTTTCACAAAGAAGAAAGCTTGATTACTGGTTTCCCCCAATGGTAAATCATTATGCTTATTTTTCGTTCTAGTTTGAAAACAGAAGACAGTTGCAATGAATTATAGGACTCACATTTTTAGAAAATACACTTTCTTTTTCGACAGCTGTATCCAACCTTTCACTAAGAAGGAAGATCACTAAATAACGAACGAATAAACAAATCACTTGATCTTTTAAAACACAAACGTATGTAATTTGTATGCACGTTTGCTTTGTCGAAAGGATTGAATGCTATTTTAAAATTTCAAGTTACGAAATAGTCTGCAACAAGTCAACAAAGAACAATAAAGAAGCAACAATGGTCATAATTATAACAAATACTTTTTTCAACATTAAAAATGTACATAAAAGTAACAGTATGAAACTTAAAATTGTAGATTCATAGTAGAGGTTCATAGTAGTGAAATACAAGTGTACATTTTCACTGTGTTGCAATTTAAATGCTATAGAACTAGTAATTTTGCTCTTGAAAATGTTAGGAAATTTTATGATTTCGTAAAGAAAAGGTCACGAAATTTCATTTTGGAATTTTAGTAGACACCCTGTTATAGCCTATTTGAAGTAAAATATGCAATTTTATATTTTAGAAATTACTTAATGTGAATAGTGTGCTCACCAACTCGACGACACAGAGGGACGGTATTCTTTATACGTTTAATGAGTTTAAGGCCATAGGTGCCGGTACTAGCAGTAAATATGTAGTGCAGTAGTAAAACTGTTAGTATTATTTTTATTACCTCTGATGGTAACAAAGTATTCTTCGGTAAAATTTGACTTTCCAACAACAGCAGTTAAGGTCAGTTATTTGTTGCTACTCGTCAAATAAGCATTCTGTAGAATCAGCACCAGCAATAGCGTAAAAATTCTTGTCAAATTTAAGAACCTTAATGCTCGGAGTTCCGAAAATATGTAACGCTTACTAGTTCAAGTGCTGAATTCAAACTTCCGTACTAATAGAACTTTCGATATACAGTAAGGAAAGCTGCATTTTTGAAAGAAAACCTGTCATGAAAGAAGTGCTCAGGAATTTCCCGCAATTGAACGCACACAGCATCGGAAGTGAATACTTCAACAATAAAACTATTTCTTTTACGCTGGAAGATATTTAAGATATTTGAAAAGACTTTACAAAATATGAATTATATCTTTGTTTCAAATTAATTTTCTCGAAAAGTTTTGCAACAAGTGCTCGGGAAATTCCCATAATTGAACGTACAAAGTATCGAAAGTGAACTTCCAACAATAAAACCATTTTACGCTGGAAAATATTTGTTGCATAAGACATTTTGAAACTTATTTTATTAAACATGAATTATATCTTTGTTTTAAATTAATATATTTGGTGTTCATATTTGAACGTCACTGAGGCTCCTAGGATGATTCGATCTACATTTGTTCGTTCCAGGGCTTACGGGCCCCGGTTCCACTATCTGATCAAAATCTCAACTATCTAAAAAGAATCATTAAAATACAATCATCATAAAATAAAATGACAAATATGAAACCTGTTCCCTTTACTTTCCTACTGTACTTTCACAGAAATATATTAGATGAAGTCAGCAGGGGCCACTTTTTTTTTTTTTTTTCTAGCCCCAGGCCTCCGGGTGGGTTAATCCAGCCCTGGTTCGTTCGTCTGCCTGTACTACACATACTACAGGGTACCACTTTCGGTCTTTTAAGTTTAAATTTTCAGGGTACAAGCACGAGAGACTAAATCTCCTGGATAGATTTTGGCGGCATACCAAGGTAAAATTTCAAAATGGCGGCCATAATTTAAAAAAAAATGGCGTGTATCCACGCTACAAAGCACATTTTTTTTTTTTTTTTTTTTTTTTTTTTTTAAAGTTGAAATTTTGAGGGTAGAAACAAGAGATTCTAAATTCGCTGTATAGATTTTATTGGCGATCCAATGTAAAATTTCAAAATGACGGCCACTTTTTTGAAAACAGCAGTGAATAGAAAATTATTGCAAGTTGTGATAATGATAATCTTGAAATATAAATCACGTTGTAACACTTCTACCCCAAAGACATCGTAATATTTCGAGAAAACCCATATGGGTCCAGCTTTTTTAAGTTTTTTCAAACCCTGACACTTTCATCTTCATACACAAAACGAGTTAAATTATTGAATCCTGGGGCAAAATCCAAACCAAAGATATAATCGAGACAGTCAAACTTGGTAAGAGCAATTTTCAACTTGCACATGAGTGAATATTTAGAGAAACAGATTTCATGATGACAGTTGTTTGAAAGGAATACCAAGGAAGTATACTGAGTGGATGATTAGCAACTACATGTGGGAGACTGATCTAAAATTCTGATGCAACACAAGAGGAACGTTAGGAAAAAAAAACATTTTTGACACCTTGTGTATGTTTTTTCATGACCTGTTATGTATTCACACCATTCTCACTTTATAAATTACATTTTGATAAGTGTTCTAGATAAGTATTGAAGATTGTTCTGTACAGAATTGAAAAGCCATTTATATTGTGGAAAGTAAAAGCATTTCTTCAAGTTAAGAAAATCGACCTCATGTAAATAAAAGCAGTTTGCTACATGGAAAATTCTTTTCTGGTCTTCTGCAAGATACTGCATCAGAAACAGAAAATGAATATAAGAAATAAAAACGTTACACGGTATAGTGTGATTGGAATGAAAAGGTCTTAATTTTCAGCATTCTTTCTGTTCACAGCATTCGATCAGCTCTAAATCCAGACAGAAGTGGAATTTATAACTTGAACTGCATACTGCATTATGTAATCTAGAACTCTCTGTATACTATCTAATTTTTAAAATCGTTCTAGGACACAACTGTTTTATTGTTGTGAATTAGGTTATAACGTCTGTTCCAAATTTGCACTGCAAAGTTTTGAATCGCCTAAAATTCAATGATAGATTTACATGTTTTGTACATAATGTAACCTATACTTTTCGCGTAAGAAGTTTGTAAAATTGAAACCGTTTCACTTGTTTGTTTTTAATACAAAGTAACATAACTATATTAACTGAAGGGATACACTTGGCACCAATTGGCATGGGTTTGATTCCTTTGGGGTCGGTCTTTTTTATTCCACCTTTGTTTCAATGCGGATCAGGGGTTCACCTGGTCTTTACAAATTGGATATCTGGCGAAAATCTAAGGGTACAGGCAGCCGAAGCTGAAGTGACTACCTCACCTTCTGTACGTGCTGGTCTAGTAAGTATGCAGTCCTACCTTCTCAGCGCTCTAGGCTATATTGATTAGCCCCGCATGCGTGTCTACGTATACTTTTACGTTAACCATAGTAGCACATTGCCAACTATTTGGTAGGCAAATGTTATTTAACTTCTGTGGAAAACATTTGGGTCCTCTGCTAAATTTCGTGTACTTGCTGCGATGAAATTTCTCTAGTTCTCTCATGGAGCTTACGTTAAAATAGTACATTGTACAGGACCAGAACTAACTCCTACAGACAGTTCGTGACTTACTCGAAGGGAACTGTATTGCCTGAGCCTTATCCTCTTCCTTTATGTATGAAGCACATAGACAGCTTTGTCTAATGATCCTGATAACTTAATCTTGATTGCATTATTTCTACTACATGCTTGTATGGGATAGGTTGAAATTTAATCAGGGATTCATAGCGTCAGAGGTGAGTGCTGTACCACTATGTCACAGTGTTCCATTTATTTCATGATCGATTCCATATCACGTAACGAATTATTTGTGACTTCCCTTAGGTTCCTGGGAGGGGAGAAGGTGAGTAGTAGGATTTGCTTTGGCTTTACAAGGTCCTTAATTTGATCTCGGAAGGAACGGAATGCAGTTTAAAGTGACGTACGTATGCCAACTAACCTAAGGTACTTTCCTGTTTTCCTTTCCCCATGAACATCCGAATTAGAACTAAATACATTATTCCTACCACATTTATAACAGTTGCAGTATTTGCAATACATACATTGTGATGTCTTATTGCCTATTTTTGTATTATGATAGACTGAATTTCAGTGAGATGATGAGTCCCTTGTCAACATTTGCCCACTGAAATCTGGCCTTCGCATCGGAGGGTTAAGATCGTGCTGTGCGCTCATTGAATGACACCAAAAGTGAAATATATTTTTAGAACAGACTGAACAACTAATAATTAATACTAAGACAGTTACGCTATTTTTGAATTTTGGGAGGTGATTTCTGACATCAAGGTAAGACAAAAGTATAGACCAATCTGGGTGCACGACTTCACTTAGGAACTAATGTGTCCCATCCAAAAATACATTTTTCAGAATCCTGCGATACTTATGCAGAAGTTTTTATAGAGGGACATTGGCTAGGGGCATATAATCTGAAGTACTCACCAACTGCCTCTATAAAAAATTGTTGCGTGAGTATTTTAGGATTCTAAAACTTGGATATTTGGATAGGGCACATACCAGTTCCTAAGTGACGTCTTGACCCAACTTCAGTTTTGGAGTTATGGCCCTTCAAAGTTCTTTTTAAGTTTTTGGCAACCTATAACTCCGAAAGGAAGCATTTGTGCACCCAGGTTGGTCTATACTTTTTGTCTTATCTTGGTGTCAGGAATCACCTCCCAAACGTTGTCGCGGTGTTGTTTCGAAACACCCTGTGTGTGTGTATATATATATTATAGTGATTCAATGAAAATGTTTTAAAAAATAACTATAAAAGAATTGGTAATCTTTCAATATATCGCACTCAATATAGTAAATAGTGTTAATTGAAATATGAAAATTATATATCCTATTTTCTGTCACTCGCAATTATATGCAGTGAAAAATGGACTGGATCGTCAATTGAACCAGTCCTATTTTGTTTCCTCTTCGTGTATAACCTGAAAATGTAAGAGTACGAGGAACATGATTCATTTTGTACATAAGTGACCTGTTCCATAGATTACAGTAAGTGCATCTGCTGTGGTTGACACGGATCGTCACCAGTTAATATGCCGAGTAATATCGGTGTGAATATAGGAAGTTACACAATTCAACTGGGTTAAATCCACCTCTAAATTTTAAATTTCAGTGTGAATGTGATACTGAAATAGAGAGCAAACCTCATATTCCTCGTGAAACTAGCAGATGTGGAGCATATACTTTCGCAATCACATCGGTGCGTATGAAGGAGCCCATGACCTGGAATAGGTGTTGGGATTATCAGGCGTCGTTTGAGGCAGAGCATCCCTTGAAAAGGCAACCTTCCATGATCATAATACCTAAGTGGCTGCTTAAGCAGAAAAGTGACTGGCTTGTGCATGACCATTGGGGAACCCATTTACTTTGGCAGTCTGCAGCAAAAAACCTGCAACATGAGCACGTACGTTTATTGTGAAACTACACCTAACAGCACAGGGAATCAACATAACGTCTGAGTGGCACGAATCACACCAGAGTAACCTCGGCGTCCTCGTCTGCACACTTATTTTGGAGCAAAAGACTTAGTTTCACAATAAACTTACATGCTCATGTAGCAGGTTTTTTGCTGCGGACTGTACAATCCGCGGCAAAAAACCTGCAACATGGGCAGATAAGTTTATTGTGAAATGACGAAGTCTTTTGCTCCAAAATAAGTGTGCACGGGAGGAGGCCGAGGTTTATCCTGGCGTGATTGGTTCCACTTAGACGTTATGTTCATTCCCTGTGCTGTTAGGCGTAGTTTCACAATTAACTTACATCCTCATGTTGCAGGTTTTTTGCCGCGGATTGTACAATCGTGAATGTCTCACGTATCAGTGCAGTCATTTCTCATTTGTAATTGAGCAAGCATAGCGTTTCTGCCTAGGCATCTGATCTCCGAACGGAAGAAGTACTGTGCTGCGCTCTTTAGCTTTGTCAGCGTATTTTGGGTGACATCTTTTCATGTCATCACTGGCAGCGATATTTTGATCTAAGGACTCCCCAAATGGCTGCTTGATCCATGATGATACAATTCTCTCAACGAACTTTCGTGATTCGAAAGTTTCTTTGCTCTTAACAGTATTCAACTTCATCTGCTTTTGTTCATCAGATTTAGTCTCTTCTTTCTGAATGTGACATTGAAACTTAGGTATCATTGCTATGACACTGGAGGAAACTCAGCGGGAATGGCAGACGTTCCTTGTATGCACTTAAAAACAGGACAGTATACGTGCTCCGGGAGAGATAGTGGCGCTGGGAGCGATGTTATGGAAAATACTGTTTTGAAGGGTATACTATCGAAACTTCCGTACATTTGTCTATAGATCCAGTTGCAAATTTTTTGATACATCCTTTTACATTGTATTTGAAGTGTAGAGCAGTAGACAGTTGCCAGTGTCACACTCAAATTGTCCGAGTTTTCTGTCCTTTGTATATAATATGTAATATGGTTCGAATTCCTTGTTAAGGTTATCCATGATGTAATGTCATTGCGTAAACGAAATATTAAGCATCGTGAACATTTGGTCACTACGTTCATTGTATAGGTCTGTTGCCGACCAAAGACAATAGAAGATACAAATAAATTAAATTTGAGGTAGACAAGGTTGTCTTGATATATACACACACACTTGAGTTTCTTACTTCGGTACAGTAATTATTCTTTCATCGGTAACTGTAATTTGGAAAATTTAAAGAATTGCGAAAATCTATGATGTACAGGCCTACATTTGGATCGAAGAAAGGAAGTTACATCTCAAGCAGACGAGTTTTAGAATATTAATGGGTAATACTGTGTCCATAAGAATTCTCGGTTGATCCAACATTTTCATTGGTACAGGGTATGAATATGAAATGTTGAAAGATTTTAATTCCAGTATCAAATCTTCAATATATAATTGTCATGCATATTAATTTGTAGTAAGTACTAAAGTAAAAGAATACTTTGTGATTGCATTAATTCAGCTGTGTTGGAAGTAGAAATGTCTGGTGGGGCAGGTAATTTTCATTGTTCATCAGGGATCCTATGAAAATTTCAGTTGTTTCCAAGACGTTCATTCCCAAGTGCATTATGAATAAAATTAACGAAATAATTATTGTAAGAAAGATTTGATTCCTGTAATGATTACTATAATTTTTGTTCCAGAAGCAGCACCAAGAGGAAAGAAGAGAAAGCATGAGGATGAAGATGAATAGGCAATTCGTGTCCATCAAGCGTTCTTTACAAAGTGCGTCATCCTTATCACCACAAAGTAAATAATCAGTGGTGAAACTGAACTTTGGTCAGGACGTGGAGCTAGTGTGGTGTACATAAAGAAATCGTGGCATTGCACTTCTGTGAATATAGCTCTGTTGAAAAATGAAAAGAAGATTGTAAAGTCCACCCATGGATGCATCAGGCTTCCAAATTTTACCGACCAAAAGGGTGTGTTTGTGTGCATGTGTATGTCTGTGTGTGTGGATGGGATTCATTTGTACTGAAGTTGACGACATAATGTGTTGTGAGTTCTGAGATAATTGTCCGATTGTTTGGGAGCCTGTATGCCTGGGCAAAAAGAACATTGATTGGGAGACTTCCCTTCAAGTGTGCAGTCTTAGAAGACTGAACAAATCAGAAAGTATATATATAAATATATATAAAATATCCTTTTGTACAGGAAATATTCTTTGCACTTGTACCTTAGCACGTACTAGAATTAGTGGGAATAAATAAATTCGTTTTTACAATATGACATCGGCTTAAGCTGGTGGTTCCGATATCTCCTTCAACATACACATGAAATACAGTAGCAGCTTAATGCCTTAAAAATAGTTGGAATGGTACAGCATACTTGAAAAGACTTTTTTCATATCCTGAATTTTAACAACTTTTTAATGAATAGGAAAACAATACAGAGATTTAATAATAAAAAAAAATCCTTTAGCAGTGTCTTTTTGTCAGCAACTCACCATGACAAGGTGCAAGTAAATGTCACGAGACCACAGAAAGTACAAATACATGTATTATTTTGTTAAGTGCCCATGCTCATGGTAAGTTGCGTTGCTTGTCATTGTCAAGGGTCTTTTATTGCCTACCTAATTGGTTTGTTTCAAATGCAGCCGAGTGAGATTGCAGGGAACAGAAGATAGTATTTTGTCCATCACAACATTATCAGGTACATGTAATTGTCTGTTCTGTTGTTGAAGTAAATTTTTATCAAAATCGTATGTGGTTTGTCCATTTTACATTCCTATGTAACCTTTGATTAAATTTGCAGGTAGCAACTAAAAGGTATTAGGATTGTCGAAACTTGAAAGAAGTATGAGGGAAATTTAGTGAAGAATAATGTGTAAAACTAGTCACCAAGATACGTGGCTCAATTCCCCCCCCCCAAAAAAAAAAAAAAATTCTAATAAAATTTACATTCAGCTTATGCATTATGATGCATGCATTAAGAAAGCCTTTAACAGTATTGTCTGTTCCATTGTTCTGAGGTTGTAAATAGTTTGAAACGAATATTTGTGAATTTCTTCATTAGGGCTACTTTAAAAGCGGATATACTGGGATAAAATATAAAATTGACCTAAGCTTCAATTCATTTTAAGTGTAGCTGTTTTGTTTTCTGACCTTACTGCAGGTTATTCTGCTTGCACTAAGAAAAAAATTTGGATGCCGTTATTGCAGGATGCTGATAGGGTGAATTAACCCTAGTTTTGTGGTGGACGATACATAAACTGAGGTACTTACGTTCAAAATACTCATTTCTTGAATACCTTGTGAATTAGTTCGAATGTTCTTGTGTAAATTAGTCCTTTTCTACAATTAAATTTTAATTGATTGTGATTTCTTTCTTCAAAAGGAAATGCGTTATTTCGCAATGAACGTGGAGTGTCGGTAAGTGGGAAGGATTTTAGTAACAAGTTTTCAGTAGTACTGTGGTGACTTTTCCACATGTCATACAATCTGCATTACTTTTCTCCTTTTCACCTTTTAATCAAGCGTCCCATGTTCAATTCTCGGTCGAACCACAACCCTTTCAAGTGTAAATCAAGTAGCGGTTCGGATGTTATTTTAAGCGAAAGTCTTCTTCCTGAGAACCTCGGTATTACATAAGGATGTTAAGCCTGAACACACGAAACGAAACCAAATTGTGTGCCTGAATGTGTTTTATTGAGAAGCCACGGTTGCTTAAGTATATTGATAGAGATTGGAAAATTTATCGACTGCCTATGTAGCTTCCAACATCAACTCGGACTTCGTTTTAATTTCATTGAATGATATCTACATACTAAATTTTTTAATTTAATACTTCAGTTTTAGCGTACTGATTATGATACGTTGACCATAAAATTTTACATGACAAGAAATAACGGGATTTTTCCGTTATTGCTTTGCATTTATAGTAATAACAGGATTTTCCCAATGCCTAAGGCGGGAGTTCCCCGATTTATATATAATTCTGTATAATGGTTCTTGTGCTGCGGTTTCTTTTTGTCCTTCTGAAATGACTCTTGACAATTATATTAAGTATGTAAACATCAGTACAACGTATTTTCATCAGGAGCCCTTCATGAGTGAGTCGGCAAACTCATCGCATTTGTGGCCAATTAGTTCCGCTTTCGAGTCCAAATGGAGAACAATTTCTTTCGGATGTAAGCCGAGAAGCAGTTTGGATTCCACTTTAAGCTTACGCGTATGTGATCCCTCCCAGCACAACCTCTTTGCTTCATACTAACACGAAGGCGAAACACTTATTTGTGTCTATATGTAGTATAAATACAGAGCAAACTGTTTTTTTTTTTAATAAAAAAAAAAAAAAAATTGCCAACTCTGGTTCTGAAACATCCATTCACTTGCTGCTTAACACTTCATGAATAATTATCACAACAGCTAGGAATTTTAAGTGCAAAACTAATTTTAAAAAAGTAAATCGTGAAAAAATAATGCAAATTTCAAATTAAATATTCATATCAACAATTCAAAAGTAATTACATTAAATAAGGACTCTAAATTCACTGATGTATTTAGTGAATATTTGCGTAGAATACATTATTATTAATCGTAGTTTAGTGTAACATGTAACGTTCCACGATTATGTGGAATGACGAAAGTAGGAAGAAACAGGAGAATTCCGAGAAAACCACGCATAGTGTGCCACAAAGTTTAGTTGGCGCGGGATGGGAACTAATCACTACTGACTCACGCAGCCCCACCAGAAAACTTAATACAGATAACTAGATTTTTTACGAGGCTGCATCTCTGGTCACTAAATAAGCCTCATGACTACGTACAGGGTGGATTGATTTAAATCACGATTTTAATCAAGATTTAAATCACTTGATTTTTTAAATAAAAATCGTTTATTTAAATCAAATTCCGAAATAAATTAATTTAAAGTGAAAATAAGTAAAATCCCGTTTCTGTTCTGTTATTTCGACTATGGAAGATAATAATCATAGTACAATGAGACTCAAATATATGTACAGCACAGTATGAAAACGAGTATCATGCAGAGGATGATTAGGGAAAATCCTACTTTGAACGGGTAACGGGAGAATCCTGCTTTCTTCTCTTCGTAACATAGGGTTTTTAAATCGTTAACTATTCGAACGGAGAAATCACCATGGACATTAAGACAAAAATTATTTTGTGTCCACGTCTGTTTGTTTGTTTCTAGATAATAAGGGCGTATTTAGAGGGGTCCGATCCCCTTTCCGAAACACAAAAAAAATTAAAACTTTAGGCGAAATTTATGAACTAAATACATAGAAGTTCCTCGGGATCGTAATACGGCAAATTTTGGATGCGTTAAAATATCGAATAATACTTTTGATGAAGTGGATTCTTTCAAATATCTAGGATCAGTATTAACAGACGAAAACGATATTTACGAAGAAATAAAATGTCGACTGAAAGCAAGGAATTCTTGTTATTATTCAGTTCAAAATCTCTTGTCACGAATTCTTTCCAGGAATTTGAAGATTAAAATATATATGACTGTTGTTCTCAGGGTGTCTACCAAGCAAGCATAATTAAATTCCTTGACTTTCCCTGACAAAATTATAATTTTCCCTGACTCTGTCATTCTTTTTTTTCTTAGTGTAACTCACGAAAAGTAACTTATATTTAAGTCATGAAAATGAAATCTTTCAGTTTTACGTCCCACAGTTATGCCGGTTAGGCTAAAGGAGACGGTGATGATGAGAGATGAATGAAATGAAAAAAGTGGGAGGAAACGGGAAAACCCCGAGAAAACCCATGAGCACGGTGTTTGTCCACCACAAAGACCACACGGCGCGAGCTGGGATCGAACCAGGGACCCCAAGCACCGTAGGAGAACGCTCTACCAGTGAGCCAGCTCGTCCCCAACTTCTATTTATTACGTGTAATTTATGACTATTTTAGTGACATTCCTTCATCCCTCACAGCTGGGAAAGATTTTTCCCTGAAACAATGAAATTCCCTGACTTTGCCTGACTGGTAGACACCCTGGTTCTGTATGGTTGCGAAACATGGTCCCTTATTATGACGGAAGAACGTAGACTGAAAGTATTTGAGAACAAGATCCTGAGACGAAAGTATTTGAGAACAAGATCCTGAGACGAATATTAAGACCCAAGAAGAACGGGAATGGCGGAAACTTCATAACGAGGAACTACATAATTTATACGGTTTACCAAACATTGTTAGGATCATCAAGTCTAGGAGACTCAAGTGGGCAGGTCATGTAGAAAATAGGAACATTTTCAAATTCTTAACTGGAAGACCAATCGGCAAACGACCATTAGGAAGATCTAGGCGCAGATAGGATGACAATATTAAGATGAATCTCGCAGAAATAGGAATACAAAGTAGAAACTGGATCCAGTTGGCTAAGGATAGAAGTCAGTGGAGAGTTTTCGTGAACGGCATTGAACCTCCGGGTTCCATAGGCCATAGAGTTAATTAGTTAATTTTAGGCGAAATTTATGTACTTGACATGTATTTCGTGCCGGTGGCTATTTCCGATTTTCTAAAAATATACCCCTGCCAAATATCAGTAACTTTCGTGAAAAGAAAAGTTTCGTGTTGATAAACCTTACTGTACGTTTTTTCCTTAATGCTTAAGAAACATTGTTTGGGATTGAAATAGGTTAACGATTGGGGATTAATTCAAAATTAAACCAAAATACTTTCACTTAAATGGCATAATTGCCATTTAATATTAATTCCTAATGTATTTTCTCCATTTCGCGACTTGCATTATACGAGGAGAAAGATTTGATTTAAATCAAAAAAATCGATTTAAATAAAAAAAAAATCAACGAAAATGATTTTTATTAAAAAAATCATGATTTTTTCCACCCTGACTACGTAGTGCACGCTCCTTTTTCCGGTGCGAGCTCGTGTTTAATTCCACGTTAAGCTGTAAATACGTTTGCATACTAAACTGAACACTAGTTCAAATCAATACATCCAGTCACTAAATATTACAATGTGGATTCAGGAACAAAAGTACTTGAACCCCAGTTATAACTCCATTAGGTCGACTCCAATACTTTTGCCAGTATCACAGACGCCTGTAACCCAACTTACACGTAATTTTTGGAGCAATTGGTAAGCATGTAGATCACTAAAACGTGCAATACAATTCATGGACGATAAATGATCGAAATAAAATATCACATCAGGAACAATTGAAGGACATAAATTTGTAAATTTTTGTCTTTATGGACGTACTCCAATTCCAAGTTTGTCATTCCAACATCTTTCCTTCTCCACAAGATATCTTGCTTATCTCACTGAGTAGGAATTGAAATCGAAGGCTGTTAAAAAGTCGGACCTGCCGGGATTCAAACCCGGACCTTGTGCTTACAAATCCAATGCATTAACCACTCACCTATGCTAATCAGCTCTTTGATTTTACCGTGCTCGTGGGTTTTCCCGTTTCCTCCCACTTTCTTCATTCCACCATTTCACTCATCTCTCATCACCGTCTCCTTTAGCCTAACCGGCATAACCGTGGGACGTAAAACTTAGATTTCATTTCATTTTATTCTTTGATTTTAGTTTTTAGCTGATTAAAATTCTTTTATGTAAGTCTAGACGAGTCACTAAGGCCCTATGAAAAGATTTAGTTAGTTGATTTTCATCGAATTTTATTATTTAGGCTGTTGCTTTATTATTAACGATCATTGCGATATGTCATTTTAGAGACTCAACCTGTTTTACAGAAGTTATGCCCGTAAAAGAAAATGTGATTTATGCGAAAGATACACTTATACATTGCAGGAAATGTAATTTCAAGTTATCCGCTGTAAATTCATATCTGACAAAATAAAAAGCTCTTGTTTAAAGAAAGCCCACTTTACACAAAACAAATTTGAAGTAGCGTACGGAATAGTTGAATGGTTTGGGTAAATAATTTAAGTGTGTTCAAATCATGGAGTAGGCTTTTTTCCCCTTGATCTACCTGGAGACAGAATATTTCTTTGAATAACCCTTTATTCTTTCTTTCCTTTAAAATTCGATTAGGAAACTATTATACAAATTGTAAATTGTCGTAGCTGAAGAATGTCAAAAGTGTCACTATTATCCTCTCGAGAGCGAGTGTCCAGGGTTCGATTCTCAATGGAAACACGTTCGGATCCCATGTTGAGTTGTAATTCAAGTCTCAAAATAGGCCCGCTGTTGGATCGTACGGTAAAATCTTAACCGACTAATGTAATCTGAATCGTATTACAATCATTCTGCAGTATTTGTTAAAAAATGGTTAATTTGTTTCTTACAAATTCTAAAATGCAAAACCAGAACTTCTAGAAATTGAAATATTTACGTTCTTATTACAATTACCGTGCATAGTACAGATTTCCGTGGTTTGAAAGGTACTGTAGTCTCGTCCTATATAAAAAGTGGGAAAAGGGACATAAAATCCCAAAAGTAATCACATACAGTAACAAATATACAAAACTAAGACATAGAGACAATACGCAACTTATGGTTCGATAATATAGATTGTCTTAAAAACCACAACATTTGGAGGTCATTATTGAGAAGACATTAAAAATAGCATTATGAAACCACATATTCACAATATATATATTTTTCGATGACCTTACAGGCTTCGCATAAACTGACCGTTTTCAGAGAATTCCCAGAAACAAATGAGTGAAGATGCCATTTCTGCGGTATATGGCTGCATTAAAACTTCCAGTCAAGTTCTGACGGAAGTTATACGACGCCCTTTCTGTTGTTTCTTTTGAACTGCTAGATGCACTACTCGACAGTACAGGTCTAAATCGATTGTTCCGTCCCGCGGCAGCAGCTTGTGATGCATGACATCCCACGAAGTGCACAGCATAACCTTTTTGGACGTCAGTGTGGACTTTGCTACAGACAGTGGAACTTCTCGCTTCGACCACTATTTTTTTTGCACATTGCGTTAGGAATGTGCCAATGTGATTACCCAGTTATTCGGAACTACAATAGCCACTGGTTCTTCTGATTGGGGTCTGACAATCTTTCCTGTAAAACCCTGTGCTGGGAATGTTCGCTAGATTACTAACATGCCGTAGGGTGATGTTGCTGTTTAGTACGAAGCTTCGGATGAAACCAGCCGGATTTTTCTGTTATCACTGATAAAGATTATGAATTCTAATTTGGTCTATGGACCAGATTTTTTTAAAAAAATATTTTGACGCGATAGTGATTCTTGGAATTTATTTTGGTCGTCCGGAGGTCTGTGACAGCGTAGCGAAGTATGATTTTCAAAGAAACCTGGACTCGACCGTGAGTTGGTGGGACAGTGCTCTCCTTAAAAGTACTTAGTCAAGGATACAAGAGACACTGGCTCCTCGCACATTGGACGTGGAGTCAGCTCAGCTTCCTGACAAGGGTTGTGGTAGATAGTACCGCCTACTCGCCTCGTTGATCCTCCAGGGACTGATTTGTAATTCGGTTTTTGCAAGTTGTAAAATATAAAGCAGAAACACTAGAATAGCAGTAAATCACTTCTAAGTACTGACAATACCTCTTATTTGTCATGATTTTATAATATAAGCAATTGTAAAAAAGTTCGATTTCGAAAATGTTCACACTAAACTATAAAACTACGTAGTAGTTTTGAGAAATACGCCCCAGAACGATGACGGGAAGATAATTTATTGGCACGGCATCAAACTCTCTTAAACGGTATACAGTTCGCGGCATAGAAAATGTTAACAAGAAGTTTGAGACCAAATTAGTAACAAATTCTTGCGCCGTGTGCTTATGTATTCAGAAAAAATTTCGATCTACTACCTGCTGGTATTCAAACTCCTCTCCTTGTCTAGAGCAGTCTGTGACGTAATATACTTTTCCCTTCAGATGAAAACAGTACAAGTTTTATAACTCTAAAACAGTCTCATTCGTTTGTTCTGAAATGCATTTATAGAGCCTGAATAATAATAATAATGAAAAAATAGAATGTTCCCATAACTTAATAAACGCGTTTATTTGCTTTCCTTCTCTTCTTCAGACTTCTTATGATGATGCTCCGTGTGAAATCTATGAAAATTGTCAATCACGACAGTAGGTTTTGTACTTCGCAAAGTCTGTAACGCGGGAGCAGAGCTCAAAAAAATACTGACATAAAGGAGTGTTATTCAATGATTTATTTCATTTTGTTTCCAGGTAATTGCAAGGTGGTTTTTCAAGGTTGTCATTTGGGCAGGATAGGAGGGTGTAATTCCCCTCCCTTGAGTGCGACAAACACGTTTGATCAAATGTGTATAAAATACTGATATAAAAAGTGAAAATCGTATGTTGGCGGAGAATCACCCCCGAACAAAATCTAAAATGACTCTTTTAGCAACAAACCTATAGAGTTATGATAGCACATTGCTAGAGCGCTTACATTTGGTTTAAAGAATCAGATTTGATCCCAAGCCATGTGCGTTCTTAGTGGACTACATTGAGATAGATTCAAGTATGGAGACAGACGGAAATGATTTACATATGAGAGTTAATAATTTAAAAAAAAAAAAAAAAAAAGCATCCATGTAATTAACTTTTTGATTTTGTGAAACAAAAGGAAAGTTTTCCGATCTGCAAGGAGCACATCAGGAAGTTGTCGAATTAAGGTGGAGAATTCTTTTTAGAGCATCAGATGATTGCGAGGAGAAAGATCGATCTTAAGATATGCGGAAAAAAGAATTAAATCTTCAGCTTCCGAGACTAGTTTTGAACCACGAACCTCCTAGCTTTGACCCATGATTCCATCCATTTAGCTACAAAGAATTATACGCAGTTATTCATATACTTTTTCTTTAGTTACTTGAACATTCCCTTGTTCAGGAATACTTTTTAAGGCAGTAAAAGTTTACTACTGCGTTATATTTGATAGAATAGTCTGATAAAATAGTGCCAAATTCTCAGACATATATAAGCTTTTGTGAAGCTCTAGTGGCGAATGAAACAAACTGTTGTTAGACGTTTAAAAATAAAAAATAAGCTCAAAAATAATGTACGGAGGACAGGAATCTAAAACAGCTATAGTTTTCATGAATAGAGAAATTGAAGTACTTAAACTAACCCAATATAGTAACAATTGGATAACAACAGCTGAAGTTAAGTGTGGAAACATGAAATTCTGGCTAATAAATGCGTATTTCCAATACAGCTTAGAAACACGTGACTTCATAGACAAAATTCAAGAGATAATATGGCAAAGGAATAATACGGAAATATTAATCCTTGCCGATACAAATGCAAAATCAATCTTATGGGGTGCCCCGGAAACAGATGATAGAGGAGAAATAGTTGAAGATTTTGTAATGCAAAACGGACTTGTAATCTCAAACATAGGAAACAGACCAACTTTTGTAGGGAATAGAGGCAGCTCTCATATTGATGTGACATGCGGAACATTTGAAATAACAAGTAGGATTGAAAATTGGCAGATTGGAGATAAACTCACTCTCAGCGACCACGAAATAATACTATTTGATATGAAAATTGAGAAAAATGGAAAAGAGCAAAAAAAATTTAATATAGCTAAGACAAATTGGATTACTTTCAAGAACAAATTAAATCTACCCCAAATAAATGAAGATGAAAACTTGACCGAAATAATCAACGAAATTGAACAAGCAACAAAAAAAGCTTTCAAAGAGGCTACTCCGGAAAGTCAAGAAAGAAGAGTATATGAAGACTTTTGGACACCTAAACTACAAAGATTAAAAAGACTTGCAACGTCAGCCCGGAAAAGTTATCAAGCAACTTATAACCCAATACTAAAGGAAAGAAGATTAGAAAAATATAGAAATGCAAAGAATAAATATAAGGAAGCGATATTAGAGGCTAAGAAAAGAAGTTGGGATCTTTACCTCAAGAAAAATATTGAAATAGATCCATGGGGTGTTCCATACAAACTCATAACACAAAAAATAAACCCATTAGTATTAAATACAGTCAAGAAATTAGATGGATCATACACCTCAAACAGAGAAGAAACTCTAAAAGTTTTAGCGAACAAATTTTTTCCCAGAGATGAAAACAATAACGACACAGAAAGAAACACAGTACTAAGAAACAAAATGGGTGAACAACATACAGGAACTGTACCAGAATCGGACAAAGTCACTAACGAAGAAATAGAAAAGATCTTTAGAAAACTTAAAAACAAGAAATCTCCGGGTATAGATGGCATCAAAAACGAAATATACAAGAAGACTAAAGATTTATGGGTCCCCTACCTAACGAAGCTTTTCAATTTACTAATAAAGAAACAAGAAATTCCAGAGCCGTGGAAAGCATCAAAATTAATTATTCTCTCAAAAGGACCAGAAAGGGATCCATCAGAAGTAAACTCATATAGACCTATATGCTTATTAAAAAATATATCAAAAATTTTTGAGAGAGTAATATTAAACAGAATTCAAAAATACAGAAACGTAACTGAAGACAAACTACAATTTGGATTCAGAGTAGGAAAATCAACAGAAGACGCCATAAATACTCTTCTAGATGATATCAAAGAAAAGATATACGAAAAGAAATATGTATTAGCGCTCTTCATTGACATCGAAGGAGCATTTGATAATTTATGGTTTCCATCCTTAATTGAAAATGTAAAAAAACTGGAAATGCCAGCATACTTACTGAATTTGATAAGAAACTATCTAGAAAACAGAAAAATAATAATACCCAATGAAGAGGGCGACATAATAATTAAAACAGAGAAAGGATGCCCGCAAGGATCAATATTAGGACCCCTACTATGGGACATAGAATTACAACCTTGCTTGGAAAAAATAAACAAAAAGCAAGAAGTCGATAAAATAGTGGCATTCGCCGATGACGTCGTAATAACAACATCAGGAAACAGCCGAAGGGAATTAGAAGAAAAAGTTAAAAAGATAACAGAAACACTTGAAGAATGGAGTATGGAGAGTAAATTAACGATATCATCAAAGAAAACCAAATATCTAATTTTCGGCACAAAACTACAAAGAAACCCGACTATAAAATTAAATGGAGTAGGAGTAGAACGAGCGCAAAGCATAAAATACCTTGGCATAATGCTAGACGATAGACTAAAATTTGATGAACATTTGAAATATATAGTAAAAAGGGGAAACAGTGTAGGGAATAAATTGACTACTATTGCAAGAAACAGATACAGGCTACCATTAAAAATACTAAGACTATACCAAGAAACTATTTTGTCAGCTACCATGGCGTACGCATCCAGCGTTTGGATTGATAGACTATTAAGAAATAAGACTTACAGAAATCAAATCAATAGACCACAAAGAAACCTATTAATCAGAATGTCTGGAGCTTTTAACACTACTTCGCATAGCGCACTCTGTATAATCCTTGGTATCCAACCAATGAATTATGTGTTATTGCAAAGGGCAATTAATTACTGGTTAAGGAAAGAAGAGAAAAGGAAAATTAGAGAAATTTTTAACAGGGATCTAAAAGATGAGAAAGAAATTAACGACAACATAATACAACTATGGGATAAAGAATGGCAGGAATACAGTGGAGCGCAACGATTACATAGAATTTTTCCTAGCATCGTCGATAGACTAAAAATAAACCACTTAAATCCAACATATGGATTGGTTCATTATCTATCAGGCCATGGACCATACGAACAACACCTCCACAGAATCAAGTTAAGACCCAGCCCAACGTGTGAATGCGGAGAAGGAACTCCTGAGCACCATGTCATGTGGTGTCCATTATTAGAAGAAATTTTAGAACTAAGAACTCAAATAAGAGAAAAATCACTGAAAGAAATAATAGAAGTAGAGGAAGACTGCAAGAAATTGGAAAATTTGACAAATGAATACTCCGAACTAAGACGAAAAACTTACAGAAGAAGAATAGAAGGATAAGTGCAAGTGGAAGAATGTGTGAAGAAGTCCTCGGACCGGAGAAAAGACTCCTGGAATCCAAGCACTGGATCACCGTGCTTTCGCCGAGGACCAGAATGCGTGCTGCACCTCCAGCCTCTCGGTTTGGAAAGGAACTCCGGTGCAAGAGTGAATGTTGCGTGAGTGCATGAGTAGAGGTGAAGCGAGGATAGTGTCTCAGAGATAAATAATAGAACAACTCTCGCCAATAGGACGGCCCATCCCGGGCGTGCCGGCCGAAGGATAAAACGGACCAGGGCCTGCACTAAGTGCTCTGAGTGGGCCCTGGACCTCAAGCCAGCACAAATGGGTGGAAACTGGCATTGATACGCAACTGAGAACACTAAAGCATCAAAGCAAAAGTAACAGGAAACGCTTATATAGAAGCATCAGAAAATTAAAAGGTTTGAAAATGTGAAAATTTAGATAAAAGTAAGTGTAGCGTGTGTGTTTCATAGTGTAAGTACTAGTTGGTGAAGGTTAGTGATTTCATCAAAAGCAGTCAGTGTCAATAGTGAGTGTAGTGTAGTGTTGATGCAGGATAGTGAAAAGAGGTAAAATATAAAGGTGAAAAGCCAGTGTAAATAGTGCAAATGTGAAATAGAACACACAGGAGAGAAATGCAGGCAGAAACCAGAGAAACCAAACATACAGAGTGAAAACCTGAAGAAAAGAAGAAAGAAGAAGATGACCAATAGGTAAACACGAAAACACAAAACATACGACATTCAAAACAACACACACGTAACAAAATTAAACGCAAACTTAAACTCAATAAAACAAAAAAACACACAAAATCTCACAAGACTAGAAATGAGAGTAGAGTTAAGCAAATATTAAGTTTAGTTATTTTTTTTTTTTGTTTTTTGTTTTTTGTTCGTTTCATCTTTTTTTTTTTTTTTTTTTTTTTGGTCCAATCCCTTGTTTAGGTTTCACGTCCTTTTCCCCTTCCCTTTCCTTCTTCAAAATTATGAAATAAATAAACCCAAAAGAGAAATCATTCGCAATGATGGTACTTCGCCGGTTTTGAATGCTCAAGGCACCGGCTGACAGTAACGCGGCTGAGCGAATGAAATATAAAAAAAATATGTCATTTGGGCAGGATAGGAGGGTGTAATTCCCCCTCCCTTGAGTGCGACAAACACGTTTGATCAAATGTGTATAAAATACTGATATAAAAAGTGAAAATCGTATGTTGGCGGAGAATCACCCCCGAACAAAATCTAAAATGACTCTTTTAGCAACAAACCTATAGAGTTATGATAGCACATTGCTAGAGCGCTTACATTTGGTTTAAAGAATCAGATTTGATCCCAAGCCATGTGCGTTCTTAGTGGACTACATTGAGATAGATTCAAGTATGGAGACAGACGGAAATGATTTACATATGAGAGTTAATAATTTAAAAAAAAAAAGCATCCATGTAATTAACTTTTTGATTTTGTGAAACAAAAGGAAAGTTTTCCGATCTGCAAGGAGCACATCAGGAAGTTGTCGAATTAAGGTGGAGAATTCTTTTTAGAGCATCAGATGATTGCGAGGAGAAAGATCGATCTTAAGATATGCGGAAAAAAGAATTAAATCTTCAGCTTCCGAGACTAGTTTTGAACCACGAACCTCCTAGCTTTGACCCATGATTCCATCCATTTAGCTACAAAGAATTATACGCAGTTATTCATATACTTTTTCTTTAGTTACTTGAACATTCCCTTGTTCAGGAATACTTTTTAAGGCAGTAAAAGTTTACTACTGCGTTATATTTGATAGAATAGTCTGATAAAATAGTGCCAAATTCTCAGACATATATAAGCTTTTGTGAAGCTCTAGTGGCGAATGAAACAAACTGTTGTTAGACGTTTAAAAATAAAAAATAAAAAAAATGCGTTTAAGTACCACTTGGATTTGAACATGAAAAAGTGTTAGATGAAGAGTTAGTGTAAGGCACTCCTACATGGGTAGTTCTAAGTTCGAATCCCGACCGGCTTTTTAAACTATGCTCATAGTGTACATTCCAGAAGTTCAATATTGAATTAAATGTAGTCGCAGCTAGTTTAGGCCCAAATTATTTTTAAATATGTGATTTGTTATTACATGCTACTTAACTTGCGATGGTTAAATCTTAAAACCTTACTCATTTCCCTACATCATATCATGAAGTTTTGTACGACGACGACAGTCGCACGATAATACAATATTCCATTGTTACTGTAATGCATTTAAATATCTTTAGAAATTTTCAGGACTCATAGCGAGTCATTTTTTTTTATTTTAACTGAAAGTTATCGTTTTTCAAATTTGTCACTAAAAGTTACTTTTTTGGAAGGTAAAGTGATTTTTCGTGTGATTTATGTTTTGCATTGGCAGTTTTCTAAGAAAAATATAAAACTAATTGGAAAAAGGCACAAACTTGTTACTCATTACTCCTCTGAAAGCTTCAGTACTTGCTGCCACATGTGAAACAGTTAGCTTTTATACTTTCTAAAGCACAGTGGATGGTGGATGCTTAAGCTTCCAAGGTGGAGTCGAGAAACCTGTGTCTATTCTTTCTTCTATCATAATAATCTTTTATTTTTCTCTCGTAAGTTAACGCTCTGCTCAACGTTGTGTGTGTGTGTTTTGTTTATTTGTTTCATGTTCGTCTTGTGTTATGCTGCTTGTATGTTTTTCTTAAAGAGTAGGTGATGAATTTGAATATATCATGGCTTTGAGAACTCTCAATGCTAGGTTAAATATAATATCTGGGATGAAAAAAAATTAGGAAATAAACCGGAACTGGTTCCACTTACTCAGAAACTTCTTACATCTGCTAAGTCTGCTTACCGTAACTACAAAGCATACTTAAAAAACCTAAGAAAGGAGGAAGCTCAAAGAGAAGAAGTAAAGAAGAGAAGATGAAACGAAACAACAGACAGACGTGATGGAGAAATTGACAAAGGAAAAAAAGGAGCGTGATGAGATTTTAGTCACTTTTTCGTGTGCTTTTCGTCAATTTTTGGTCACTTTTCAACTATTTACAAGAGACCAGACCACTATGAGCCCTGAATTTTTGACCCAGGAAAAAAAAAAAAACTCGATTATACGATGCAACATTTGACTCCTGGATTAATTTGAAACGCATTTAGTATACATATGAATTACCATCGGAAAAATGTACTGTGGGGAGTAAGAAGCTGAAACCATTTCTAGAAGAAGGGTGACATATAAAAGTAATAGAATGCGAGAAATATTAGTGTCTAATTCATAGTTTTCGACGTCGCAAAGATGAATAATGACAATTCCGATGCTGCTTAAGTCGAATTATATGTCCAAAGTTTGTACCACTGATAGGGGGCTAGAGGGGAGAACCAGTGATGATTTCAGAACAGTTCGTTTGCAGTGGCGAAGGGTCGTAAGAGGCCTGGCCTACCTATTTACTTTCAGAAATTATAATATATAAATAATTCATTTTCCTTGCACAGAATGTTTAATAGTTTTGTAAGTTAAAAAAAAAATATTGTTCGATAAAAAAAGTCGTGGTTAGCATCATTGCTGAGAGGCTCACCGAGCAGTGTCTCAGGCGGCAGTAGAACTACCGCCAAGCTACTCAGAATATCCCGCGAGAGAACGTGTTGGTAATAACCTGCGAAAGAGACCGGCCTCAGCGCATATCCACTTTCGTTTCTACATAAAGCGTTTCTCTCGAGACCTTTGATTTCGATTCGATTATGTCACAAGTAAAGGGCAAGAGAACGTGGGCCCTATTCCGTACCAATTTTGCGAACTCTAACGCAACGCAAAAGCTGGAACAAGCAATTCTAAAGGTGCTACGCTTATTATCGCAAACTAATGCCCTTTTATTCCGTTACGTTGGTGCAAACCTGTACGAAATCTGACTCGAGTTCATTAGAATTGAGTGGAGTGTGTGTTTGAGATATTGAGTGACATTTTTTTTCTTACATTTGCAAAAGTGAATGAGAGAAAATGTCAGTAAGTGAAGAATATGAACATAATATAATTCCTATTAAAGAATTTTCTGTCAGTGGTCAGTGAAAATTAATGTGTCATTAAGGAACCAAGACCAACTCCTGTGTTGAAAATAGAACAAACAGAGGGCAAGAGAGTTCTGCATGCATTGGTACAAAACATTATTTGTAGTTGTTAAAATAAAGAGCAGTGTATGAAAAATATTTCTGATTCAGCTTTAAAACGGGAATCAAGTGACACTCAAAATGACTTGATTGAATGCTTGTCATGTGTTTTGAACAATATAATTAAAGACGAAACTTCCAAGCAAAGTTTGTTTTAGTACAAGTAGACTAAACAATATACGTTTTTTGTGAAGCACAGATAATGTGATAGTTCATCTTCCCCACCCGATCACGCCCAATTAAAACAATTAAATTGCATTACGGTGAATTAAGATAAGCTATGAGTCTCATACGTGCATTTCATTATGAAAATTGAGATCCAGATCGAATAAGTGCTGTCGACGGACTACAATTACGTTAAATTATGTGAATTTGTCTTCTTGTGTTTCTGTAGTAAAATATTCGTCTGATCTGTTTCATTATTATTATTATTATTATTATTATTATTATTAGTAGTAGTAGTAGTAGTAGTAGTAGTAGTAGTAGTAGAAGTAGAAGAATATTGGGCCTACCCTCTTGAAACTATCACCCTTCGCCACTGCTCGTTTGGGGTGGATTTCAATACATTGGGAGTTAAAAGTAGTAATGCATAAATACTAACATCAATTGGGAACGATCAGAGATGTGATTTCTGGGAAATTGTTCTCCAGAGAGGTATTACCTCCTGATCACTCCCTAAAATCGTTACTACTTTTCAGGGACGTAGGCAGAAAATTTATTACAGGGATTGAAAGCTTTTTGAGGGGTTCAAATTCAATACGACACACTGTACTAAAATGTTGAAAATTAGGTAAATTTTATAAAAAAAAATGTGACTTCGGAAGGGGAGGCTCTGGAGCGCCAGGACCTATATCCTGTGTATCTCGGCTGCTCTGAATTGCCATAATTCTCTTCAAATGTATAACATAGAATAAAATATAAATAGAAAATATATTTAATTTTAACTAAGAAGTAGAAAATGAAGTTGAAGGACATTTTTTAAACAAATACTTGAAAAGAAAAACGTAATTTTAAAACTATTTTTCATTTATATATAGCTAAAAGAAAACTTGAAGAGCGTTCATCTGGGGTGCCATTATTCATCCATTCGAATACGAAAACTATGAATTCGACAACAATATATTTCGTATTCTATTACATTTACATATCATCCTCTCGTAGGAATGGTTTCAGTTTCTTACCCACCCACACCCAAAGTTTACTTTTCTGATGATAATTTTACGTTCACTAAATTAGTTTGAAATTCCTCCGGGAGTCCATGTTGCATCGCATGGTCCATAGTACTTTTTTTTTAGTCAAAAGTTTCTAAATATTTATATATTACAATAACAACGGAATAAATAGAATATTGTATTACCATCCGACTGTCGTCGTTGTGCAAAACTTCATGATATGAAGTAGGAAAACGAGTTAAATTAAGGTTGTAAGATTTAATATCAAAGTTGAAACATCACAAGTTATAAAGAAAAGCATGTAACAACAAATCTTATATTTGAGCTTAAACTAGCTGCGACTATATTTAATTCAAAATTGAACTTTTGGAATGCACAGTATGAGCATATCGAGATAGGCGTGGGAGTGCTTTACACTAACCATTCATCTAACACAATGACGTAAAAACACTGTTTTTCATGTTCGAATCCAAGTGACACTCTTGTGCACTTTTCCAATGCTTATTTCTTTTTAGAAGTGTAACGTTTACGACAATTTATTTTCATTTGCCACTAGAGCTCCGCAAAACCTGATTTATGTCTTGAGTATTTGGCATTATTTTTTCAGGCGTTTCTATCAACTGTAACCCAATACAGTAGTAACAAAATTTTACTGCCTTAAAAAGTATTTCTGCTCAAGGGGAATTTCATGTAGCTAAAGAAAAATATATGACTGCGCACAGTTCTAGCTGAATGGGTCGATAGCTAAGAGGTTTGTGGTTCAAAACCCGTCTCGGAAGTTGAAGATTTAAATTCTTCCTTCCGCAGATCTTAAGATCTTTCTCTTCCTTCGCAATCATCTGATGCTCTAAAAAGAATTCTCCACCTTAATTCAACAACTTCCTGAAGTGCTCCTTGCAGCTCGGAAACTTTCCTCCTTTTGTTTCACAAAATCACGAATTTCGTCATTATACGGATGCTAATTATATATATACAGGATAGTAGGGAACTCCACCGACAAAATTTGGGAGGTGATTCCCGACACCGAAACAAGAAAAAAAAAGTCCTGTTGCACTTTTCTCTAGGACACATAGTTTCGGAGCTACATGATGCCGAAAACGTGACAAAATACAATTTAGAGCGCTATATCTTATCTATTTCGCATGATAGAGGCAAGGCGGCATGGTCACCTCAAAGGAACGAAACCTGCTCTATTCAAAGATGGGTATGTCGCAATCGTGAAATCAGTGCACAAGGGATTCCCCAAAGGAGTAGGTACTCCCGGATAAACTGCCAGGTAAAGATACGTCAAAATAGGCGTGAATGGATAGATTTCCCACCTGGTAACCATAATTAGTTGTAACCATGTCGAAATCTCAGAGACGAATTGATGGACGCGTCATATTAGGTATGTGTGGTTGCATAACCACCAGGTACTGATGGTGACCAACAATGAAGTTGTGGATATGAAGTGTGGGTGAATACACTTCGGGAGGTGACTTCAGAACTGAAAACAAGGAAACAAGTCATGAACAGAAGTCGAAAGAGGCGGCGTGTTCCAGCAGGAACCGAGCAAAAGATCGCCCACACACCCTGGGTAAAGTAGAATATCTCCCGAACGAATTGAGATAGTGACATCGGTCTACAAAATGAGAAAGAAAATCATACTCAAGGGAACTGATGGTGCAAACTGAATGGAGCAGATGGAACTGCGCAATGGGAGTCCATACAGGAAGAAGGGGATTCCGCAAAGCAGACATGGTAGGGGCAGTGAAAAGTGAGAGACGTATGTACTATGACGTGTTACGTACTATGGCTTACGTACGAACTGTGGGGTGAGAGCTGGAAAAGTGGGGATTTCCCATTGCAGCGTCGGGGACTAATTCAAGGGAACACCGCCGGACATGGGTGTTGGCGCAGCGGTTCCTCAATAAGCAGAGGACGCAGACATTGCAGGGCCGAGAATCGCAGTAGGCCCTACCGAGTAGGCAACTGAGGCATGGAAGACATGGACAAAAGTAAGCATGTGTACAGGCAAACATGGACTGTATATTCAAGGATGATACACTACAGCTCGTACTGGTGTCCGTGATGAATAAGTATCACAAAGAACGACACTAAAGGTTTCAGAAGTCTTACAACTGTCTTACCTGTGGCAACACTAAAGAAGATGCTCAAAATGACGTCCACCACTCCGAACACAGGCATTCAGACGTCGTCGCACAGACCGGTGCACACGTCGAAACGTATGTAGTTCTTCTCGCAAAGCGTCACAAGTGACTCGGACGCGTTGTTCCAACGTTTGGCCATCAGATACCGGAGTAGCATAAACAACATTTTTGAGGAATCCAGAGGGTTTAAATCCGGCGACTGGGCAGACCATAACATAGGATCGCCACGGCCGATCCACTTGCCCGGGAAAACAGTGTTCAAAGGATCACGCAGGGGACGACAGAAATGCGCCGGGGCACCATCGTGCATATACCACATACGTTGTCGTAAGACCAACTGCACATCCTCCAGAAGTGTAGGAAGTATCTCGCGCAAGAAGTTCAAATAGGTCCAGTGAGTCGTTGTGGAAGAACAACTGGTCCAATGAGAAGGTCACCCACAATCCCTGCCCAAACGTTGATACAAAACTGGTGCTGGTGGCGGGCCTGTACCATTCCATGTCGATTATCCACACCACAAATGGCTATTTTGAAAATTGCATCCAATCCAAACTGGGCTTCATCTGTGAACAAAATGGAGGAGAGAAAACCGACAGTTGCTGCCACCAAATGGAGACAACCGACAGTTGCTGACAACAAAAGTCCAGCCTGGGCGGAAAATCCCCTGGCGATAGTCCCTGTACCTGTTGCAAATGATAGGGGTAAAAATTGTTGGCATGAAGGATCGACAACACCCTCTCATGACTGACATTATGCTGACGGGCAAGATCCGTGGAACTTACACTCGGGTCATCGAGCACATGTCGTAAAATACGTTCTTCGACATACACAGTGCGTTCCACACGTGGTCTTCCCGTGTCATACATGGCAGGGTGAAACGTTTCGGTCTCACACAAACGACAAAACAGCGTTGTAAACGTTGTATGATGCGGTTGGCGTCTATTGGGATATCGATCGTTGTATAATGGGGCTGCCTGCCTACCATTACCATGTGCTTCTCCATACACAAAAATCATCTCGGCCTGTTCCTGATTAGTGTAATGGGCCATTGTCATAACACACTACACTATGAACATGATTCACAACACACGACGTAGTAGTTGCCCACTTCAACTTCACGGATGACTTTGACAGAGAAGGTAAAATGAAAATGAAATCTTTGAGTTTTACGTCCCACGGTTATGCCGGTTAGGCTAAAGGAGACGGTGATTATGAGAGATGAGTGAAAATGGTGGAATGAAGAAAGTGGGAGGAAACGGGAGAACCCCGAGAAAACCCACGAGCACGGTGTTTGTCCACCACAAAGTTCACTTGGCGGGGGCTGGGATCAAACCCGGGACCCCAAGCACCAGAGGTGAACGCTCTACCACTGAGCCACCGCGCCCCCCAACAGAGAAGGTAGGTCTGCTCAATGGTGATTTATTGTTTGTTGGTTGTGCACTCAGTGTTTCTTCAGTGCTAACTCCTTGTGCATCGGAATGACCCGGACTGGCAACTTGGGATCCTCTCGAGGCAAATCAACGAAGTACGTATGTAGTGTGGTTTAGCCGTATGGTAGCTATGGCCCTCTGTTTGTGACCGTGCAATGTTCCCGATAATAGTCAATGTTTTGCTGTCAGCAGTGATCGAATAAACGAGGGGGATGCAGGGGCAATCATCCTCACGTAAAAGCTTATCCCCGGCTTATACCATGAAAATAACATAGTATCCCTGGCAGGAATAATTAATATCACTGCATTGTTGGTTACCATCAGTACCTGGTGGTTATGGATCTTCGAAACTACCGCTAATTTTAAAGTTTTAAAAAATAATATCTTGAAAACAAATAATATTATTGGAAAAACAAAAACATAGTGCACTAGATAATATTCTGCATGTGATACCGTTATCACAACTCACCCATCTTCTTTGGGTGTGCCGCTATTTACAAAACCCGCAAAAAATGCTAAATCTTTCGGCAGTTGCAAATGGAAAGCAGATAAGTGAGTTGTGATGACGGTATCACATGCAGAATCATAATATCTAGCGCACTGTTTTTGCTTTGCCAATATTTGTATTTATTTTGAACATATTACAGAAAAACTATAAAATTAGTCGTAGTTTAATTTTCGCTGTGGTGAAGTCCCTTATGCAACCAGACAGCGAATATGACGTGTCCCCCATTTCGTCTCTGTTTGAGATCTCGGCATGGTACAACTAATTATGGTTACCAGGTGGGAAATCTATCCATTCACGCCTATTTTGACGTATCTTTACCTGACAGTTTATCCGGGAGTCCCTACGCTCTTTTTGGGAATCCCTTATGCACTGATTTCACGATTGCGACATACCCATCTTTGAATAGAGCAGGTTTCGTTCCTTTGAGGTGACCATGCCGCCTTGCCTCTATCTCTCGAAATAGAGGAGATATAGCGCTCTAAAGTGTATTTTGCCACGTTTTCGGCATCATGTAGCTCCGAAACTGTGTTCTACAAAAAAGTGTAAAAGGACTTTTTTTTTTCTTGTTTCGGTGTCGGGAATTACCTCCCGAATTTTGTCGGTGGAGTTCCCTACTACCCTGTATATATATATATAGGGTGTCCGGTGAGGAAAGTCAAAGATTTTGGGAGGTGATAGGGGGTCATTCTAAGCAAAAATGCTTATGTGAACACAGGGTCTGTTTTCCCTCATTCCGGAGATAGGGGTGGGGGTAACTTTTTTGCCTCTTGCACTTGCCGATTTTCGTTTGAAACATTCTAGTACATACTGTAGTTGGGGTTATGTTAGATATTATATCTCGTTTGAAAGCTAGTGAAGCAGGCTTGCAGGTGGTATACATATTGTTCCAGTACTGCATACAAGTTGGAAATAATTGAGGAAAATTTTTCGAATTTCCCTATAAAATTCCCTTAAAAAACAATTTTGCACTGTTCTTGAGTGGAAACACTGTTGCTAGAGGAACGGTATCAGATTAGGCGAAAATAATACTGTACGAAAGATCCAGGTGAGGTGTCAAATATTTAGCTTCATTAGAAGTCGTAAAAAAATCTTTCTTACTCCTTACTCTGATAACATGACAATGTTTCAACTTTCCATACATGACAATGGTTATCAATATTAATAAACGAATGTTTTTATGCAAAACTAGAAATACAATATTCCCTAACATATGAGAGCTCGACATTTCTATGAGGAAACACTAATTACAGTTCTGAACAACATATGGCAGTGAAAGAACCCACTTGAATTAAAGTTTTCGTACAACATACTACATTAGAATGTCAATTGCAATAGGGTTGTCGAAGTCATAAATAATTACTTCTAATACATAAACAATAATGCATAGTGATAGAGACGTAAACCTACTAGCGTCAATTTTCAACATAATTTTACGCGTGCAGCAAATGAGCAAATGTGCAAAGATATCACCATAATCGTCAATGCAATTTGCAGTGCGCGTCAGTACACGCAGTGTTGCCCGATTGATGTCTTCTCGGCACTCTGACGGTGTTGAATGCTTTAAGAATGATCTGAATTAACTGTTCTCGTAAGTTGGCCTTTCGTGTGTATACAACGTCCTACAACCACCCCCATAAGCAAAAGTCTAAAGATGTAAGATTCGGGGAGCAGAACGGTCAGTGAATAATCGACCTCCGTCCTCCGAGACCCATCCACCGATTAGGAAACTTGGAGTCAAGATATTGACATACAGCTTGTGTTGCATGAAAAGGAGCCCCGTCGTGCTGGAAGTACATGGACGCCCGAGTTTGAAGAGTCACATCTTCTAGTAGTACTGGTCATTCATGGCGCAGGAAATGCAAATCATATTCACCGGTCACACGATGGGGCAGAAAATACGGACCAATGAACTGATCACAGATAATCCCCATCCAAACATTTACAGAAAATCGTTCCTGATATTGTCTTACCCTGGTTGCCCTAGGATTTTCGTCACTCCAACGATGCCAGTTGCGGGTGTTGTTCGTCTCATTCCTGTTGAAAGTGACCTCATCGTGAACAAGATGAATGGCAAAACCTTAGGATGCTCCTGTACTCATTGGGAGAAACCAACATGTAGTTCACTATCTCCTGGATGGAGATGTTGCACTCTTTGGATATGGAGCGGATGAAGCCATTCCCCTCGCAGTACATCATGTACACTCATGTCCAAAATGATTGTCGCATATCTATAACTGTCTTCTTGTAAGAATATAATTTGATAATGATTTTGCATAGCACTTTTAATACTGATACTGTGTGTACAATCGGGAAATGTATATTTGTGGTAAATTTCATAGGAAAAGAATTATAAATTCGAAGATTAGAATGAGTAAAATAAAATGTTGCTAAATGGACGAGTAAGTTTTATTTTCGTTTCATTGTTCTTATTTACTGCTCTTTTGACACGAAATTTGCCAAATACATGTCTTTGCTCATTATACACATAACTAACATTATAAGAAATACGGGGCGAATTCATTATCAAATTATATTCCTACAACAACATATTTATAGACATGCGACAATAATTTTGGACATGAGTGTACATACCGTACGTGGAAGTTCAGGTTGATTAGAAAGTCTCCTAACGCTGGAGGTTGGACTTCGCTGTACAGTCTGAATAACGTTGTCTTCTTGTTGAGGAGTGTATTTTGAGGCTCGTTCAGATGTTAGCTTTACGCAGGGGAAGCTCATCAGTTTCCCGCAGTTTAGTATACACGTGTGTAAAGACCCGTGCAGTAGGCACTCTGCGGCGAGGAAATCTTCACTGGTATTCTTCCACCTCACCTTTGCCATTACCATTACAAAACCCGTAGCCGTACATCATATCTGCATATTCAGCGTGGGTGTATTAAAACGAAATTCTACTACAACACTGTCTAACTTCTTTCACAGTCTACACACAAGCACTTTGCACTTTCTCACGGACCGAAACTGCTGCTATCACTTGCACACACGAGATAAAATAACTAAGAAAGAGCCCTTTTAAGTTAATAAGTTGTGGTGTGCCGCTTGCAGAAGAAAAAATCCAAAAACATTTCGAGGGAATTGAGCATAAGAGTGGCAACGTCTCTGTTGGATGTACGTGAAACAAGCAAAATGTTTGTGTGCATTATAAGTAATTATTCATGATTTCGACAGCCTGATTGCAATAAACATTCTGATCCTGTTGTAGTATGTCGTACGAAAACTTTAATTCAAATGGGTTTTGTTTCACTGCCATCTATTGTTCAGAACTTTACTGTTTCCTCATAGAAATGTCGAGCTCTCGTGTGTTAGAGAATAGTATTGCATTTCTCGTTTTGCATAAAAACATTTGTTTATTAACATTGGTAACCATTGTCATCTATGCAAAGTTGAAACATTGTTATGTTATTAGAGTAAGGAGTTAGGAAGAATTTTTTTTTTTTTTTTTTTTTACGGCTTCTAATGAAGTTAAAAATTTGACACCTCACCTAGATCTTTGATATGAAATATCATTTTTACCTAATCAAATACTGTTCCTCTAGTAACCGTGTTTCCACTCAAGAACACTGCAAAATTGTTTTTAAAAGGGAATTTTATAGGGAAATTCGAAAAATTTCCCTCCATTATTTCTCACTTGTATGCAGTAGTGGGACAATATGTGTACCATCTGCAAGCCTGTTTCACTAGCTTTCAAACGAGGTATAATATGTAACATAATCCCAGCTACAGGGTGTGCTAGAATGTTTCAAACGAAAATCGGCAAGTGCAAGAGGCAAAAAGTTACCCCAACCCCTATCTCCGGAACAAGGGGGAATAGACCCTATGTTCACATAAGCATTTTTGCTTAGAATGACCTCCCCTATCACCTCCCAAAATCTTTGACTTTCCTCACCTGACACCCTATATATATATATATATATATATATATATATATATATATATATATATATATATATATAAATTTGCATATGTAAATCATCCCCCTCTGTCTCCATACTTGAATCTCTCAATGTAATCCACTATTAACGCACATGGCTTGGGATCAAACCTTTGGCCCTTGAAACCAAATGTAAACGCTCTAGCAATGTACTATCATAACTCTATAGGTTTCTTGCTAAAAGGAGCGTCATTTTAAATTTAGTTCGAGGCTGATTATCCGCTAACAAAATTTTCACTTTGTTACTTTCGAAGCTTCTCGGAAGCTGAGACCAAGGAAGTATTGCCAGGGCAGAATATTGTGGATGTTAAGCGAATGCACATCCTGAAGTGTGGTGAATTACGATCTACGGATTAATGTATCATTACGTTTGACATCCCAGACGCACCTGCTATTCTTACTGTAGCATATTATGGCATAAAGATACATTCCGCTTGCGCTGTTTTAAATGGAATTTTCATCTAGGTCATGCAATACCTCTGCCATATGTGGCAATTGTTTGGACGTAGTACATGGTCCAACAGTAAGAGACCGAGCAGCATATCCGGCTTGATCTCACGACTGACATTCATAGACGAAAAAGCAATCCATGATCTCATGATTACTGAAAAGATTTCCGCCGATGAGGCCAAGCGCCGCACCAAACCAGCGCATATTTTCGCCTCCACTTATTAATCTGCTGTGAATTCGACTCGTTCGCATAGAACACACTGTTGATACCAGCACTGAGATGTCTTTCTATTGCGGCAACTGTGAATATTGCAGGGGTGCCCACAAGGGGGGGCTATGACGCAAACTGCGTCATTGAAATATTTGGGGGGGTTAAAATATATATAAATATGTTTGATGAGGGGGGGTAAAATTAATCGAAAAGAAGATTTTTTTTCATGGAAGAACACCTACGGATAGACAATTGGGGGGTGCGTCATAGACATAAGGGGGGGCACCACTGAATATTGCATAGTAGCCACCAATATCCATTGCTATCCAAACCACCACCACTACTACTGAAGAAATTCCCGGGATTGTGTTACAACGATCCTTGAGGGAACAGTTCTTGAAGTGTACAATACCTTCCACGTCAAAACTACCTAAAAAGCCGACTGTTAAAGAATCACTCCACATCTGACCGAGCAGTAGAAAGATCTATTAAATATCAGGCTGTTGCTCTTTCCACCTCTATTATGAAACAAAACATTCACATCAGAAATCTTTGAATTCTCCTCATAAGGAAAAAATCATTGTCCAGGGAGTAATCTACAACTAGGGATGCGCTCGAGTCGAGTCGAGACAGAATTTTCCAAACAAAATTCGAGTCGAGACACAGCTCTCCCAATAGAAAAATATATATTTTTCGAGTCGAGACATCACTTTTACAGCACATTTTCGAGACGAGACAGGCTCAAATCTTGTCTCGTGCGCATCCCTATCTACAACCCTCGAACACCCCCTAACACCCCCAAATTTCTTTACACACACCCCTGGGGAAAAGGAATACTCCCCCAAAGTCAATTGTATCAATCAGTAGAGCCTATCATATAGGTTATTTATTACATCAAGTTAAAAAAAGATTTAGCATTTAGGAAAGAAGGCAATATTCTTATTTATTTATTTCACTTCAAAATATGAAGCCACCTCGTTCTCATGTACGGTTTCGAGAACCATATGACATCATTGTTTCGGGCGGTGTTTCGATCAAAACAATTGACACAATAGACCCGCTCATACCTACCCTCCTGGGCTCTGCGGTAGTTTCCGAGAAAAGAAATTGATGGACAGATTCAGATGACTGAAATTGGGGATGGGGAATATCATAACTCAAGATGAGGTGAGTTTTGTTGTTGTTGTTGTTGTTGTTGTTAGCAGGAGAAAATAACGGTTTTGAACTTGGTTTTCTCTTTGTATTAATATGAAATCTTCGAACTTATTTTCCTATTCGTGTTAATATGAAGTTTTATTTTAATGATCCAATGTACAGAAATTAATCTATTACATTTTTTTTTTTTTTTTTTAGCTGATTGAGTTCTATAAATGAAAGCTGCGATGGAGAGGTGAACATGGAACCAGTTACTCTTGTTGTTTTCTTTGAGTTTGTTTAAAAATGTATTTCACTATTCTGAGAGCACACCCCTTTTATTTTGAACACCCCCTCAAGTAAAAATTTCTGACGTACGTACTGTCACTGTCCCACACAGTGTTTCTGTATGTTGGAAGTTATGGTGGTTGATAATTTCCTTTTCAAAGGTAAGACGAAAAAGGAGAAACATACGAAAACTTAAGTCGTTCTTAACCATTCGGGGATTTTATGGTACAATTTGTACCATACGCGTTTTTCATGGTACATTGCGTTATAACTCTCCTATTTGAGCTTTTTCGTCCGGTTCTTTTTATTTTTTTTCAAGTTCAGAGGCATTGTAGAAGACATTACGTATGGTTCCACACCTTCCTGCGTCCAGATATAGGAGGTGATGACGTCATAAGTCTAAAATATATTTTTTTCATTTATTAAGCCTATGTTCAATATTTTTTGGCGGGCTTATTTTTGCACGTAGAAGATTGAAATTTTGCACAAACATTCAGTCCACCGAGTAGTATTTACCAGATTTTTTTTCAGATTTGTGAGTTAAAACAAGAGGGGAACCAGAGGGTCAAAGGGTTGAAAAGAGGGATATTTTTACCCCAAAATCCGTTTCTTCGGGATTTACCCGCCTTATATACATGATGGAGACACATGAGTCATACCGTCTGAAAGGCAATTTTATTCCGAAGAGAATGATGTGCGAAACATGACCCTAGGGTAATTAGGGATGTCTCCGGGAATTTAAAAAAAAAATCCTTCTGTATACGGGAAAATGGTACATTGTCGGTATATATATTTTTTGGAGGGCTTACTTTTGTACCTAGAAGATTAAAATTGTGCATAAACATTCAGCCTACCTAGTAGTATTTATCAGATTTTTTCAGATCTCTGCGTTAAAACAGGGGGGTCCAGAGGGGCTAAAAGTTGAAAAACGGGACATTTAGACCCAAAAATCCCTTTCTTCGGGATTTTCCCGCCTTATATACACGATGGAGACACGTGAGTCATACCGTATGAAAGCCAGTTTTATTCTGAAGAGAATGATGTGCGACACATGACACTAGGGTAATTAGGGATGTGTCAGGGATTTATCAAAATATACTTCTGTATAGGGGAATATGGGGCAATGTCGGTATATATATTTTATGGCGGGCTAATTTTTGCACCTAGAAGATTGAAATTGTGCACAAACATTCAGTTCACCGAGTAGTATTTAATAGATTTTTTTCCAAATTTATGCGTTAAAACAGGGGGTCCAGAGGGGCTAAAAGTTGAAAAAAGGGATATTTAGACCAAAAAAATCCCTTTTTTCGGGACTTTCCCGCCTTAGATACATGATGGAGACATGTGGATGGTACCGCCTGAAAGGCAGTTCTATTCTGAAGAAAATGATGGGCGAAACATGACCCTAGGGTAATTCGGGATGTCTCAGGATTTTTTTTTTTATCATAATGTTTTGTGGTAATTTGGGGCATTGTGGGAATCTTTCATAAAATTTCTCCCGCCCTTACTATTCAAGATAGAAACTTGAAATTTGGCACACACATTCAGTATACCAAGTACTATTCATCAGATTTTCTTTTAGATGGCTACGTTCACACAGGGCCGCTCCAGGGGGGGGGGGCGAAAGTGCGAGAAAAAATTTCCCTTCGAAATTTTCCCTTTGACATCATTTTTCCCACTCCAAGTATATGGTATGAGCATGCAAGTGGTACAATTTGAAAGCCAGCTCCATTCTGAAGAGACTAAGGTATGAACCATGATTCTAGAATAAATAGTGACGATGCAGTAGCTGCTTGACTGAAAGTCTAAAAAATAGCCCAAAAAGCCGGAATCTGGAAAGGGTTAATTCTTACCCTGAGTGTCTATTCCACTTACTTCGAAACAGCAATTGCCATTTTCTGTCGCCGAGGAAGTCACTGCGATTCGCTCTTCTGTTGTGTCCAACTACACTGCAACTATGACAGTCTGCAACGGTTGTGCGGCTGGCGCAGTAGCAATTGGAATACAGGACGAATATAGTTTAACTTCCATCCAGGTGAACAGCGATTTCCAGGTTCTATCTGTTAGTTTCCTTTCGACAACTGATCACTTCGTGCAACATCTACATCATTTGAAGCTTTTACATCGGTTGATCTAGATCGCACTTATCAACGATTCCCACATCCAGCTATTCTGGTGAGAGACTTTGTTTTAAGAACAGTGGGCTTCCCTTATACCGAGCCTTGAGATCGACAAGGGATAACTTTTCTAGACACTGTACATCTTAAATTACGTATGGCAGTTCAACAACACATTTTACCACTGCTACAGCGACATTTTCACATTGGAATTTTTCTGTCTGGAGCCCACGACTTGCAGTTACTGTTCAGTGGCATGTCGACAACCTTTTATGTGGCAGTGATCACTTTCGATCATTCTTACTGGGCTGCTTTACAATTTTTCATTTTCCTCGTTAAAATCTCCACTACAGAATTGGGAAGTTTTCTAGTAGCTTTGCATTTATTTCAGACACCCAGCTTTATTAATAACACCTTGAGGCCTTTGACGCAAGTGTGCCTCGATTCCTTGATTGAGGTTCGCGAAAACTTACTGTATCGTGGTGGTCGAAAAATTATATGAAGCTATTGTTGTATTATGCCGAGCACACTTCGTCGCTTTAATCGTGCTACTGTTGACAATTTGGAATTTCGTCGCCTTCGTGTCAGAGCACCGTACTTGGTTAAACAAGTGATATTATGTGGCTGACGCGGCTGTATCCAGTTTAACTATAGATAGTTTAATGAGTATTATTTGGTCCAAACTTCCACGTCCGTTAACGTTTCTGCTATGATCACTGACCAAAAGCAGATTGCCAATGAGCTGGGCATGCAGTTTTTAATTTGCGAATTATTCGTATGACTTCCTACAAGTTAAGACAAATGTAGACCTTTAAAGTTACGTTATTAAATTTACAACTTATCTTTTACTGCTGCTGAACTTATCACTACTCTTATTGGCATTAAACATACTGGGCCTTATGCAGACTCGTTCTGACGCGTGATTAGTGCCGTACTAAAGAGTTCGACTAACATGTTTCCTGCAGTAGTCAGGCCTTTAGTATGACGCTAATCATAGGTCAAAACGACTCTGCATAAGGGCCAGTAATTCTGGACCATACCCTATACATTATTCTATGCTTCACAATCTTTCTCCTACTGACACAATAGGCCTTTATAATCGTATTTGAATTGAGAGATCCTTTCCTGCAGCCTGGCGTGAAGTTTATATTCTTCCTATTCTGAAACCTAGGAAATCGGTTACGTCCAACTCCAGTTATAGGTCAATTACTTAATCAGTTCTAAATGAAAGTTATCGTAGAAAATGATCAATGCATGCTTAGTATGGTACTTGGAAACTAACTCCTTGCTTTCCAATCTCCAATGTAGTTTCCCTAACTTTCGTTCCACTACTGATGAACTTGTTCCCCTTGAAAGTGCAATCCAGGATGCTTTTCCTCATCACCAACATGTGATCTTCCGAAGATTATGACACTACTTGGCGTTATGGAATTTTACGTCAGCTATTTTGGGGAGTACGAGGCTGTATGGATTTCTTTGTTTCTTGGTGATCCATACTTTTGAGTCCGATTACGATCCACACTCTTCAACTGCTTCTTGCTAGAAAATGGTGTTGAACACATACTCGCTCCCGTTCATGGAATGTATGTGGACAATCTGGCAGTTTATTACTGCTCTTGTGATCTCCGTGTTGCCAATAGACAATTAACTCAGCACTATGAACATGCTTTCACCTTGGTCGACCACTGGATCTACTTTCGTTCCTTACGCAACTGCACATTTTATCCAGATCTTTACCTTGACCGTTGCCCTTTGTTGATAACATTCGACTTTTCGGCCTTCAGTATGTCACCGACTGTCTTGGGCAGTCCATCTACGAGAGCCACAATATCACTGTCTACAAGCACTCAATCGTTTGAAAGTGTCTCATATTTCTTGGTGTGCTGATTGATTGTCCTAAGTCTGTATTTTCCCTACTCCATTCGAAGTTGGACTATGGATGCATTGTTTATGGATCTTCGAGACCTACCACGTTACGCCAACTAATCACATCATCTTGGCATACGTTTAGTGACAAGTGCATTCCGTACCAGTTCTATTCTCAGTTTGTATATTAAAGCGCACGAGCCATCTTTAACTCAGCGTTGTCATCGGCTAATGCTATTTCGCTAATCTAAAATCAATACCTCACCATGCCTCATCTTTTGCATTGGATGCTGGAGAGTGCTGCCAATGTTATCAGGCATAAACCAATTGGAATTCGTGATCTGAAATTTTTAGATGACCTTGCCGTTGAAGTCCCCCCTTTATCAGTTGGATTTTCTAGCTACACCCCTACGGAAAGTATTTCATCCAGCTATTTTTATCTGGCCCAGCACAAGAAGGAAGGCACCAGCAGTGAAGAATTTGAACAAGAGTTTCGCTCCCTCGTACAGAAACTGACTGCGTTTTTTACTGATGGTTCAAAGATGCTGATCTTGTCGGATGTATCTTTTCTTTACAACTACACGTACTTGTGATTTTAAAATACTCACCTTTTCTTCATTATTCACTGCTGAAATGGTTCCAGTTTTACAAACTTTACGTTACGTCTCTGCTCCTCATATGCAGGATTTTAATCTGTTGCGACTCTCGAAGTGTAGCCTCCTTGACTCTCTTTTTGTCCAGCATATTCTATTATACCGTAGACTATTAGCACAGGGACAAGTCTGCTGGGTTCCAAGTCATGTTGCTATAGCTAGTAACGAAAAGGCAGACCATCCAGTGGAAGTCCATGAAGAAAGAGACTTTTCCCCATTCCCAACACGGACCTACGTTCGCTATTCACTACTTATTTTGCATCAGGTGGCAGCTCGAATGAAACCAGGCTGTCAACAATAAATTACATGTACTCAGATCTGCACTTTGTATCTGGACCACTAGCTCAAAATATCGACAGGAGAAAGTAATTCTAACTCGACTTCGCAATGAACATAAATACTTAACATATGGATTTCTACTTCATGACGATGACTCAGTATTGTGTGGACAGCGGAGCCAGACGAAGTACTTAACATCGGCGTGTGGATTGTCATCATTATGCTCAAGTTCAAGCTGACTGTTCTACAAGTAGACTTACCAACTTTGCACGGATGTGACGAGCGAACGATCTCTTGAAGTTTCTCTTCGTCACTTCAACGTCTTATCCACATTGTGATTACTCTAGTGTACACTTAACTCATTTCTTGGTTCCTTTTATATACTTTTCCCTATCTGTTGTCGATAAAAGCATTTTTTGTTTCTAGTTCTATTGACAATCCCGACAAGTATTTGACGTCTTTTATACTAACTTTGGCCTCTTTACCTTTACCTCTATTTTCCTTTCATCGGAGACCTGTTACTGATTTTTTAGACATTGACGTGTGCAAAAAGACCTTTGCAATATAATGCACCCACTACAATCTCCTTCCCTTACTCTTTTTTGTACATTGCTGTAAGTTGTGCGCTTTTCGTCAGTCGTAAATAACCGCTTCAGAAAGGGATCGAGTTCGTTACTTTTAAGTAGAGATTCGTAGAGTGAATTTTGATCGAGTAAATACATTTGAAATGAAATTTTTCAGTTTAACGTCCCGCGATGATGCCTGTTAGACTAATGCTGCTTGTAGACGATCCAAGAAAGCTTGAACAAGACCATTCAATACCTCAAATTTACACGTTCAAACGATTATTGTTCAAGACACTTGAACAAGAGTCTCGAATGGACTTGAAACAACTTTTACACGATCATAAATATATTGAATCTGTTTTATATTCTTGCTAATAGATGGCAGTTCAAAACAAGTGACTGTAACTATAAAAACAAATGAAAGCCAAACTGCGTACTGATTTAGTTCAGTCCTGCGAATGAATAGCTATAATATTAGCATATTTTTTCGTAACTTTCTGCAGGCATTGATAATTTAAAAGTTTATATTAAATAATTTAGAAAACAGGTCAATTAACTTTGCAGCAATCCCATCGAATTTTCACTAAGTAGTTAGTCCCTTTTACATTAAATGCGAGTTAGGTTAGCTGACGTTAAAAAAGTAAAATGCTGCTTAGGTATAAAATCGTTCCATATACTAAGCTTTTTTAAAAATGAAAAGCTGTTTCTTCAAATGGCGTGCTGATGACAGAACCATACTCAGAAAGAAAAAATCGAACTGTTTCCTAAAATTGTGTGTATCACGAGGCAATGACTGCCTTTTGATGTTATTTATGCTATGGCATCGAAGACTTTAAAGAAATGGCTGGAAATACAGAAAACCAAACGAAGCAATGATATTTTTCAGCTACTGGATTTACCGCTCATATCTGCATCAGACTTTCTTCACAAACCTATCCCTGATTTGGTACTGGTTAGGAATAACAAGTTAAATGAATAGTAATTTTACTGTTAAAATGTATGAGTGTGTATGAAGGAAAATTATCGGTGATACCGTAATAATTCCCACTGTCGGAAAATGCCTGTATAATGTAGGAAACCAGTATTTTATGTTTAGAAGTTTAATGTTACCAGTATCAAATCATTACAAGGGCTATAGTTCAGTTCAAATGAGTGAATACGATGTCAGGGGTTTTTGCACTATTCTCATTTATACATGATTCTTATTATTGCACTATAACCTCCGTCGATGACGCGCCTGCTCCCTACGGACGTAGTCTCCTGTGGACCCCTTCAATGCTCCTGCCCAGACACTCTTAAATAGCATTCTCGATTTTATTTATTTATTAATATTTTTTTCACTGTCTTGTATCTAGCATATGTTAGGATGCACATTTGTACCTTACGGGAAAGCACTGGTAAAATTAATCTACACGCGTGAAAGCAACCTGTACCTTAAGAAATAACTTCTGAAGTACTACGTGTGGATTTCATGATAAAATTATTAGATTAGGATAACATGTAATCATTTCCAGGATACTTCAGTTTGCAAGCATATTATCAATCTGTACGCAATTATTTGATATTATCAGAGATCAATAACAGTACAAAATGTCTTATTAAATCAAGAAAAGTCAGTTATATATTTTTTATTTAATGTACTCTTCTTTCTTAATCTACACTCGGTACTATTGTGTATTAAAATCTCAAATTAATACTTATACTTCTCATTGTCTCAAAATTTAACAAAACTTATGGCCATGCAAGCATTATAACTATACAAATCGTGTGTGTTATCAACAAAAAATACTAACAATATCTTCCGGCGCAAATATTAGCTTTTGTTTATTATTATAATGCACACTTTGAACATCAGATAATTATGGAAAGGAGTAACGAAAAGCTATTTATTCAACTGTAGCTCTGTCTCACAACACCAGTGTTGCCACAGTCCTAGCTCTGAAGTGGGCTGAAAAATAGTACCAAATTGAAACAAAAAGGGCTGAATTCATTATTTTATGTCAGTGTAATACATAGCTTTATAACACGAAACTAAAAGAGGTAAAGTTTTAGAACCCCCCCCCCCCTCCGCCTCTTCCAAGAGTCCAAATCAAGAAAGTGCTCGTTTTAAATATTACTTTTTCAAAAAACATCTAAATAGGAGGACCCCAAACAACCGTAGAAATAGATGAAACTTTTCTTTTACTGGCGTCATTAGTAAACAACTTAGCCCGGTAAGCCGGCAATTACGTCCATGTATTTTTTCGTGGTATTATCGATTTGGTGTAGAATCTTTGCAACGACACCTAAATTATAGATTTACTTGAGCACACGCCGATCTTCTACAGAGTATTCAACACTTGTTTCAACGCGTGTGTGCTTCCCTTTTTAATGAGATTTCAAGCTAAAATTTCCACCACGCTGTTTCTATCTCGTCTCCTTCATGCGCGGCGTGCAGTGCAGCGTCACAGAATGAATGTTTAGCAGCATCTTTTATTTAAGAGTCCAACACACAGTATGAGCAACGTGAGATGTAGAAAAAATCTTACTGACCCTTTTGAAAATGTGACAAGTATTTGTTAAATAGTGCTGAATTGGGTAGAATTGTACCAATGTTTTCACAAAAGGGGCTGAAAATGCCAGCGTGGCACCAACGGGCCGATCAATGACAAAAGGGCTGAATTTGGTACAATTGTACCAAGTGTGGCAACAGTGCACAACACCATCATACTTGTTTTGTATTTTCCTGCACTCAACTCGAGCGCTGATTGGCTTTTGAATGCTCTTGAATTGGATTGTTTAGAACAGGACCGAAACGAAATTTCTTGAACGAAACTATTGAATTCAAGACAAAAATTACGTCAGAGCTGACGTCTTTTTCATCAAAGAGTCTTGAATGGTCTTGAACAAGAGTCTTGTTCAAGCTTTCTTGGATCGTCTACAAGCAGTATAAGAGAGACGGATGATTTAGACAAGTAAATGATAACGGAAAAATTAGCGGAATAATAATATGGGAGAAAACGGGAATACCCGAGAAAATCCACGGACACAGGGTTCACTATTCCTGGGACACAACGTTCGATGCCTGGGGATTGATCCAGGGACCCCATATACTATAGATAAGCGCTCCACTGCAGAGTTACTGTGCTATAAATGTTTCTGAGTCAGATCATATGGCACACAAACGTGGATCTTCTTTTTATAGTTAGCTTTCTCCAAGTGGTTTATAACTCTTCGGTTGTGGATATTGGTCATTAGCGATGTCATGACTTCCTACACACCAGTCTAGCTCATGTTTTGCGGTTACTCACGAGTGATGAAAAGTGGATAACCTATAACAATGTGAGAAAAAGAGAGTGGCAGAATTGAGAAGAAGCTCCACAGATATGCTGTACATTTGGTAGGATTGGACGGTCATCTTGTATCACGAGCTGCTGCCTCTCGGAGAAACGATAAACTCGGACCTGCATTGTCGGAAACTAGCGCGAGTACATCTGATAATTCAAAAGAAATGATCATAATTGGTTAATAGAAAGGATGTGGTATACCAACCCCACTACAAAGCCTGACCACATAAATCTTTAACGATAAATTGCATTCATCGTATATGCCCAACCTAGCACCTCCAGACTTACTTGTTTCGGTCTCTGTGGGATACGCTGAATAGTGTTAGTTTGAAACGAACCTGATAAAAACCACGTGTCACAATTTATTTTAACAGAAACAATATAAGTTCTATTGGAACGGGATTATAGTGTTGCCGGAATAAGAGGCAGATCATCGAAAAATGGTTCATATATGGTTTCTTAATGATATTTTTAAAGTGTTTTTTTTATTGATATTGACCTCCAAATACTCAATACTTTGTAGATAAGCTGATATTACCAAAGCCTAACTTCCGTATCCTTCATATTAAAGGGGGCGATCGCCCCTCTCCAAGAGTCCTCCAAAATATTAAAATTACATATACTGCCGCTTGTAGCTTACCGCTACACGAACAAAAGTTTGGGAGCGTTCTTGCGTAATTTCAATTCTTTAAATTCTATTTAAAAATAGTCTCCGTCCAGCATGTCGCGTTCACGCTAACGATAACTCGAGTCATAATACCAGATAAATCTCAGAAAGAAGTGGGAAAAAGCTGGAAAAGAATAGCATAATGTTTACAGATGAAATGTAAATTATGTTGTTTGCCTCCATGGTATAACTTCTGTGTCATGTTGAACTGTGTATGGTAATTGTGGGTGATTAGGTCCACTTTTTTTTTTAATACCTGCTGCTCCTTCATTGTTTATTATATTTTCCAAATTTCTAGTAAATATACTTCCTACATCCATTAGCCATTAATTCCATCCAGAAATGTTTACATTCTCTAAGATTGGAGAGGAAATTTTAAAAATGGCTAAATGTTACGAGTGACCCTATTCACCATTGTTGATTGGGTGAATAAACCATTGAGTTTACATATCATTGAATTAATATATTTGGCAAATATATTTATTTATCAAGGCAGCAAATATATATGTAATCAATAATGTTGAAAAAAGAACAATAATGCGAAAAAAGAAGTTTTTTTATTAATGAATAATGTAAGTACAAAAATATTGTTACTCTCATTGTGATACATTGGGTTACAAGGTATTCGTGAAATAATGAGTTATCAAAGAACAATATTGTAAAAAAAAAAAAAAAAAAAGCCTAGGTTTTCTTTCAAGATTCAGGGTAAGCACAAAAACATACGTAGGTTACTCGGAATACAGTACATTACAGAATAATTTCGTATAAATTATATTGCTCGCATGAAATAATAATAATAAAACCACTCGAGAGTTATTACTTAGTTACTTGGTTACTCTTAAGTCTGAAGTTACACTTTAAGAAGTAGAGGCAATCAAGCATCATCCGCACGTGAACATCTCCTTCTTCTCCTCCTCTGCCCTACGAATCGTGCATGAAACCAAGCTTTACATTTCACACAAGATTTCCAATCGCCGAAGGATGAAGGATTGAAGTGGTAATACGAAATATCACAAAATGCACAAATATCGTCATCAACTTTATGTTCTTTGTTTCCTCCTTTCCTTTTTTGGCTTCCTTTCGATTTTCCAGAAGATCCAGGGCCTGTAGCACAGCATGGTTGATGATTGGTTTTGAAAAGTTTCGTTCTTACTCGATCAATAAAATCCAGTGATGTGATTACCTCTGCATGCTGCTTGGTAGTGTTATTCTTAGCCCGAAACACTAAAACTTGATGATCCAATCACCTCAAACGAAATACTATCCAGCCCAATAAAATTTTCGTCAGGTCCAGTCACTTGGAAGGGATTGAACTTAGCCCCCCTCCCCAAACTTCGTGAAGGTACAACTATTTCAACTACAGCCCAAATCTTGAACTTTGCTACACTATTAGTCGACACAAAGTATTGCCAATTCTAGTAAACGTATTTGTCAGAAATGTCATATTAGTGAAGTTGGCCCCGACAAAAGAAGCATGAAAATCACTTTTCAAAAAGTTTAATAGCCCATATTTCGGAAACTATAATAGCCCAAACGCTAAACGTTGCTGACCCAATCAGCCCAAACGAAGTACTATCCAGCCCAATAAAAATCTCGTCTGGCCCAATCACTTGGGGGCTAATGTGAAGTTGGCCCCCCAAACTTTGTGAAGCTCTAATTCTGTTTCAAAAACAGCCTAAATCTTGAAACTTCTTAAATTGCTAGTCGACTCAAAGTACTGTAAATTCCAATAAACATGTTTGTCAGAAATATCATATTAGTGAAGTTGGCCCCGACAAAAGAAGCATGAAAATCACTTTTCAAAAAGTTTAATAGCCCATATTTCGGAAACTATAATATACCAAACGTTAAAAGTTCCTGACCCACTCAGCCCAAACGAAGTACTATCCAGCCCAATATAAATCTCGTCTGGCCCAATCACTTGGGGGCTAATGTGAAGTTGGCCCCCCAAACTTTGTGAAGCTCTAATTCTGTTTCGAAACCAGCCTAAATCTTGAAACTTCCTAAATTGCTAGTCGACACAAAGTACTGTAAATTCCAATAAACATGTTTGTCAGAAATATCATATTAGTGAAGTTGGCCCCGACAAATGAAGCAGGAAAATCACTTTTCAAAAAGTTTAATAATCCATATTTCGGAAACTATAATAGCCCAAACGTTAAACGTTGCTGACCCAATCAGCCCAAACGAAGTACTATCCAGCCCAATAAAAATCTCGTCTGGCCCAATCACTTGGGGGCTAATGTGAAGTTGGTCCCCCAAACTTTGTGAAGCTCTAATTCTGTTTCAAACACAGCCCAAATCTTGATACTTCCTAAATTGCTAGTCGACACAAAGTACTGTAAATTCCAATAAACATGTTTGTCAGAAATATCATATAAGTGAAGTTGGCCCCGACAAATGAAGCAGGAAAATCACTTTTCAAAAAGTTTAATAGCCCATATTTCGGAAACTATATTAGCCCAAACGCTAAACGTTGCTGACCCAATCAGCCCAAACGAAGTACTACCCAGCCCAATAAAAATCTCGTCTGGCCCAAACACTTGGGGGGCTAATGTGAAGTTGGCCCCTCAAACTTTGTGAGGCTGTAACTTTGTTTCCAGAGTAGCCCAAACGCTAAAAGTTGCTAGCCCAAACAGCCCAAATGAAGTACTTTCTGGCCCAATAAATATCTCGTGTAGCCCAAACTTTTGGGGGGCCAACTTCACACAGGCGTTTAACGTTTCATTTTATCATCGAAGTTGTATGAGACACGGATATACAGCTTAAACTGGAATCCAAAACACAGTAATACGTTCATATTTTTTGATACTTTCCTACCGGAAATCGAACCCGGAACACCGTGTAAGCACTAGCCATCAGACTGGCGGGGGCACCTTCTCTATTATTATTATTATTATTATTATTATTATTATTATTATTATTATTATTATTATTATTATTATTATTATTATTATTATTCGGAATAAGAGCTAAACTGTACACTATGTGTATACAACTTGAGTGCAGTAAGGAGTGTTAACTCAGAGGCGGGTCTAGAGGGTAAAAACTGGCGAGCCCAGCCAGAATTCAGACTATGGTAGTTATATAATGAGTTTACTATAAACTTTAAAAAATATATAAATAATAGCTTAAATTATTGTTGTTCCTCAAAAAACTGGGGGCTTAAGCTCCGTCACCGCGCTATATCCGCCACTGTGTTAACCTTTAAAGAAATGAACGACAAAAATATAGTTTGTGATGGACAACATTGTATTTGTATTTTCTTTTCGGGATTCATTCGTTTCCTACCTCATTCTCATTCCACCAATTCTTTGCTCATCATTTGCTTTCGTTAATCTTCTCTCTCCTTGGCCTAAAGGCATAACGTGGGATATAAAACTAGAATGAGTTTTTTTTGTTTTGTTTTGTTTAGCTTTAGAAGTTAGTTTCTCAATCATGCAGAAGTAGTGGAACGAAAAAAACAGGAAATATGAAATACTTTGAACTGACAAGTAGTGGGGAAAGTCGCTTAATATGATTTAGGGGCAAGGGCGACCATGTTGTGGTTTCCAAGGGGGGGGGACAAGTATAAGCGACGTTTCAAATATAGTTTCAAATTTTGCTGTAACTAATGTAAAAATTCTATTGGGTTTTCGATATTCGCAAGTACAATTTCCTCTAGGAGGGGGCGTGCGCCCCACCTTTCCCCCCTAATGGGCGCCATTGTTTAGGGGTTACTGCTGTATCGCCGGACCAATTTTAGGAAATTTACCGGGTCAATTGGAGAATTTATTTAAGTTTGTAAGGAAGAATGAGTGAAAGTCAGGTAAGGGGAATAGTAAAAGTTAAGAAAATGGTTGTATTATTTGGTTTTGATGTTATAAGCGGCACTGTATGTGGAGGCGGATGGACTATTTCGCGGAGAGGTACACTTTTTTACTGTACGGTTCCATAGATTGTAAAAGAAGCAAGAAAAATTTGGGCAAGTCTTTAATTTGCCCATTTCATGTCGAGAACAAAACCCAACCAAGCCCTGCGGGACTTCTAACCTGTTCCTACTACTATTACTACTACTAAACTACTACTTATATTATGGATCCGTATAGTAAAACTACACGTCTAGTAATGTAATCTAAAGTAACGTAATGTAATCCAACCAAATATAACCGAATGCAGTACATTTTGGTACTTTTTTCGATGTTCAAATTGGTCCGGCGATACAGCAGAAATGCCTGATTTAGTTTCAAGATAGGTTTAACAAAAAGTTGGACTCCAATCCAGGAGAATATCCGAGCATTGTATCGGCCACCCTGCTTATACCGACTTCAATGTGAAAACAGCAGACGATTCGCACAAGTGCAAGTATAAACATGGACGCAGGAGCAAGGATGCAGAAAAAATCTGTTTCACAAAATGAATTGCGACGTATTATGCAAGAAAAAATGCAAAAATTAAAACAGTCTACAAAGAAGATAGAATCACCGTTAGCCAAATATCCTTTTGTTACGTAAGTTCAGTATCGTTACATTCTTTTCCCTGAAGTGTGTTTGTATCAACGAAAAGGATGTATATACTAATATATTTTTTTCTTTTAGAAAACAAGTTTGTAATGCTATATACGTTTTTCTATAACATTTTCTTACTTATTTATGTAATGATTTTTCTACTATATTTAAATTATTGGGTAGATAAAAACACAATTAAATGTCACCTAATATAAGATCCTTGTACTTTAACACAAACAAACTATTTGCTGAGCAAAACAATATATTCACATAAAAAACTACATACGTGTTACAGTTTCGCCAACTAACACGTATGTATTTTTTATGTGAATATATTGTTTTGCTCAGCAAATAGTTTGTTTGTGTTTAAGAAGTATATAAAAGCAAAGCTTCTACGGTAATAGTATACATGAGAACCCCCTGATCTGCGTTTCTTCTGTGTTCTATTATCACTTCTACATGATATACCATAAATTTTCTATGTAGTGCAATAGTAAGAAGTATCCATGTGCACAAGACATGCGATATGCGTTAAATCCCCCCCCCCCAGTCATAGATAAAGTACAAGGGCACTACACATGCAGATATAAAGTACAGGTACGTTCTTTGTAAGTTTGTACATACTAAATGAATAATCCCTAAAAGTATGAGCGTCCTTCTCCTTCGGGAACTGATGCAGCTTCATGTATACTATATCCGCTTCTACTTATGGAAAATATTACCTTGTACTTTCCTAATGATTTAGTTCAAATTTGTTGGGAATTGTATTAACTATCATTATTTTGCTATGCCACATAGTAGGTCCAGGGATATCGAACCTAACCAAAACTAAGCTAAACTAACCCAACCCAAGATAAAATACCCTACCCTAAGCCTTAACATGTTGGTTCTACTGTACGGCACAATTGAATTTAAGATCAGTAAATTAAAGTGCATAGATATGATAGATGACCTGAAGATTGAGTAATGGTGTGTCAATTACTTGAAATCAACGACCCTGCGTCAGATGGGCTTTGTGTTCATGAGTTTCCTTTCGGGGTTTTTCGTTTCCTCCCATTGTCTTCACACTACCGTTATCAACCTCCTCCTTTCCCGTGTTCTTTAACCTCGATACGTAATCATGGGGTGTTAAACAATAAATAAACCAAACAATCGAAATAAGCGTGCAATTTTACTTTACGGATCCTAGTAGGAACGGGTTAGGAGCCCCGCGTTTTGTTAGTAATACTGCAGTAATGACACAGACGAGAGACTGCGTAATTCCAGCTGACAGAATACTGAATTACTACTAAAGCTAGTGTTTTAGCGTTGTACATAACCTACATTACGTTGGTATGGAACAGTTATAGTTCATGGCAAACACAATCAATGTTCCGATTAGAAGTGTTGTTATTACTTGGTTCACGTGACAAATCACAGCAACCGAAGAGTAAACGGGAACAACGTATTCTAATGGAGAATTAAATACTAACTGATAAATTTACAAAATCTACGTATTATAGTTAAGAATGTACGTTAATTTTTGGAATGGTTTAAATGGAAAAAATTATTAAACCAGGCAAGTTTTTACTCTGACTAGGAAAGTGACTGCGACCGGTTCTTATAGGTTCAGTCACTTCCTGGAACTATTTGTGCCTCAGTCACTTGTTGGAACTGGTTGCGCCTTTGGTGCGATGTCTGTTGTAAGATGAGTTGGTGGTAGTTCATATTTTTTCCACTAGGTGTCTGTACAGTTATGTGGTAGTTTTAAGGATGTTATAAAATAGCATCCTATTTTATAACATCCTTGTGTAGTTTGGTGTTGTGATATCAGCTTTCCTATCTATTTTTACTCGGTGTGTGTCAAGTTTATGTGCTGCTCAAAATTGCAAAACCGCGTACTTCAATTTTAGTTTCATGGCGAGTGTAGAGTTAGCGAATGCGATTGAAAAACCGTTTAATGAATTTGATGTATATAGAGTAGGACATTAATTGTTATCGTTTTGCAGCATTGTGTGGTTTAATTGAGTTAGAGAAAACTTGTGAGGGTTGTGGTCGAAGGCTGAAGCTATTTCCGATGTATGGAAAAAGTGGAATTTATTGTTTTTTCTTATTTGCAATTACAGAAATTGTGCTTGCTTCAGTAAATCTACGTGTGTGCGGAAAGGAACCTTATTTGGCAAGTGTTCTTGTTGTATTTTTTAGTGTGTGGAATCAGTAATTATGAGTTTATTATTCATGAGTGTTCTGGTATGGCGGAGACGTTAACTACGAAAGCTGTCTGCTAACATTTTGTCGGAAGGTATGCTTAGAAACTCTAGTTAAAGAACGAAGTAGTTAAATAGGTGGTGCTGGTTCTCATGTAGAGGTCGACGAATCGTTGTTTGGGCACCGTAAACTTAATGTCAGACGGATGAGACGTCAGCAACCTTGGATTGTTGGTGGGATTTGTACAGAGAGAGAGGACCTATTTTTTCTGAGTAAATGTGAGTGTAATTCGTGTTCTGGGAAAATTTAGTTGATATTATTTCATCACATGTGCATCCCGGATCTATTGTAATTACTGATTGCTGTAAAGAATACGGAGCTTTGGATAAAGAGAACTGGCAACATTTAACTATGAGTCATTCCTTAAATTTTGTAGATCCCAATACTGGTACCAATATTTAGATGTTGAAAATTTGTGGTGGCATCAGAAACGAAATTTGGTGTCAATTCATGGTTCAAAAAACGTCATGTTACAGTTTTCATGGTTTTTGTGGCGTCGTAAATTTGTTGATGATTTATCAGTTGGGGAGAGATATTTTCAAACTCTACGCTATGCTGGATCTCTATATCATTAGCGGTGAGTGTTTTTTAAATATTTTAATTGATATTATTTTTATTTTTGATTTGTTTTTGCATTTGGGCATTTTTCTAAATTACGAAATGTGTTTTATAGGGTTGATCTTATCCAGCTATATTTTAAGGGGAGTTTGGAGGTCGGCAGTGCTACATTTTACATTTTTTTCTTTTTTTGAAATTTTTAACTTAGAATTAAATATCATTGTTGAAGATTGTGGATATTTTGGATTAGGTTAGTTAAGAAACTGGTTTTCACTTCATTTAAAGTATGTTGGGTTTATCTGTGGTTGTTTTTTATTGCATAGTTAGGAGAACGTATGGGAGTGAGTTCTTCGTAACAGGTTGTCTGTTTCGAGAACTGATTTTTAAACTGCTCTGATGAATTGAATCTTTCTTGGGAAATGATTCCTAAACTGCTCCGGGAACTGGGTCCGATGAATCGGTTACAGTCAGTGTCCTAGTCAAAGTAAAAACTGCCGTAAACCCAAACAAGACTAACAGTAACTTTAATTTTAAAAGCTGATGTTCCGAACTTCATTCTAATGTTATATGATATGCTTGGACCTGTATTTTAATCAACCGAATTAACCATTATAATAGAATAACAATGAGAGAAAAGAAAAACCTTCAACATACGACAACAAACCTTTAAAAGTTTTGCTAATTAAAAACAAAAATTAAAGAATATGTCTTGACTGAAACTTCGAGTTCACTATCCATTTATCACATTTTATTTTATAACACCAGCATCAAAGCAGAAATAAGCTGCAAGAACATTACAAAAAATCTACAATTTAAATTTATTCCTACATTTATTCTTATATATATATTAGCCACATTTTTTTTTTTTTTTTTTTTTTTGTGATACTTCAAGGAATCCTTCAGATAAAAATAGTTGTTGAGCAAAATAGACAGGCACCTTGAAGTAAGTACGCTTAGTAATATATTATTTATTTTAGACTTTACTATTCGATTCCCGGTGGGAGCTCAGCTGATTCGGATTCCATGTTTAGCTGTAGAACCGCATCTCATATAGCCTCGCTATTGAAGGGATGCTAAGCTAAAAGTCAAGTCAAATCAAATCAGATATTGTCATTAGAACACCAATGGAAAATTATAAAATTTCAGTAAATAATCAATCATTTTGCAGCATCTGTACAGATTAGGAGCAGATACTGTTTTACGAATTATAAAGAAACTTATTTAGTACTTGAATCATAACTATTTTAATCCAAAACGAACTTTGGAAGAACTTATAAACTAAGTGAATAAAACGTGTTTGCCATAAACTATAATAGAATCTTTACTTCTAGTATTTAAGATAACCATATATATGGGAATAAGGGAAGCCAACGTAACTCAATCTAGATAGACATTTTTGTATGAGCCTACAGAGTTCACTATTTTCATTGTAACCTTTTTCAAAAGAACTACAACATGCGAAACTTGGTCGCTAAAATGTAAACTTAACTATGTATATTGATAAGATATATCACAAAAGATTAATAGTAAACTTAGAGTATTCTCTGTTCAAAGTGTTGTTTAAGTATGTGTGTCGTAGTTTTCCGTGTCGTAGCGGTATCTTTTCAATCCTAAATAGTTTCCTATTTCGTTTGTATCATTATGCTTCTTTAGCCCACAGGACGATAGGTTACATTTTAAGCTTCAGATTGTGTTTTATTTAATCTTATTGATGTGGCAAATACTGAACGACGTTTCGCTCCGACAGATTTATGTTTGGCATTAGAATTTAGAAGTGGTGTTCATAATTTGTAACGTAAAGAAAAAGAACTTCTTATTTAATGACATATGAGGTACATATTGTTTAAAAGTGTATGTATCAAGTCTCGTCTTTTCTTGGAGCTGAAAGCAGACGTTAACTTTTGTAAAAAATTCAGAGTTAATGATTTTTAAGCAGCCATTTTTTTGTAACAAGCAGGTCAAAATGCAGACAAGTATTTGAAGGGTAAGGGAAAAAATTAAGGAATGTCCATGTGTGTGTGCTTTAATGGGTGTCTTGTCCTACCCATTGATGATTCTTGGTACTATTTGACTGTATATGTCATGCATTCGTAGATGTAGAAATGTTCAAGAAAAGGGGGCCAAAGATTTGACTAGCCATACTCATTTTGTACGCGTTTTTCAATATTAAAATGTTTTCTCGAAAATACAGTTTTGTGGCATTCCTTCTTTTTTCCCGTTACCCTTCATTTGTCAAAAACTAGCAAAGTGATTACACATGAGTCTGTGGTACACCTCTCACCACTGGTGCGTGAGGTTCCTTGTTCGATCCCATTTCGTGCAGATGGGTTTGTGGTGGACAAACACTGTGTGCATAGATTTTCTCGGGGTTGTCCCCTTTCCTCCCATTCTCTCTATTTCACATTATTTCATTCATTACCATTATCAGCGTCTCCCTTAGCCTCGGGGCATAAACATGAGACATTAACTAAACTTTAAAAAAAATCGTAGGTATGGGATGTTATGTCGAAATACTGTTACAACCGAAAATACTAAGAAACGTTCAGTCTTACGGAGAATGGGTTTGAAGTCTGTTCATATCTGAGGTACTGCTGTTTGGAACTGTGAAAGGGTCGACTTTCCGGCTAAGTAACTCGAATACTGTTAAAATTAGATAGCGCGGTATGACATCGTAGGCAAAGTTATCTGCTTTGACCAAACTATTTTAGAGGAAGGTGTAGACTTTCCTTTGGGTGACACGATCTTTGACACAACAATAGTGAAATTAATGTGAAGTGGCCTTTTTTACTTCATACTGTCACTGGTTGTAAAGAAAGAATAATAAAAACAGCGATTAGCTTCATAGTGGGTTACGATAGTTCATGTGCCACAGTATTTTCGGACTTGAAGTATGAATTTACTTCGAATCATTTTTTATTCTTTTCACTTTCTCACATTCTTTAACGTTATTCAAACGTAGGTAAGCTGAAAATTAAATGAAATCTTTCAGTTTAAGAGTCTTCCACCCGGCGAAATTAAAATACCACTAATTTTACAGTAATTATGTGATATCTTCAAATAGATAAAAGATAATCGAAATGTGGAACAAGAGCGCCCTAGACAATATTATTTTACATGAGAAACCGTTATCACGACTCGCTTATCTGCTTTCGATTTCGAGCCATTTTGAGAATAGGCATTTATTTTCGCGTTTCTAAACAGCTGAAAACGGAAAGTCACTAAGTGACTTGTGATAACGGTACCTCACGCAAAATAATATTGTCCAGGGTGCTCTTGTTCCGTATTTCAATTATCTTTTATCTATTTGAAGATATCACATGATTACTGTAAAATTAGCGGTATTTTAATTTCGCCGGGATGAAGACTCTTAACGTCTCACGAGCTGAGGTAGACGATGATTATAGCAAGTGAATGATCATGGAAGAATTAGTGGAATGAGAAAGTAGGAGGAAACGGGAAAATCCCACGGACACGATGTAAGCAAGCTGAAGATGAGGACCGTGTTCCTCGACAGTACTTAATTCTTGAACTTTTTACTGGGACATATACAAGTAATACCAAAATTATTGTTTTCAGGTGATCTTGCATTTTTACAATTTTACATGGTTACTACTTCAGCAATACAATGAAAACAATTTTCCGATCGTAGCAGATGTTGAGAGAGGATGTAGCTCGGATCGAAGTAATGCACATGGATTAACAATAACGCGGTACGAGATAGGTAGTTGAAATCATTTAATATGTATCTCATAGCATTTATCAGCAAACAATCAGTTTATGACTTTTTTTGTATATAAAGAGTGGGCCCATTCACATTTAACTAAAGCCGGTGTGAAAATTTGGAAGAGTTTCATTTTAAGAGCTTTCGCATTTCCATAGAAGAAACAAATCTCCGCCAACATCTAAACTTGCTAATTATGTAGGTAAGAAAAATGGGTTTAACTCCTATACTCCGTGGAAACATGGAATATGCTCCATATAAAAAAAGTGAAAGAAGCCCACATGGGATTTTCGTAATACTTCTCAAAGTAATAATCACCAAACAGACGAAAAATGGATTCCTTACCTTTTTGGCTGAGTATATGTCAGAAAGATTACGAAACATAGGAGCTAAATTTCGAGTCAAGTTCGCTATAAAACGTGGAACCAGTTTTGAAAGTTTGTCTTCTTACAAAAATTATCACAAGGATGAATTAGTAGCAACTTCAGGGGTACACAAAATTTTTCTGCTTATGTTCTATGTCTTATATACAAATGACCAAGAAGAACATCACCAGAATGAAAGAACACGTTAAGGACACAAGACTTTTTCAGACACTTGCAGGAAACTAGACATGGAATAAAATACGTTAAAGTACTTTCTTCCTGTTTCACTACCACGTACAAAAAAGTATTCGAATCCTTCATTAGGACTGAAGGTCTTTCTCTCAACCTTGATGAAGGTTACTTGGATTATAGATGAGATGACATTCCTAACTTCAGAAAACAAAACGTCTGATATTTAAAACTTTATTTCATCCCCCAATTGTACATAGGATTTTAGATACTAATTACATATTTACAAAATAAGTTATTGTTGTTCTTGAATCTGTCTACACTGGTTTTTATACGGCGATATACAGTCAGTTGTCTTCTCTTCCCAGTTCAAATAACTAGAATAAAACGAATAGATTGCGTTACTAAAAATTTAAAAGTCGTAATAGGAATACACAGTTAAGTGTGCACTATTATTATTAAGTATTCTGCCTTTCGGCAGGTCCTGGGACTAATAAGGATTTTTTTTTTTTCAATTTTAGATTTGGGCCTGGAAATGTTTCTTCCACGGTTCTCGATCTTCAGCTTCCTCTTTTAACTCCCAATATTTTCTTCTATCTTTCAAATTATCGATCAGCTGTGTTCTTCTTCCTATTCCTCATTTCCTCTCCATGTTTTCTTCTATGACGGTGTGAAGAAGACAATTTCTTCGCAAGATGTGTCCAATCCAATTGGCTTTCCTACGAAGGATGGTGGTTAGAAGTATCCTCTTCTGTCCTATCTGTTTTAAAACATCTTCGTTTGTTGCTCTCTCTGTCTATTTTATCTCCATTTTCCTCCAACATCACATTTCGAAGCTTTCCAAATACTTCCGTAATGTCCAAGTCTCTGAACCATACAGTTCAATGCTCCATATATAGCAATTGACCAACTTTTTCTTAAGTCCAATATTGAGCCTGCTAATTAAGAGTGATATATTCTTGTTGAATGCTTCTTTAGCTATGGCAATTCTTAACCTGATCTCTGTGGTGCAGTAAGCGTCTTTCGTCAAAATACTTCCCAAATACTTGAAATTATCGACCTCTTCAAGTTCTCTTTGTTCTACTCTGATCCGTAAGGGTGTGTTTCCACGGGATATTCTCCTGACTTTCGACTTTTCGATTTTAATTTCCATTCCATACAGTTTTCCAGTGTCAACTATTTTGTCAATCATCTCCTGTAGTCCTGTTCCGGTTTTAGGTATTATATCCGTATCATCTGCATAATTGATCTTTTTAATGATCTGCCCTCCAATCTTGAAATCTCAAATTCCCATTAATGCTTCCTTCATTAAACATTCACTGTAAATGTTGAATAATTGGGGCGACATACTGCATCCTTGTCTGACTCCTCTTCCAATCTCTACAATATTGGTTTCTCCTTCATTCAAGCGCAACTTCACTCGTCCTAGGTACAGGTTTTGAATGAGTCGTCGATCTCTCCAGTTGACTCCGTTTTCTTTAAGTATTTTCAAAAGTTTCGTCCAATTGACTCTGTCGAAGGCTTTTCGCCAGTCGATGAAGCACAAAAATTCATTAGCAAATAATTCATTTTCAAATGTTATATGTACTAAAACAGGGTGGTGAACAAACCGGAAAAAATCAGGAATTTAAGAAGACTGGGAAAAGACAGAATTCCGCTAAGAGTCTAGAAATTAGATTTGCTAACAATGAGATGTTAAAAAAAATTGAAAAGAAAATTTTAAGACGATTTCAGAGGTGTTTGAGTGCTTGTTTTTTAATTGCCGACTTCGAACTTAAAATCTTGTCTGTGTTTTCCATTAACGATGTATAACGAACATGTGTGTTGTAGTTTTGCGGATTAACTTTTGCTTTCACTTGTGCAGTGGAATAAAAATGGTCGACAAAATGCACTTGGATTAACGATCTAATAATAAATTCATTTTCGACGCACGCTTAATTTCAACCTTTCTCCCTTTTTGTTTCCACTAGTTTAGATTTTATTGGATCTTCCTGTCCTGCATTAAGTGAGGGTAACCTATTGCACAAATGAAAGGACTTTGGAATACGGTTACTCGTATTTGAACTTTAGTGTTTTCATTGTAATATATTTGGTCTAGGAATTAATTCGTGCGGGTGGACAAGAGATGGCGCAACGAACGGAGCGTCCCACAGTTCCGTGTATCCACACATGTGTTGCAAACCCCTGTCATCGCGTATCGTTCGTAGTATAGGGCAGTGGATTAAAGCGTCAACAACACCAGTTTGTAGTTAAGTGAACATGGCGCAATTTGTGCCTGATAAAGTGTTTTTGCGGGGTGTCCTGCTGCATTACTTTAACATGCAGAAAAGTGCGACTGAAAGTCATCTTATTTTGGTGGAAGTGTATGGTGACCATGCTCTAGCTGAGCGAACGTGTCAGAAATGGTTTGCACGGTTTAGAAGTGGTGATTTCGGCTTGGCAGACCAAGAGCGAGCTGGACAGCCAAAAAAATTTCAAGACGAAGAATTGACAGCATTGCTCGAGCAGGATTCGTGTCAAACGCAGGAACAACTTGCAGCAGCATTAGGCGTTGATCAAACAACAGTCTCCAAACGCTTGAAAGCCATGGGAATGATTCAAAAGATGTCACATTGGGTTCCACATGAATTGAAAGACAGAGACGTTGAAAGACGAAAAACCATTTGCGAATTGCTGCTTCAACGACAGAGCAGAAAGGGGTTTCTGCATCGAATTATTACGGGTGATGAGAAGTGGATCCATTACGAGAACCCTAGACGAAAAAAGGCCTGGGTGAAACCAGGTGAACCAGGTCCATCACAACCAAAACGAGATATTCACTGTGCAAAGGTTATGCTGTGCATATGGTGGGATATAAAAGGTGTGGTGTACTATGAGCTGCTGCAACCGGGTGAAACTATGAATGGAGAACGTTATCGACGACAATTAATGCGTTTGAAGCAAGCTCTGGCCAGAACACGACCAGAATGGGAGAACAGACATGATAAATTTATTGTTCAACATGATAACGCTCGCCCACATGTCGCAAAACCGGTCAAAACCTATTTAGAAAATGTCGGATGGGAAGTTTTACCCCACCCGCCGTATTCACCAGACGTTGCTCCTTCGGACTACTACTTGTTCGATTGCATGAACAACGATTTGATTGGACAGCGGTTTACTTCTTCAGAAGATATCGAAACATGGGTCTCTGACTGGATCGCTTCCAAGGATGAGGACTTCTTTCGCCACGGAATCCGTACATTGCCTGACAGATGGGCGAAAGTGGTGGCTAGCGATGGACAATATTTTTCTTAAGGTATTTATGTATTTTGTGTTTGTACTACAGCTTCAATGTGTGCGTACCAACCGCATGAATTAATTCCTAGACCAAATATTTTAATTCACAAAGAGATTTGTTTGGGAATGCTTATGAGTTTACTAAGATAACTGATGAAGTTGCACATCAGCATATACATTGGGTCAATTCTCAGTGGATACCTGGACTAATTTCATCGGACTCTTGATCTTTAAATATGGGATACGCCTATAGATACTGAAGTATATTTTCTACTTTCTGCTTATAATCCAATATTTATTGCTACACACTTGTAGGTACATATTTAATAATTTTCCGTGGGGAGGATTGCGTGCTACAGTGAAATTTAGAGCTGTGTCGGTGGTAGTTCACTACCAGAAGGGCCACCCCTACCGAATTGGTCTAAATGGAGTAGCCAGACGAAGAGTGTTCTGGGAGAAGGCAGCAGTTCTCCAGTAGCCAAGTTGGCGGAAATCATAGTGATTGGTACGGCAACTTGGACATTAGTCCCAGGCGTGGTCAGAGTGACTTTAACGGCTGGGATACTGCGGGGTGGAAGGCAACGGGAAACCACCACTCTATTTTCCCTAGTTTGCTAGCAGCGAAAAGAGAACATATGAACAATGGTCTTTCGCAGGTCAAAATGTAGTTCCGGAGGTAAAATATCCCCCCATTCGGATCTCCGGGAGGGGGATGGCTTGGGAAGGACTATTGGACGAGAAAGTAATAATGGGGGGAAGACAAACAGAGAAAGAAAGACAAGGAAGAGCAAAAGATTTAGGATAGGGACATGGAACGTACGTACTATGTTACAGGGAGGAAAATTAGAAAATCTTAAAGAAGAAATGAAACAAAATAATTTAGATTTGGTAGGAGTTTGTGAAGTTAGATGGGAAGGTAATGGGGTATTGAACAGCGAAGGATATAGAATGTTTTACTCAGGTAATGAAAAGGGCGGTCATAATGGCGTAGGAATAATTCTTGGAAAGCGCTTAAAGGAGAAGGTAGTGAAAGTAGAATTTATTGATGATAGAGTTATGATGTTAAGACTTAAAGGGAAAACGAAGGATCTAGTGGTGATACAGACATATGCACCGACGACTTCGCATGCAAATGAAGAAGTAGAGGAAAATTATGAGAAAATAGAAGAAATTATAGATAGGGAGAAGAAGGGTGCATGCATAATTCTAATGGGAGATTTCAATGCAGTTGTGGGAGAAAAACAGGAAGGTAGTATCGTAGGCAAATATGGTTTAGGCGAAAGAAATGAAAGGGGAGAGGGACTGGTGAATTTCTGTAGACAGAATTCACTAGTAATTGGGAACACTTGGTTCAATCAGCACAAGAGAAGAAGATATACATGGAAATCGCCAATAGACGGCGGAAGATATCAGATAGACTACGTTATGATTCAGGACAGGTATCGGAATAGCTTAAAGAACGCGAAGACCCTTCCCGGGGCTGATATTTTCTCTGATCATAATCTTGTCCTGGCCGAAGTAGATATTCAACTGAAAAATGTAGGCAGAAGAAAAGTAGGTAACAAAGTGTTGAATACTGAAAAGTTGAAAAACGAGGAAATTAGAAATCTTTTCGCTGAAAAATTCGAAGAAAAATGTTCAAACGAGGAAAGGATAGGCGCAGGTAGTAACGCACGGTGGGAACATATTAAACGTTGCTTACAGCAGGCTGCAGAAGAAGCAGTAGGTTACCGCGAACACAAAACTGCTAAGAAACCATGGGTTACAGAGCAGATGTTGCAGAAAATGAGGGAGAGGAAGATGTGGAAACAGGTTGATACAGAAGAGGGCAGAAAGATGTACAGAAAGCTAAATAATGAATTACGAAGAGAAACAGACAAAGCGAGGGAAGAGTTTTACAAAAGAAAATGCGAGGACATAGAAGAATTAGAAAGAGTTGGGAAATATGAGGAAATGTACAAGGAGGTGAAATCTATGGAATTTCGGAGGAAACAAGGGAGTATCATGATGGCAGTAGAAAATAAGAATGGGAAGGTAGTCAGCGAGAGAAATGAGGTCATAGGAAGGTGGAAAGAATACGTTGAAGACTTATATGAGAGTAGGGATAGACCGTGTAGCCTAAATGTTGAAGTGGAAAATGAAGTAGGCGAGGATGATAAAGGATTTAGTATTCTTCGGGATGAGTTTGAAAAGGCTATATCTGAGATTAGGAATGGAAAGGCAACAGGAATAGATAACATACCAATTGAATTCATAAAAAATATAGGAGACAAGGGAAAGAAAGAATTGTGGCGACTATGCAATGAAATATATGAAACAGGAGAATGGCCAAGAGACTTTCTGAAAACGATCATGATACCGATGGCTAAGAAATCGAACCCAAAGAGATGTGAGGATTATAGAACTATTAGTCTCATATCTCATGCAGCTAAAATTCTGCTCCGAATACTGAACAGAAGGTTATATGGAAGAACAAATAAAGATGTTGAGGAAGAGCAGTTCGGGTTCAGAAGAGGCAAGGGCACAAGAGATGCTATTGGATTATTAAGGGTGATCGGTGAAAGATTTATAGAAAAAGGGAAAGAGGTGTATGTTGTATTTATTGATCTAGAAAAGGCTTTTGACCGCGTGAATTGGGAATTGTTGTTGGGAGTTCTAACAAAGATAGGGTTGGAATGGAAAGATAGAAGACTCATAAGAAACTTATACATGAACCAACAAGTAAGTGTTAGAATAGGGGAAGAACTGACGGAAGAGAGTACAATTGGAAGGGGAGTTCGACAAGGATGCTGCCTCTCGCCAACACTATTTAATGTCTATCTAGAAGAGATAGTAAAAAAGAGCCTACATGATGATGATGGCATTTCGGTAGGAGGTAGAATGATTAGATGCATAAGATTTGCAGACGATATGGCCCTTGTTGCAGAATCTGAAAAGAAAATCAATAAAATGTTAGAAAAAATGAGAAGGGGCTTTGAAGAATATGGGATGAAAATAAATGTTAGAAAGACAAAAGCCATGGTGATTGGAACGAAGGGGTCTGTGTCAAATATAAAAGTAGGAGGGGAGAAAATAGAACAAGTGAATAGTTTTCGATACCTGGGTAGTGTTCTTAGTAATGACATGAAATGCGAACGTTAAATAAAAGCAAGGATAGGAATGGCGAAAGAAGCCTTTAAAAGAAAGAAAAGTCTGTTTTGTGGGACCTTGAACAAAGAGTTGAGAAAAAGACTCATAAAATGCTTCGTGTGGAGTGTTGTGCTGTATGGGGCGGAAACGTGGACATTGCGTAAGGGTGACGAAAATCGACTGGAAGCCTTCGAAATGTGGGTGTGGAGAAGAATGGAAAGAGTTAGTTGGGTCGAGAGGAAAACGAATGAGAGAGTGTTAGAAATGGTGGGTGAGAAAAGAACACTTTTAGATATTATTAGGAAGAGGAAGAGAAACTGGTTGGGACATTGCCTAAGAAGAGATTGTATCATGAGGGACGTCCTAGAGGGTATGGTGGCGGGAAAGAGAGGGAGGGGGCGAAAGAGACTACAATTAATGGATGATATTAAAACAGAAAGATCATACGCGAAGACGAAAAGGTTAGCGGAGGATCGTGGAGCATGGAAGCTTCTTAGCTGCGGCAAGTGACCTGCCAATAAAGGCAGAATACCTATGATGATGATGATATAATATTTTGTTAATGATGTTTCATCTCATAAGTACTAAAGAAATATTCTCTATTTTCAGTGTAAAATTATTCTGATATTAAAAAATGATGCAGCGGTTTGGTATTTCTGGTATATGAGTTAAAATAAAATTTTCTTTTCTTTCTGTCTTTAGTCATTCTTTAAGCCAAATTTTTGTGTGTACTTTAATGCTAGTACAAAGTATTGAGAGTTTTATAAGAGATTTTTTTTTTTTTTTTTAAACAAGACGTGTAAAAACTATTTTGTTATCTGGAATGTAGCTTCTAAGAGGGGACACAAGACACTGTTCACGGGATTTAAGACTAACACTTCTCTCCAAAAATACGTACAGAGACTGTATTTCTTTATTTAACAGTTCTCAGTGAAATGAAAGAAAATAAAAAGGGTCGGTCAGAATTTGCGATTCAAATTATCGTAAAATAATACTTGTTTGTTTCTAGTACACTGTGGAAGTAACGAAGTTTCATGATCCGTAATTCCGTTTTTAATGTTGACATTTTCATACTTTTCTATATAAAAAAAAAGATCGTAAATGAGATTTCCATTATATTCCCATGTTGTTATTCTATTTGTTGTTTTGCCAAACTTCTTAAGGTTTTGAAATTAGGGAAGCAAACAGATTCGTTCCTTCTGACGGCTGATTACCACGTGTTATACTGAATGAAGGAAACTGATTCAAGTGATCGATCATATTTCAGATTGCGGGTTTGAAATATTTTGCATGTAGATAATAACTTAAACAAAAATTTGGTGGCTTAGTTGGTAGAGCGTTCACTTGTGGAGCCAAAGTTTCTACGTTCAAACCATGAATGCGCTATATTGGTATTCGGCAAATAAACACCGAGTGAGTGTTTTCTTCGCGGTTCTTCCGTCTCTTCCCTATTCACATTCTTTTCGATGTTGTATCATAAACTCAGTAATTACTATCTCATTTGTACTACATTAAACTAATGTTTCGATGTGAAGTATAAATGTTACGCAATTAATTTTTGTCTGTCAATAACCGTAAGTCTCCGTCGGGAATTGTAAAACTACAAATTTGCAATGATTGATCTCTTTCTCCCGTGTAAATGATGTTTTGGGACGTGATTTTATTTTTCTCAGGAATAAGCTGTGTTCTGCTCACATTCTGGCGTGGAAATTTAGTTACTCGTTGCTGGAAAACAGAATTTTGTAAATCCTAAATGTTCGAATCTAATAGTTAATACAAAGTAAGGAAAATATGGGTATCTGGACAAAGGTGATATGTCCATTTTTCTTCGAAAATCAGGTTTTGACTGATATGGATAATGTCCGAAGAGTTTTTGCATTTGTAGCACATCACATAAAAACAAAAGAATCTCCAGCAAATATTCCATTAACAAAAACAAAGTTTTGCATGAACCTCTGATTTATGAGATGCCTTGAAGTTTGTGTCCTGCAAAAATTACGGCACGGACATATCACCTTTCTCCAAATACCCATCGAGTTACAAGAAATTCCAAATGAATAAATTAGAACTTTTAAATTGATTCCATGAAACCGCATCTCGCTATCCTCGATCGATTTTGGTCTATGTAGATCAATATTGAAACAAAGTTGTAGTGGATTTTTATCACTTCTGGTTTTAATAGAAGTTAATGATGGGGATGAAATATATTCTTGGGACATTTAATCGAGTTTAAGAAACCACTTCTCGCTATCTGTTACTATTTATTCTCTGTAGTCATCAACGTGAAAACCGGAAATAATTGATTTTTACCACTTCCGGTTTGAATATCACCTTTAGTAACACAGTCGATGTCTAAATTTTGACTCTCTACATCATAGCCAAGATTGATGATCACCCATCAAGTAGTTTTTGAAGATTTTTTTGTCCCCCAGGTCGACGGATACACAGGCAGAGTAAATACGAGTTGTGTTCAAAAAGTGTCGAATCTTTGGAAATCTGAAACACTAATCCCCTTCAAAGTAGTCTCCGTGGTAATGCACCCACTTCTCCCAGCGTTCGCGCCGTTGTTGGAAACACTTTTGGAATGATGAGCAACCGTGCCGTCGCATTCCGCATGATGTCTTCTCTTGACTCAAATCGGGTCCCTTTTAGTGGCATTTTCAGCTTGGGAAATAACCAAAAGGCAAACGGTGCCATACCGGGTAAGTAGGGAGCCTTGCGACACACAGGAATGTTGAGTTTGGTGGTTGAATCCTGAATCAAATTTTGCGGACACTCTCCTCATGCCAAAATTCTAGTTCAAAATTGAATGTACCGATCCAATTAAATGGTTTCTGCTTGGGTATCGCCAACCTTTTGGCAAAACTTGATGCAATATCGCTGCTTTACTTTTTCTGTCGTTTTACATAAAGATGAAATCCGACAACACGTCTTCACTCGTTGACCGACTCTCAACGACTGATGCTTTCTGCGGACGGGAAAAAATTCACGATTGTGCCCGAGTGTTCCCCCTAGATCTACACTGAAGAAAGTCTCCCGTACTTCATTGGTTTACGCGGGGAAAATATAGTTCGATACTTTTTGAGCACACCTCGTACGTGAAGAAATTTTGCTAAACCGAACTCCTTAAAAATGAATATTAGGTAAATAAAAAGAGGAGGAAAAACTGGTTGGAACATTAACTGAGACGGAATTGTATCCTAAGGATGGGATAAAAAGTGATAGGAAGGAAAATAAGAGGGTGCTTAAGAGACTATTATAAATAGACGTAGGGTACGTCAAGACAAAGAGGTTAACTGAGGATCGTACTGCATGGAAGCTTCTCAGTTTGCTATGAGCAATCTGGCAGTAACACAAAAATACCAATGATAATTCTTTATAGAAGCCAGTACACATACTGCAGACGCAACAAATACAAAGCATAAATTTTAATCTACTTGAAACTGTATGGTTAGAAGTTTTCAATTACATATACTTGTTTTTATTTCTTACTTGCAATTATTGATTTTTCCTTAACGTGGCTCACATATACTAGTGATAATCAGCTAATGTGTGTGGTATGTAATTCGATAGTAAGGACTGAAGCTGTGTGGACTATTCATATTAACAGTAAAAAACATAAAGAAAACATAGAATTAGCAAAATCCAAGTCTGAAGTTCCAGCGAAGCAGATCCGGTTGCGTCCGCCTACACCACCACCACCAAATGTTGTGAAGAGAAAAGCAGAAAGAGAAGTAGGAACTTCTGCAAAGAAACTTAAAGGTAATAGGTTATATTTATTTTCATTTCATAAGTATACTATCATTTTAACACTGTGATATTTACACTGCTGTTTGAAGGAAGTAAATAGGTAATAAAAATTGAAAGTGTGTTCACTGAAGCATCCAAATATTAAAATTGCGTACGGATGGTATGTTTCAATGGCTCGTGTCATCTTCATCGCACGTGTTTTTTAAGAAAGAAATTATGTTGCTTGTATGGGTAGAACTATATAGAACATTTTAAATAGGTTAGTTGTTTTGTCGTCACCGAAGACCATGTATTGACACAAATCTCAAGTCATTTTTAACATTATATTTTTCACCCCTTCTCCCACCCCCTCTGTCGATGGGGTTGAACTTGGGCTTAAACTGCATTGGCAGCCCCGAAAGCTATGAATTACTCGCTAATATCGGTCGTTTTGGATTATTTTTACATGTTACCCCTTCCAAATGCCACCTCTTGGATGTCTTACTCACAGTATATTTTCAGCAACTCCACGGTGACATACTCATGTATACTCCGAAAGCGTATGTATATCTTCAAGTGTTTTAGGTCTGTAACCTTGGATCGATACATATGATCCTTTACAAAACTCATACAAGAAGAAGTGTAGTAGTATGAGGTCAGATTATCTTGGCGGCCACCGAATCAGACCACCTCGTTTAATCTATTTATCGGGAAACTTTTCATCCAAAAATTGACACGGACATTCAGGGAGCAGTGAGGTGGTACTCCATCCTGCTTGAATATGATGTCAGTTGCAGATGTTCCAATTGTGGCATAGGCAACTCTTGTAACATGTCTAGGTAAATATCACTGTTGACGGGAGACTTACTGAAAAAGAAAGGACCAATGGTACAATTTTGGTAAGTCCGAACCACACATTGACGGTGGGACTGTCTCTTTCTTTTCACGTGTAACACAAGGACGCTCTGATTCTCATATGTGAACGTTATGACTATTCAATTTGCCGGATACATGAAAAAATTGACTCATCGGAGAAACAAGTCTTTTCCAAATTGTCATTGTTTCCATCAGTCTTTGCTATCATATCCACAACAGGCTGTTCACGTTGAAGTTTGTTCGTAGGCTTTAGTGCCTGAAGCAGCTACATCTTGTAGGCGTAAAGACATAACCTCTAATGCAAGACTTTGTGCATTGTTGATCGTGGCATTTGCAATTCTCTGACCGCTGAATGTATTGATTTTGTCGGATTCCTTGCAAACGCCTGGCGTACATTGTCCACATTAGCGCCTCAAAAGGATGGGCTGTTTATGGAGAACACTACCTGTTCCCATAAATGATGTATGCCAAGCCCGAGTAGTTGGTCGGGACGGTGGTTTCCTTCCATACTGTGTCTGAAAGTTTCGTTGCATTCGAATAACTATAGACCCGACACTAATATCGATCATTTTTGTGTCATTTCATCTTATCCCTCTAGTTGTGCTAGGTGGTCTTACCTCCACAATACTCTTTTCCAGACTGTAAGTAATATGCGAACCAAGTTTGGTTAAAACTGCTCCAGGCGTTCCAGAGTTATATTATCTTATTTTTACGTGGACACATGTTCGAATAAATACCGTATTAAAGCAGTTAACGGGATTCAACTAGTACTTGAAAAAGTCATTAAGGAAATTATACCTAATATCTATCTCAGATTTCCCTTTAACAACCTCTGCACCTTCAAATTTTCGGAATTGTTCGGTCATATCTTTAGAGGAAAACTAAGTAAATAAAACAAAAACCATACAGCCTAGGTGTGTGAAAATGTGCGTGAATAGGCTAGAATTTCTCTAGAACTTGAACACAGTAAAACTAGTAAAGTCTCCTAGGAGTTAGCAACTAGTATAAGTTCACCAAACTATCACATGTAAAACAATATGTAACCTACAGCCATTTTCTCTTTTGGTTTAGAAATTATGAGGCAGCAGAAACCATGTGTGGTCCAATGAGCCCGTATACATTCAGTTCTGTATTTTTATGTACATAAATACCTGACTTTTAATTTCTAAATTTGTTACTTTGACTATTCTGTCTCAGTTTGATGTTTTGATCCTTTTAAATGTAATGGAAGGCTTGATATTAATAATTCCTTGAACTTCAACTGTGTTCTATGATTCTAGTGTTAATGTTCCTTTCGGTCATCCCAGTGTGTATTATTTTTATTCATAATTTATTTATAAACTACAGACTCACGAACACCAGAAAATGTGGAACACGTTCGATTCCTTTTTGGGAGTTCAACTAGTTTGGATTCCACAGTAAGCTGGTCCACTCAATTAGCCTCCGTTAACTTTTTAACTTTTGTAAAGAAGGGAGGCAGCAGTAATGTTGAAGTCTTAAGTGTTCGTTCATTTTTTCCTTTCCTTCTTTTCATTACCTTTTCGCTTGTCAAGTAATCCATAACGTGTATTTGCGGTTTCCTTTAAGTGTATCAAACGTAGTGCGAGTACCCACGCAATTTATAGAAATGGTAAATAAAAATTTTGGATTTCTTGAAAAGAGATGAAATAGTTGGGACATAAATAAAATGGACTGGTGCTCCACTGTATCCGTATGTCTCCAACAAACTGAAAACATATTTTAGGCAGGTCGCTTTAACGTTACTAATGTGCCCCTTTCCCACAAAAAATGTAGAGAACAATTTAGTTATTTCAGGGAACCCACATATGTGGGTCTTAGTTTGTTATGAGTGCAGAGATACATTGGGCTGTCAAAAAGAAATACAGTGTATTAGTGATAGAATCATGGAACACATACGAGATTTACTAGGCGTTTCAAAATCTTTAAAAGATTATGAACCAGGGTTGTTTTGTTTAAAACAAATGATTAAAACTTGTTTTAAACAATTGATTTTGTTTCAAACAAATTTTATATACATTTTAAACATTTTGTTTTAAACACGTGTATTTTTTAAGACTTGTTTTAAACATGTTTATTTTTATTTTATTTCATTTTTGTGAAAAAAAACCTGCCAGAAAAAGAAATTGATCAAAAAGTGCTTCTCATTCAAAAGACTTCTTCCCATGTGAATGTTTTGATTTCTCGTGGCTACAGCAGGTCAGTGTGGTGATCTACAATTTCTTTTGTCTCTTTTTTCCCCTTGTTTTTAACGTTTATTGTACTGTTTAAATGCTTATCAGTTAACTTGCGAGAAAGTGTCGTAGTCGAAGGTTGCACTTTTTATAGAACTGATAAAAATAAAAGAATTATTATGGAAACAAATTTTTGTGTTGTATTCAGAAAATAAATAGTTCTTTGCTAAATTTTGCTTCTCAAATATCGCAGGCATTCATTGATACAGTACATGTTGGTTCTCAGTCTTCGTACATACATACTTTAGAGTGCTCAGCGTTTCCCGTACATTTGTAATGTTAAAAAAGTATTTGTTGTCACTGTTATGACCATTATTGCTTCTTTATTGCTGCAGACTATTTCGTAACTTGAAATTTTAAATTTACACTGAATCTTTTCAACAAAGCAAACATGCATACAAATTACCTACATTTGTGTTTTAAAAGTAAAAAGAGATTTGTTTGTTCGTTTGTTATTAGTGATCTTTCTTAGTGAAAAATTGGATGCAGTTTTCGAAAAAGAAAACGTATTTTTAAAATCCTGAGTCCAACATTTCATTGCAATTGTTTTCTATTTTTAAATTAGAATAAAAAAATAAGCATAATGATTTACCACGGGGGAAAGCCAATGATCGAGCTTTCTTCTCTGTGAAAACATCAGTAATCACAATATATATATATATATATATATATATATATATATATATATATATATCACGGTATTTTATATTTACAAATAATAATAATGATATTTATGAGTGTGCCGCGGTAATTCAAGTTACACCTGTAGTGTGCCGTAAGTTGAAAAAGGTTGGGAAACGCTGCTTTAGAGAAAGAATCCGAAATGAAAGAAAGAAAAACTCATGACAAGGTGCAATCTAGAGTTTTATATGATTGTCGCTAGAGAGGGGCGTCCGTTTAGAGGTCATCCGCCCCCTAGCCTCAATTTCAGATGTTGGGAGCAGTAATGCAGATTTAGAAACCCTTTGCTCAGCAAAGTCCACAGAAAAAAAATGAAGTCCTTATACCGAATAAATACGGACCTCGATCACCATTTATATTGATCGTAAGCAACTATAGGCCTAAATTGCTCTCTTGTTTATTTTTTGGCCTAGGATTTCAAAGGTGGATCTACTTTCGAGTTTCGGGTCTGCTTAAAATTCTGGAAATTGAGCCTGAGCAACGTTTTGATCATCTATATTTCCTCCGTATTTATTCGGTGTAAGGACCTCAAACTTGTTCTGTTGGACTTTGCTTATCAAAAGGTTTCTAAAACTGCCTTACTGTCCCCAAAATCTGAGATTCAGCGTGGAGTTGGGGCGGCTGCCCTCCTAGCCGCACTCTTGACTGCGAAGATATGTTTTGAAATAGAATCCGTTTCCCGAGTAAAACTGAACCTTATTGAAAATGGACTTGGATCCATTGTGCTCGGAACGCTTACTTTTCTTCAATAAATTATTGACTTGAAAAAAGCAACCAATTACATAGGCTTGCAGAAAAAATTTTGAAGTTAACACAACGCGAAGTGTGCTTCAAATATTACTTTTCGAAAATTTATTATTTTAAAATAATTTTATTAGCATCAGTGTTCTGAAATAGTAATCAAATTTTGCAACTAAAATCTCACCCGCCTCCACGAAACGCGAGTTTAGCTCCTAAGGACATAACTAGAAAACTTTCAGAAACAGTAACTCTGAAATGACTTGTCTTAGGGCTAAAATAACCGCACAAGCGTATTTCTGGTAAAAATTCTAACCTTAAAACATGTAAAATGACTCCCTTTGCATTTGAAATTTCGAATTGCAATCAAAGATGGCAGCCATGATGGTTGATAGCACCATTTGATGTGTCAGACCACTTTCAAGTTTCATCATTTTCCCTCAATCCGTTCTCAACACACAAGGGTGGTGAGTACTTTTATTTCACCATGTATATTGATAGATTGTGTGAAATCTCCATAGTAGGTAGATTTTAAAGCTTATTACAACCAAGAAAGTACTTATGTGAGTTACTGGCAAGAGGATTAGTAAAAGGGGGTCGTGATATGAAAAAGTTGTGATTCTATACTAAAATATTCTGTACCCAATACTTTGCAGTCTTAACAGGGATAAAATAAATGAAAAGGTCGGTTACAAGTCGGTGCTATTCAGCCAGTTCCGACCGGTTCGCTAGAACCAGTTGTTAAATATTTCGAGCTCGCAGAACCGTTTGTTATAACCAGACATAACAGTGAAATTTACCCAGTTATACCCAGGAACAGTAAATTTCAGTTTAACTCTTTGTTTTTAGAAATTCTCAGAGCTAAAGCGTTAAACATATGATTCCGAGAAACAGTGTATAAGCGATTTATTTCTTAATCTCAAATGCTCAGATATCAAAAATGAAAACTGGGATCACATGAGTGTACTGTGTGTTTCAGATGTAAAGCATCACGGGCAGTGGCCAATGGTGCACGATATTCCGCGCGGTGTTGCCGGATTTTGGACTCCCCTTTCCCTTCTCGCTCGTCCTCCAGTTGAGATTATGACACATACATTGGCAACATTATTCACAATGTAAATGTACTATTCCAGCAACCTCAAGAATTCTGACTGTGCATCCTAAAAGTATATATAGTAACTAAATTACTTACGTATTAACTTTTCCAGTGGATATGCTAAATACTCGTCTTCAACATTACTTTCACTATCGTCTATGTCAGTTAATATTTCGTCATTGTCTGAATCTGAGTCTTGTAAATTTATTGTTATGGGTTCCAAAACTGTAAACACAAAAAAATAATTCTTCGAGCTTAACTTCGTAAAACTTAAAAAAAAAACTTATGCTGTACTCGGTTTGCTTAAAGACATTGTCAACTATAATTTTGGAGAACAAAGGAATTACCACGAAAGAAAGCAAACGAATCACTGATGAATTCTCATTATGCCAGAAGGGAAGTTACGTTCCTACACAACTTGCTCCTTTCTTTCCTTATCCGTTTTCATAACAAGTAACACGCTTGGGCTTGGTGTAGGTGCCACGAAACCAATCCATCTGATTCCTAAGCAACTCGATATGCTCGAGTTTATTTTGAGTTACTATAATTTATGACACCATTTACCGTAGATGCCTGATGATTTTGGTTCCCTTATATAGAGAAGAAAAGAGGGTGTTAAAAGTCGCACATAATAAGGCAGTGGAACGTGAAAGAAAAAAAGGAACAGAAAACATACTGCGCTTCTTCTGTCGAATAAGAAAGAGCCTATCTTGAAGTAAATTTCAAAAGAAATTACAAACTTCCTATGCTTTATTCTTACGATGTTAGGCGTATATATATGAATCAGATAGCAAAGGTATGTAGCCACGGGGGAAAAGGGGCCCCTGTCTTTCCAAACTATTTCCAACTCCAAAACGAGGTTCGTCTGGTATATTTAATAAACTTATTTAACAGTTAATGCAAATGAGGGACGTTTATAGTGAAATGTGAAAATTAAAAAAAAAAAAAAAAAAAAGCAAACATCAACACGGTTTCTATACTTAATTGAAACAACTAAAATTAATCATATGCTTTATATTCTCATTTCCCTAACTGGGGCACTGTGAACTCGCTACTATATTATTGCATAATAATGTCTGAGTTGATATATTTTCGAGTTTTTTCCCTTTAGTATTTTAACCTACATGAACACAAAGTCAGATAAACAGACTGCTATAAACAGCATTTGTTTTCTTATGAATACTTTATTCTTTTACATTATTACTTTATGAATACTTACAATCCGGTTTTCAACTTCAGTACTGTCAAGATCCGTCTTTTGATAAGGTAGCATCGTGAAAACATAATATGTGTATAGTATACATGGTGAGTTAAAATGCTTTCATATTCTGAAAGAGGTCATTTGTTCTGTTTTTAATGTGTGAAAAGCTTTCCTCCCCCTGAAAGGAATGTTCCCCTAGAACAACCTGCTGATTACACCCCTGATTCTCCTGTAATAAAAGTTGAGTTCCAGTTCTAAATCGAAGAAAAATCCACTGGAAATTAGACGTGGGGCTTAACGCTCGTTTTACTAATTGTTTTATATGGAAACCTTTAAAAGTGTGTATCATGACAACCAGTTGTCATAAAAAGATGTAGTTTTCACGTATGTGTTCGTAATTTTTTTCTCTACTTGGTAAAGTGAGCAGTTAATGTGCTAGTACAATATTTATAATAAGCGCCTCTGGCATTGTCAAGATTTGCAGTAGCGCGAGAAGTCAGCGTACTACTTGTCGCGAATTGTCAACAGCGCTCAAAGCCAATTGGACGCCGCGTGAAGCCAACTCAAGGTCATGCCGCTTATCATTTGAAACACACAATAGTGATGAGGGTTATTTAGGTCTACGTATATTCGAAACGCATACATATTATCAACACTTGCTGATCCATTGCTGGATTAAGAGCTTTCCAATACTTTTTGACAACAATATATGTTGGGTAATTTGTATCCTAGATATTTGCAGTAGTACCTAATTTCGTCACACCACCTTGTATTAGAATGCTGTGTAGGTCACTTCTTGTCACTTGTGGTATCCAGTAAAAAAATTTGCTTTTGTCTACCTTGTACGGTTTGTTTCCTAAGAGAGTTATATCTATTTCTCTATCTATCCTCCATCTACTCTCTCTCTCTCTCTCTCTCTCTCTCTCTCTCTCTCTCTCTCTCTCTCTCTCTCTCTATATATATATATATATATATATATATATATATATATATATATATATATATATATATATATATATATATATAACGATATGTATGTATATATACAGAACCAGTTGTTAAATAATATCACTGGTTGCTAGTAAAGAGCAAGAAATCTTAATAAACAAGTTATTATCCGATTTTGAAATATGTTTAAAATCGTGTTTTAAACTGTTCAAAAAGTTTAAAACATGTTTTTTTCGTGTGTTTTAAAACATGTTTAAAACATTTTAAACACCTTTTTCATGTTTTAAACACATGTTTTGTTCTTTTTTTTTTAATATTTTTTTCCAACCCTGTTATGAACACCCCTGTCATTGTTAGTTTATTAAAAACACATTGAGAAATTGCATTTGAATTTTGTTTTCATTAAACATAAAAATACAATATTGAACTTTCATTCGGGCTCATTGGGCAAAAGACAATTTCATAACTTGTGTCTAGGAAAAAAAAAAAAAGGACTATCATGGGTAAGTGACAAGTCTCACGTGTGATAGGTGAAGCTGTTGTAGCTGCTGAGAGGCTTCATAAGTTTTAATGAATTATACCATTGAAGTTCTAGATAAACATCCTAACATCCCAACATTATCATGTTTTTTCGTGCCAATAAAACCAGAATGGTCCAGAAACTTGAAAATTGTAGAAGTTGTTAAGTGAGAATGCTGTAAGGTATGTATTAGATGTAATATCTATAATCTATTAGATGTAATATGTATAACGAAAATTGAAAACTATGGTACATCGTAGTTTTAGTTCTAACAGAAAAATTCTTTTCAGGGAGACTCTTTGACTAAAGATTTATTCGCATTTTCATTGCAAGTAATATTTCCATCAATCTCAGACGTCTCGATTTTATTAGTCGTTGATACACAGTTACGTATTGCATTGTTTTGCAAAGTTTGGCTTTGCATAACAGGTTTACACTGACCTTGAGATCAGGGAAAGTCAGAGAAATGCTTCAAAATATGCCTAGACTCAGGAAAAGTGCTATATTTCACAGAAGAGTCAGGGAAAATCTAATCAGATTTCAGGAAAGTATTCAAAGAGTTCCTTCCTATTACTCAAATGATTTTAACAAAACAGCTGCTTACAGAAGATGTGAAGAACACCTCAAAGAATCAACGCAGCTTTAGAAGGAAGATTAAAAAGCTATAAAGAAACAATTATCTTTGGAAATAAAGAAGCTTTGGGAGCATCAAAAGCTGTTAAAGTCTTGCTTTGCAGGAATAGCAAATTAGATAAAAAAAAATGAGGTGCTACAAAAGAAGAAAATAAGTTAGGTTTTCTGATTGTAAATAATACAAGAGATAGGCGTTAAACTATGTCATATATGTTTATGCTTGAGTATCTTCAGAATACTGAGATGTTACATTAATGTATAATTATTGTTTGTTATCAATGTTTTATTGTTTTCCATATACAGGAAGTTTGACTCATGATAAGTGTTTACTTTAAGAATGTAAGTTTATACTGCATTTAAGAATAAAAAGGAGAGCTATGGGTGGCAATGGGAATAGTGGAAATCTATTAAAAAATAATTTGTTTTCTAAACCTAACCAAATTCCGTTCGCTGTGCGTGGGTCACGGAAAATTTATTTACGTAGTCATGGGAAGTCAGGAAAATTAGTATCAGAATTTCAGTGTGAACCATGTATAACCTCTCTCCATTTACCCAGTGGTTGCTCTCTCTTTTTGCTTCTTTATTTATTTATTTCAAAGCTATTGTCCAGCTTTTACATCCACGCAGTAGAACAAGAAAATTTATTTTCTTGCATTTGCACTTTTAAAACATGAAATGAAATCTTTAACAATCTCATCGTTATACCTTTAGGCTAAAGAAGACGGACGGTTATGAAATAATTGGTGGAATGAGAATGTAGGAGGAAAGGAAGAACCCCTGAAAACGCACGGACACAGTGTTGCCCACCACAAACTTATATGGACTGTGGTCAAACCAGGGACTTCTCGTTCTAAAACTGATCGCTCTACTATTGAATAATGGTGCTCTTCCATTTCACTTGTAGTTTCTTGGATATTAACTACGACTGTAAAAGGTTTTTATTAAAATAGGACAACTTGTTTTGCTATTAACAACTAACAAATTGCAATATGCAGTGAATACCGACCTTCCTTTGTATATGTACATATATAGGAAATACCAGAAGCATCTGACAAGGTGTCTACCGGTCAGGGAAAGTCAGAGAATTTGTAGGGTCAGGAAAAAATCTTTCCCAGGACCTCTATAATGGAAACTAGTCAAAGGCTAGCTGGGGCTTCGCCCCAAGACCCTCGCGCTAGCTCGGGCTACGGTCTCGCACCTCATAAACCTACAAGCATGGCAATTTCGTCATTATGGCCCTACCGAAAGTACCAACATTTTGGGGTGCAGAATATATGCCACTTAAATAACATGGGAAAGATGTTTCAGTTTCCTGTAAAACCCACCTAAAATTGATTTTTTGTTACTTAGATAAAGGTATCAGAAACCCAGGCCTCGCAGCTGTCCTATTTTCCTATTTTTTCCTCTATTTTGGAAATTTGTGTATATTTGTCCTATATTTTAATCTTGCCCCTTATTTCCTGTATTTTTCAGTCATTAAATTATTAAAAATACAAGCCAAGGGCAGTTGCAGTGATGATTTAAATTGCTACATATTAGCAATATGCTAAATGTGTCTTAGCATTCTTTCTGAGGACTAGTCACTAATTCTCACTATTATTTTTTTAAATTTGCTTCTTCCTATCCTCCCATGTCCACTCTTTTTTTCTTTGTTTCCTATGTGCTTATTCTTCCCCAGCGAAGCTTAACTGAGGAACCTTGCCATGCTCCAGTTCCTTATAACGCAAGCTGTACCAGCGTTTTCTTTCAGCAGTGTTTGCAGCAGTATTGGCTGGCCATTAAGGTGTGTTGGTATTCACCAACTTTCCCAGCGCCTTCGAATATTGCTGTGCATAATATGCAGGGTTCCACGCGTCCTGGAAAACCTGGAAATAAAAGTGTGTTGTGAAAATACCCGGGAAAAGTCATGGAAAGCAGAAAAAGAGTGAAAATCCTGGAAATTATTTATGAACTGGAAAAGGCCTGAAATTTACGTTGTATAACAGTTGTTAGAAGTGTATATATAATTTGCAGACCTATGATGAATAAAATTCTTTTACATTGTTTATTTGAGAGGGAAATACATTGATAATTTTTCTTTAACTAGTAAAATCGTTTATTTCAATCAGTTTCTTTTTTTCCAAAACAATGCACCAGGTCTATTAAGTTTAACAAGCAAAAGGTTATATATACTCTTATTCTGTATTAATCTAAATCTTGTTTCCAATTGCCTATTGGGGTGAATGGTGGCCTTTTCTTACAATACATTTTTTATTTTATATGTATTTATTTATTTATTTATTTGTGCTTCAGACCATAAATTCTATTGTATAAGCCAAACTGTCCTTTTTTTTTTTTCAATGTCCTGCTGGAAGGCCTGGAGACCTACAAGCATATCGAATTTCAAATTTTTAAAATTGCAATTCCAATTACTTAAAACATGAGATTGTATGTCAAAAGCAAAATTAAATAACATGAGGAATTTTTTCATTGTCTCTTTTCACAAGTTTCTCTCCGAAAATATGCCAAATTTCAACTCTCCACGTCAACTAGAAGTTTCCGTTGTATCAGTCAGTTCGTGCAGTGATAGGCGCGAGTCTCTTTTCTAGCTTTTAGTCTTTTTAAATTTCTTTCTTTCTTTCTTTCTTGAGCTTGTCTCTAAAAGTCCAGTGGTAAAAGTAATAAGTTTCAGGATGTAATTATTTAATTTTTTGGTATCATCTCTTGTGTCTTGTGTCATTTCTCTCCCTTGAGAGTTGAACTTTTCCACTGTTCACATGTATGCTTCTTTACCTTCAGTTTGAGTATTTGATCGTACGGAAGATGTCGAAGAAGTGTCATTGTAATGAGTTGTGGTTGGAGGACCTTCAGTTCATACCTTAGCTTGCTAAAGTAGATGGAGATCAGTTTCTCAAATGTGTTGATTGCAATAAAACATTTGATTTGAGAAACATGGGTCGTCGTGCAGTATGTAGTTACTCTGCAAGTAAAGGACACCAGATGATTTCTGCCACAGTACGCACTAAGTCACAACCAAAGATATTCGAGACTTTTCGTGGACAGCCACAGTCATTTTCAGCAAACCGCGACTCTTCTCAAAGTATAAAAACCACCCATCGTGAACAAGTGAAGTTGCCAGCAAGTAGTTCTATCCAAGTGGCCAATAACTCATCAGGAGCATCAACATCACAGAATCCATCTTTGAAGGTCAAATCCCCGTATTTTGTTTCAACAGAAAGCACAAAAGGAGAGATACTGTGGGCGCTGAAAGTTGTTATGAGCCACTTTTCATTGCGATCGGTGTACAATTGTTCTGAGTTGTTTAAAAATATGTTCTCTGACAGCCAAATAGCTAGCAAATTCGAAATGAAGAAAGACAAACTTCCTTATACTGTTATGTATGGTCTTGCAACATTCTTCAAGGATCAATTAACAGAATCGTTGAGGCGTGTTAATGAATATGTTGTGTGTTTCGATGAGTCTTTGAACAAAGTAGTTTAACGTGGTCAAATTGATGTGCATCTCCGTTTCTGGAATGATAAAACAGACACAGTTGAGACAAGATACTTGAATTCAGTTTTCCTTAATCATGCGAATCACCTGCTGAATGGTTTCAAAAAGTCCATTTGTGATTAAGATATGCATCAGGTGCTCCAAATTTCTATGGATGGTCCTAATGTTAACTTCAAGTTCCTGGAGCTACTGCAAGAAGACATGAAGGATGATGAAAGTGGTCGTGCTGTGGTACTAATTGGAAGCTGTGGTCTGCATATTATACATGGAGCATTTCGTTTTGCGTTCAAGAAAGTGAAATGGGAAATAGAAGAGTTCTTATTTGCACTGGACAATCTCTTCAAGGATTCACCTGCAAGAAGTGGAGACTATGTTGATTGATCTGGTTCAAATATTTTTCCTAAGAAGTTTTGCAGGACACGTTGGGTGGAAAGTATCTGCAGCCAGTCGAGCACTTGAAATATTAACTAACATTTGAAAGTATTGCAGCCAGCAACAACTGAAGGACGAACAATCAGAGCGAAAACGAACGGTTCAAAAAATCAAAGAACTTGAAGCTAAGAAAGCCAAACTTCAAAAAAACACTGACCAGGAGATTGCTAAATTAGAAAATCAGATAGAAGTGTTGCAGAAACTATAAATAATCTGAGTTACGTTGTGAAGTGCATGTATATACAGTTTTAAGGTTGTATATTTGTTCGTGAACATTTAATACTACTCAGTGTAAGTTATGTATGTGGAAACATAACAGCTACAAAATTATAACACTTGCCTTGGAATCACAATTTCTTGAAGCAAAGTTGGGCTTCTTTATTTTTGTGGCTGCGCAGTTGGAACCTTTATTAGTTGCTCTTCAGACAGACAAACCAGTAGTACCTTTTTTATATAGAGACTTGACGTGTGTGATGAAGAATTTAATAATGAGGTTCCTGAAGTCATCTGTTATCAGTGAACCAGTGGTAAAAATAGATGTGTTGAAAAAAGAAAACCAGCTTCTTTATCATGAGAGTGATATTGGATTTACTGCAAAAGCTGCCCTGAAGATATCGAAAGGAAATGAACGGGAACATTTAGAATTCCGTAAGGAATGCGGCACCATTTTGGCAGCTCTGGTTGTCAAGATTAAGGATCGTAGTCCCCTGAAATATCCATTAACCAAAGCACTCACTGCTTTGAATCCTGAAATTATCGTTACCCAACCAACATTGTGAGTACGAAGATTGTCTGTTGCTCTTAAAGTTTTCGTTTCAAAAAAGCAAATTTCAGCAATTACAGCAGATGAAGTAAAGAGGCAATACACATCTTTCGTAGAGTCCTCAGCCTTGAAAGTTAATTTGGAGTCCTTTTCAAGAAAAGCAGACGGGTTAGATCAGTTATACTCACAACTACTCAAAGGCAAAGAGGAATATAAACAACTGTGTCATTTTGTGAAGAAATGCTTTATTTTATATCATGGAAACGCCTCTGTTGAGTCTGGCTTCTCAGTAAACAAAGATATCTTATTACCTAATCTTCAAGAAGTGTCACTTACTGCACAACGTCTAGTGTATGATAGTGTTCTTAAGTTGGGAGGCATTCAGAACATCGAAATTACGAAGCCCATGATAGATTATGTGCGAAATGCATCACAAAAAAGGAAAGAAAGCATAGCAGAAAGTCATCTTCAGAAGCAACAACTGAAGGACGAACAATCAGAGCGAAAACGAACGGTTCAAAAATCAAAGAACTTGAAGCTAAGAAAGCCAAACTTCAAAAAAACACTGACCAGGAAATTGCTAAATTAGACAACCAGATAGAAGTGTTGCAGAAACTATAAATAATCTGAGTTACGTTGTGAAGTGCATGTATATACAGTTCTAAGGTTGTATATTTGTTCGTGAACATTTAATACTACTCAGTGTAAGTTATGTATGTGGAAAATTGTATAACGTCTGTGATAATGGTCTAAGTTAACCATCTGCGTAAACAAGAAAATTATTGTATAGGAAAACCCATTTCCAAAAAGTTTTCGCATTTAAATTCTGTTATGGTGTAATGACTAAATAATAAAAATAAATAGGAGTGAAAAGGGTGTCTGTTACGAGTGAAGGGAGGCCACTAAAATAGTCATAAATTACAGATAAATGAATTGGTTCGTTTGTACGTTTGTAGAATATTGTATAAGCATATAAAAGTAGACACCCTGATCTGAGTAATGACGATTTTTCTAGCATTTTTATTAATGAAATTGCAGTAAGCGTTTATTTTTCTTTTTTCTTTTTTGTAGGAATATTAAAAAATACAGCTGATCCATTACCTCCTAATTTTTTCGACAAGGAAAATGTCTCAGCAAAAAACGGTCCGTTTGAACCAGTGATAGAAAAACTCAAAAAGTCTTCTGTTCTTGTTACGGAGTACGCTAGCTCGGATGAAGATGAGGAGGAAGAAGACAATACAACTTCGTCTGTTCCTGGATCATTTGGTATGTGACATAAATAATAATAAAATAAAAAGGGTAAAGGCGTCTTTTTTTAATTTTAATTTTAACCTTTTTTCAATGTGACTGAAGACAAGTAGTCAATCGATAACAGTATTTTCAGTTTAGTTGATGTTTACATATTGAACGTCACATTGCTAAAATATGATAATTATGTTGTAGGATATGCGAATAGGACACAAAGTGTTTAAGAATAAAACACAGACCGTTATGGTAGTTAAGTGAGATAGCATGTGAAAATAGTTAGATTATGATGAAAGTTATAATATGATAGGAGTCGGATTAGAATAGAAGTCAGATTATAATTGTAATGATTATGAGATATAGTTTATCAAGAGAGAGAGATTATGAGATTGATGTGTAACAAGATAAGTATACTTGTGGAGTATCACTGAGATAGATAGATGCATCACAGAACGGCGCAGATTAAGAGTAAAGATACAGAAGAATTTAAGTTTGTACCTTTGTACACTTTAGTTAACTAACATATGGCACCTTATTGAAAATGCATCTAGAATCTAGATCATTATTCTTAAGAGCCTGCCTTATTAAAAATAATACAAATTTACCATTTTTCTTTTGCTTGTTTATTCATCAGTGAAAGGAGATAATGAAATGTAAGTTACCACAATCATATATAATGCTATTCTACAACAGAAAATATGAACCTGAAGAATGTTCAGTGTTGCCATCCATAGAAATTACAGTATTGCCAGAAAAACAATTTCCCTAAAATCTAAGTTAAGGCAGCGAGTAGAGGAACAAACTCAACTGCATTTGGTTACGTATCCTGTTTGTTTGTTTTGGTTTCCTGTGAACTACTTTTTAAATAATAGCTGTATTTAGTTTGTAATAAACAAAATAGTTTTAACATACAGTTATTAAAGCTAAATAATAATGTTAATTAAAAGTAATTCACAAGAAACCAAAACAACATGATATGTAATCAAATGCAGTTGAGTTCATTCCTCTACTTGCAGTCTTAACTTAGATTTTAGGGAAATTGTTTTCTGGCAACACTGTAATTTCTATGGATGGCAACACTGAACATTCTTCAGGTTCATATTTTCTGTTGTAGAATAGCATTATATATGATTATGGTAACTTGCATTTCATTATCTCCTTTCACTCATGAATAAACAAGCAAAAGAAAAATGATAAATTTTGTATTATTTTTAGTAAGGCAGGCTCTTAAATGTTAAAAGAAAGTATTTTCCCCCCCAAGAATTTATCACTATTCTTACTTGTAAAACAAGTATTTATTAATTTTGAATATAGTTAGTTGAATTTCACGGTTACCGTATTTTAAAAGTACGTATTTAAGTACCGGCTATAATTCGGGACCTCTTTTATGTGTCTAATGATTGCATTTTTTTTTCAAAAACCTCAAAATACGAGAAAGCCGTCCTGCAAATGACTTACAATAAGCCATATACTTGAGTTGAGTTGATTTTGAGTTTAACGTCCCGTTCAGCAGCGAAGCCATATAACGTGGACCTACTGATTAACGTGGAATCCGAACCACATGAACTCCCGCCGGGAATCGAACCCGGGTGTCCCACGCCAGAGGCGCGTACGCTGACTCGGCAATATACTTGAATAGGTAAGATTCCTACATAATAAATGGTATAATTAAAAGTGACTATGGCCCTGTGACGGTGAGACGCCCTATGTTAAAGGAAGAAGCAATGGTTCTGTTCAGCAGGCTGTTTGGCACGGGGGATGTGCCAAAAATGGCACGGGGGATGTGCATAGTGTTGTTTGAGGGAACCTAGATCATCTTATTATGATTACTGCGGACGGTAATGAATACCAACGTAATAACCAAGCTCGGAAATCGAACTTGGAAACTATCTAGCGCCCGTACATTGATAGCTTTTCCAATAAGACTGAATGCATACAAAACTATTTGTATACAAACGCTGTAACCGTGCAAATTGTGATGGCGGTTTGAGTTTGAAGCCGCCATCTTACCTAATAGGATGTCGCTCTTCCCGCTTCGTTCACGAAGCCCCGCCTACTGGTCTAGAACCCAGACGTAAAAAGTAATCTCGAAACCCTCATTTTATACAAATTTTTATTCATTTCGTTTGCGCTTACACTCTCATTGGCTGGAGCATTATCATGACGTATAAGTAAAGTTTATGAGAGTATGTTATCTCTGCGGTTTTCACGGATAAGGTTCAAACGTGAATAAAGAGTCTATTGTAACGTGAAATGAAAGAAAATGCAGAAATGAAACGAAATGCACGTTTTAAAGTTTATTGCAGAAAATAAAATGAATGTTTTAAAGATTGGTTTATAAGAAAGGTCACTATAACCTCGAATCCGTTCCCCAACAATGCTGTATTATTGATATGAAGAAAGTACAAGGGAACATCTTGCTTAACTGGCAACGTTGGGTTTTCATTTAACATTGGCCTCTTTACCAGTGTGAAGCGAAAATAGCTGGTTGATTGGGAAAAAATCCATTATTTTAGATTAAAAACCATCTATATCCAACAACTTTCCTCTTTCTCCATTTTGGCGTGTCGTTTCTTGTAATGCAGTTGGTCTATAGCGCTGAACTTTCGATACACTTGATATATAGTAGACTTCGGTTTTCTTATTCTCTATAATAATGATGCCCACAAAGTCCAAAACAGCTACGCTAATATAGTCTAAAACACTTTATGCTATCATCGAAAAATAAATAAGTATATTATTTTGAAAAATAATGTGAAACTAATCGTTTCGCAACTTCACTTCCAAAAATATTTCCTGCTGAAGGGTAGATTTAAGTAAAACAACCATAATTTTGACAACAGTCTTTCTTCTTAAATAAAAATGATAATGTAGAAATCTTAAATCGGTATTCATTTCATAAATGCCGTTAGAGATATGACAATTAAGTGAATTATTAACTTGTTTAAAACTCAGGCTTTTATATTGAAAAAGTCAATTACAGGATAAATTCAAGGTTTGCCTATGCCTTAGGTCTATACCTTATGAGAAGAAATATGAGATAAAAATAATAAAAAGAAAAAAAATAAATAAAATTAAAATTAAAAATTAAAAAAAATGAATAATTTAAAAAAAATAAAAGAATAAAAAGCAATGAAAGCAAGAAAAATCAACAAATAAAAATTAAGTCTTAGGAAATTAGGGGAAAAAAGTCTGTAACACTGCCTTTATTTATATATTGTGCTGTATACAGTAATAGCTTTATTGTGCGTTTCTTATTGAAATGAAACTATAATGTATAGTAAATTTGTTATTTTCCGTCTTTTACTATTATAGTACTTCTGTGTATAGCTAACCTAAACCCTTTGCAAGTCAATTCTTGTACTGAAGTACAATTTGGTACAGTTAATTTACATTTTACTATTATGTGTAATTTATTCTGTGTTCCTTAGAGATTGTCTTTGTTAGGAGCTGCTTTTTTGATAGCGTAATCCGAATATCTTATGCATCAGAGGAACGAATATCTGTTTCGTGAACATCTATTATGAAACAATAATTGCTTTCTTCTTGTGTTAGTGATATTCCTAATTCTAATTATCAATCTATCCTTTCTCTTCAGTTTCCTAATTCACAATTTTCAGTATTCTCGTGCTGCTCTTCAGTTTTCTTCATGTTTAATGGTCCAACGTAGCTCCGCTGTAAACAAGGCTGGAAGCTTCTCTTCAGACATAATATTCAGGCAGTCAGCCAAAATGAATTTTGTACACCTTCTATTATTCTATTATCTTCATTGAGATCAATATCCAATTATATTTAACGTATAGTTGTCATTAGGGTAATGTCAGCTGGCATAGTCGAGCGAATTGCACTGTAAGATTTAAAACATTAGACATACCAGAGCTTTTAGGAATGGGTCGTGTAGCGTCCCCATCCACCAGGAGTCAAGAACACAGGACAAGCAGTCAAAGGGAGAGTGAAAAAAAGCACTTACTCAACCTAAGTGGAGACCCCACAGCAGACGGAACTACGGACATCCAAAACAACCCGGTTCAAGCTTAACTGAAATCTATATAATCCAATATTCAATTTTTCAAGGCAAGGTATAATTTATATAATGCAATAAATAAATAAAAGCCCAAAGTTCAACTATTAACAAATTTTATTACAAACAACGTGGTTCTGAATATACACTTATGCGTTAGACAAGCATATATTCAGCTAAACAAATAACAACAATGATAATGTAATTAACCAAGAGCTGAATATGTAACAATGCGTTAGATAAGTTTATATTCAGCTTATAACAAAATAAACAAAATATCAACAATTAAACCAATCTTTTTCCGAGATAACCAAGAATTCAAGAAAAGGGGAAAAACGTGATCTCAGTATTCTTAATCAAATGCCGAAAGTCAAATGTCATGAATAACCAAATAGAAGTCAGTTCAGTTCTAAAAACATTTTTCCTGAATCCTATTCCTAATCTGAATTTATTAATAATCCAAATCGAAAAATCCAATATAATTCGAAAATTTACTGTAATATTATTTTCTAATAAGAAATCCAAAAACTTCGACAAGCTTAATTTAACACACTCCTACTAATACAATGTAATATCCAATAATTCGTAATAACTTATTAATCTTTCAGTATTACTACTAGTCTGATAATCTTATTCGTATATTCTTCTATTTCGCAACCAAAATGTTTTTTTAAAAAATATTGTTATCTCCTTTAACATGTAATCAAAGTACGATCAATATGTTCCGCTCAATCAAAAAGAATATTTATTATTTCACTAATTGATTCTAATTTTTGGCATCAGCAACCTTTTAAACAATTTTTCTTAATAGATATTTACAGGAAATAATGCTATTTACACCAATTACTAACGGTCATTCTATAGAATACTTCAGCTTCATCGAAAGTAAGGCAATGATATACGGAAATATAATATCGGAATAATAATAGCAATCAAGCAAGCAAGCGTCAGAAATACTCTTGAAATAAAGGTATTACTGAATATTGGATTATTTAGACTCAAACTATTCATAAGTCAACACTAAATGTGTTTGGTCGGAACTTTTTTTTTTTTTTGGGGGGGGGGACAAAAATTTTAAAGTCTCTATTTCTTTCATAAATTCAAAGTCAATCAAAGAGATTGACACAGAAGTAATTAAGATTCTGATCCTGTTCATAATCCTCTCGCATGCGATACAACACCCAAACTGCTATCTTCATCATAGGTTTAATGCACCCACTACAACTAATTGTCAAATTCAGGAACACTTAGCAATTTCGATTTTCAAATTAAATTCCACCTTTTTACCTTGCAAACGACCAGGTTTCAACCCCTCGTCATTGCAGCTTTTAATATTTGTTTCTCGACTGACTTATCATTCACTCAGATCAAGATGAAGTGAGTCGTTTCAATTGCACCAAACGACCACCCAAAAGAATAACAGTTTAATAACCACGTAGTTTAAGCAAAATAGAAACATGTTGAAAAACAACAAGAATATTACAGATAGTCCTAACGTGTACTCAAGGACCACGGTACTGCCCACCATAAATTACTTTTGATCCGTGACTTTCGCATTTTTTTTTTTTTTAATTCAGTAAAATATAACAGAAAAATAATAACTAGCACTAATCCAAAGCCAATACACACACATTCTTTCTTGGTGGCCTTACAACAAACTCACTTTACTTGTTTCACTTTCTTCCTTCATTCGAACACACCACCATTAGAGAAAGCATGCAACTGAGAGAGGCTAACATACGCACTCATGAACCCATGCCACATAAGCAAGCAACCATGAAGTTCCGGACATCACTCCAGCTAAGAACCAAGTCATGACGGCGCGGAGCAAGTCACGCCACGAAGGCTCGGAAAAACAATATTGCCAACAGCTATAATCCGATTCATTGCCTTTGTTTAATTTTGTCTTTCCTCCTCCTCCTCCTCCTCCTCCTCCTCCTCCTCCTTCTTCTTCTTCTTCTTCTTCTTCTTCTTCTTCTTATTATTATTATTATTATTATTATTATTATTATTATTATTATTATTATTATTATTATTATTTTAAAGTAACCCAATGGAACATTATAAACGGGTTATTTACATACCTTTTACCAATTCTAATTATATTATAAACCACTTAATGGATACATATTCCCTATTCTTTTTTTTTTTCAACATTTTGTGTTCTTAAATGGATGCATTACTCCTATCAAAATCCAAGCCAATTAAAAAAGATACCATCATGTAGCTGACTGCTACAGTCATCACTTATTTTAAGGGAAAATCAACTCATGCTTATTTTTAAAACGGCAAACTAGCCCACAAGGAAATCTACTGAAAGAGGTGAGTTCTCGTAGGTACTCATCATTCAGTTATGGATACCGCCTACAGTACTCCTACTATGTTAGCCGCCAGTAGGTTTAGTCCAATGTGGAAGTCGCAACTTTATGACAATCATTGCTTTCATGCTATAGTAATCAAATAAATATATACGAGTCTACTTAACATCATTTATGAATAGTGAAATAATTATTATCAGTTGTACAACTCAAGAGTAGTATTTTGCAGTATTTCATTCATTGTAGATCGTTTTTAATAAGTATTTGTATGTCGATAGTTGGTTGTTCTGAACGTAATGTTAAGCTGTAAATTTGCAGTGCTAAAACATTTCCTAATTTTGGTATGTCAGCAAGAGAAGAGTGTGCGAAAAATATATGTCATAGTTTTCATCATGGACCACATTCTTTGAAAATGAGGACATAAAATATTGAACTATGAAATAATTTATAATCTTTTTTTTTTTTTTTTTTTTGGTTGGCTACTTTTGAAAAATATCTTAAAAGTTAAGAGAAATAAAGAGTTAGATTTGCAGACAACCCTTTATTTTGACGTCATAAAAAGTTAATGGATTTATAGGAAAGTACAAAAGATGAAAGAAAATAATAGACTTACGTAGAATTTGGTCGTGAATATTGTCTGTATAAAACTTAGGACAAATGGTCAGTTTGATATAAATTTTCATAGGCTATACTTAGAAAATAAATAATTTTTGTGTGGCAAATGCATTGGTGGAAATATATTTATGAACATTCAGTAGGACTTTATACACCAGACTTGTAGTAGGTAAACAAGAAGATGATGATGGTAGGTGGTAGTGTTCTCAACACGGTGCTCGTGGGACATCCCAAATATATTGTACAAGGTGTTTAAAACGTACAATACACTTATCCCTCGCTTTGTCGGTCAAAAAGGGGGCAATTGGGGTTCGATGTTTGTTAAGTGTCTGTAAATTCTGACTTTAAGTTTGTAGTGGCTAATATTCACAATTACATTACGGAAGAGAAATAATACAATACTGTACTCTTAATGGAGCATACTTCCCAATCTGACAGTATAAAACGCGTGCACACTGTAAATCTACACCATAATACAATAAGTTCAACATGTTAGTTTAAAAATCAGGACTTTCAAACTGAATCGGCCTCCTGATTTTGTTCGTTGCTTCCGATATCCGTTAAATGAGGGTCTGTAAAACACGAGAAATGAGGTACTCACCAAGCGATTACACAAGCAGATGTTCGTGGAGAGAAGCGGTCGTATAGACGCTAAATTTCTGTATGGACTATGGTATCTAACGCTCGATGTAGATCATGGCGTAGCTAGGCGATGAATGTTGCCAGAGCCGGACTGGCGGTCAGGTGTTTTACTATTTTTCTCATATGATCGATGGAACCTAGGTCTGGAGACCTAACGTGTCGGGCTAGAAGGCGTATACCGATTTTGAGTTGAGTTGATTTTGAGTTTAACGTCCCGTTCAGCAGCGAGGCTATATGAGACGTGGACCTACTGATTAACGTGGAATCCGAGCCACATGAGCTCCCGCCGGGAATCGAACCCGGGTCTCCCACGCCAAAGGCGCGTACGCTAACCGCTTAGCCACGGAGGAGCTCTATACCGATTTTGAGTTACCGGTAGTATGCAGATGGTCGTTATTCTCTGGAACATAGGAACCTCGCAAAATGTTCAGATAAGGCCGAGTACTAAGTAACGAGTGTAGAACGCACTAGTCATACTCTCCTGAATGAAGGCCAGAAGTTAGTGGATTGTGTAGAATATTATCCTTTCCCTTATACTACATTGCCAGTCAGTGTCGTGTGTGTGTAAAGTGCGAACTCATGTTAAATTTTCAGGTTCATCTACGTGCCTGTAGACACACAAACAACTATCATTACTGGAGAACGGATTTTTATGAGGAAAATTTTAGGACAATGTGGAATTCAAAATGACAAAATATGAAGGAATATGAAAATTTATTCCGAAGCAATTTTTTCATGTTTTAAATATAAATGGAATAAACGACTTTGGTCAGAAAATTATTTTCTCGGTATATACTGCGCATCATACGCAGAACTCCTAATTGTTGCAGTAAATACCGATACCTTTCTTCATGATACTCAGAAGCAGTTTTAAATAAAATGTCTGACAGATAGTCTTGCATGATGAGAAGCTTCGCTCCATATCACATGAAACAATAGGAGCATTTTCTCTACATTAATGTTTGCTGGAATAGATGTGCCCTCACCTACTACGTCCCTTACTTGAATTAAGATCGAGTTGAGTTGATTTTGAGTTAAATGTCCCTTTCAGCAGCGAGGCTATATAAGATGGAACCTGCTAATGTGGAATCCGAACCACATGATCTCATGCCGGCAACCGAATGAACTAAGATCGAATATGACCTGTTGTTTTAAAGAACATTTTCCATTTTAGCAAAAGACATTTTCCTCACATTTCCAGGAATTATATTGAGGGGAACACGGTGGTTCAGTAGAGGAACGCTTACCACTGGTACCTGGGGTCACTAGTTCGATCATCGGGCAAGTAAGTTTGTAGTGGACAGCATCGTGTCTGTGGGTTTTCTCGGAGTACTCCCGTTTCCTCCCACATTCTCATTCCATAATTCTTCCATTATCATTAATTTGCTTTAATTATAGTTTCCCTTAGCCTAAAGTGCATAATCGTGGGTCGTTAAACTGAAAGATTTCATTTCATATTCATTTCTGTCACATCGAGGTAATGTTTCAATTCTTCCACATATTGCAAAGAAGTGTGGAGCGGTAGATGACTTCCTTTCAATTTCCCCAGTTTGTGGAACTTATTTTTAAAATGGGTATAAACGTAAGCAAACGCGCTCTTAAGATTTTTTTGCTAAGAGTGTGTAGAATGTGGTCCAGAGCTGTCAATTACCTGCAATGTAAAACACACATTTTAATGTTGTAAATGCAGTTTGGTCAAACGCTGAAACATTAATTTAATGTATAAAATAAGAAATACACACGTTAAATTAATGTATTAATGCTTTAATGTCCTAGTTCCTATAAAATAATTTGATCAAATTGCACTCACAATGGGAACGGTTTATTCGCGTTTAACAAGGAATCAAAGTAAGATTAATTTATTAGTACTCTGCCATAAATCTGCACACGGGCTTCCCTTAGAGTTGACCCGAATGGCAGTGACCTCTTATAGTATTTTTGAAGAATTACTTCAATTTTTGACTTTCCAATGGAATATTAGCTGATGTGGGTTTTTCACATAGGTCTTCTACAAATTATCCATTGACGTCTGGCCTTCATTCAGGAGAGTATGACGAGCGTGTTTTACACTCGTTACTTAGTACTCGACCTTATCTGAACCTCCTATGTTCCAGAGAATAATGACCATCTGCATACTACCGGGCAACTCAAACTCGGTATACGCCTTCTACTGTGACATGTTAGGTCTTCAGACCTGGGTTCCATCGATCATATGAGAGAAATAGTAAAACACCTGACCGCCAGTCCGGCTCTGGCAACATTCATCGCCTAGCTACACCATGATCTACATCGAGAGTTAGATATCATAGTCCATACAGAAATTAGCATCTATTCGACCGCTTTTCTACACGAACATCTGCTTGTGTAACCGCTTGGTGTGATTACATGTATTATTAAAGTAAGTACCTCATTCCTCATGTTTTACGGACCCTCATTTAACGGATATCAGAAACAACGAACAAAACCAGAAGGCCAATCCAGTCTGAAAGTCCTAATTTTTAAACTAACATGTTGAATTTACTGTATTATAGTGTAGATTTACAGTGTACACGTGTCTTACACTATCAGATTGGGAAGTATGCTTCATTAAGAGTACAGTACTGTATTATTTTTCTTTCGTAATGTAACTGTGAATATTAGCCACTACAGATTTAAGGTCAGAACTTACAGACACTTAGCAACATCGAACCGTAATTGCCTCCTTTTTGTCCGACAAAGCGAGGGATAAGTGTATTGTACGTTTTAAACACCTTGTAAAATATATTTGGGATGTTCCACGAGCACCCTGTTGAGAACACTACCACCTACCATCATCATCTTCTTGTTTACCAGCTATTGATATTTTGTAATTCTGCTCTAAGGAACTCGTCTTGGGTTGGATATATCTTGGTAGAAGAAAACCTTATGTTCTGGGGTTCTAATTGCTTCACAGTGACAGGAAAGCGTAATCCTGAGTCCCAATCTGTGTAGAATACCTTCGCAAAAGGACTTGGTATTTCCGCAAGAGGAACTTTGGAACGTAGACTTGCCTCCAACAATCTTTTGACGTTCGTGCGCTTACATGCAGCCACGGTGGCGCTGATTGGGCTGGCGGTTGCTACCTTCGAAAGATCTTTTATGCCACAGGAGAACTTCGGAGACCTGCCTCTTGTGTTCACCACTTTTACTTGATCCAAGTATGCGGTTCTGAGGATAACGATCTGATCTCCCGCAGAACCACTATACTTCCTCAAAATTATAAATTATGTAATAAGTGTTCGCTACCGTCGTTCTGATATTGCAAACACAGATTGTGATCAACATACAATGGATTCACACATACAACCATACTCTGTGTTTTACTACTCTCTTTGAACTAATAGCAGCATGACCTCTACAAAGCACTAGAATCAAGCTTGCTCTCTACGGTAGCTGGTGTCCTTGAATCTTGAAACTAAAATCAGCGTGCTCTGTACAGACATACTTTCTGTGGTGTGAATTTCGTTCGAATCGAACGATGCATTTGGGTTGTTGAATGTGTTTCCACCAGTGTATATACTGTAAAAATATTGCTTAGCGTTAATTTTTTAATATTACAGTAGTACCTGTGACCCCAGTGAATGGACGAATACCTGAAAGGACAGATCCTGACACAGAAGACAAAAAGAAAGACTCTGGTGCAGAAATTCTTCCTGAAGGCTTCTTCGATGATCCAAAGTTGGATGCTAAGGTTTGGTATCGGTTAGATTTCTTTTCCCTTATTATGCTATCGATCAGTAAAAGTAAAGGAAAATACGTTGCCTTGTATTGATTCAGTAATTTTTCTTCTAAATCATCGTTGATTTCCACATGTATTATTAGTTGATAGAAGTATTTTTTTAACGTTCACTTTTTTTAAGCTAAAGAAGATAGATGATCAATGGAAATGAATGATCATGAAATTATTTTTTTCTGCTCTTCCACCGGGAATCGAACCTGGGACCAGGTCCACCAACAGCACAAGTCCTAACCACTAGACGAGCATAGAGGGCTTTAAAAGCCATTTGTTCCTTACCAGTGAATTGAAGTCATACAAGCATTCAAATATAATATGGTAATAAAGGGCTTTTAACAAATTAATAATATATCTGGGATCCTATATATATATATATAATATATATTTAAGCGGTATCGCATCGCAGTTGAATTATTTTACAAGAAAACAGCATAATACATTGTAGGAGTGTTCTCCTTTAAACTCACATAGTTGTGTTTAATTTCTCCTCGAAAACCCGACATTCCCCTTTAAAGTGCCTCTTTGGTTCTCGATAATATATACCAATTCACTATTGACTAAACACCATGCTGCTGGAAACCGGTGTTTAGTCCAGCACAATTGACAGCAAGAGAGCCATATACACTTCGACACTTTATAGCATATGGAAATAAAGAACCTTAGTAGGCTTTTGAAATACAGGATCTCACTGTACTTTCGGAAATTAGATAACTAGGGAAAACACGGAAGTATAGTAGTACTCTCTTTCTGTTGCTTCAAATTCTGGAGTAAGGAGTTCATAATTGACACATCTGTGTATTTATATCATAGCATTGGCCCCAGAAATACTCTTTTACTACGTTCTCTTCTTTTTCACTGATATTGCTAGAGGAAAGTAGTATTCGGTTTAAAACTTCTAAAAAACTGGAAATCAAATTTAATTCGGGCAACATTTGGCTACAATGTGAGTTAGGAAAGTAACGCCTGTAAAATTAATTGTGGTTTTATCATAAAAATATAGTTCAGTTCGTGGACTGAGTAATACCAATTCTCATTTCTTGATGCTGTTATGGATTCAGCACTTAATAAACAGTTTCATGTAAACACATGCAAACCAGATACATCTTAGGCAATTTAGGGAAGACAAAGTTAGTACTTAGAAAGGAAGTCATTACCTTTCCTCTATTTTGCTTTTCATTATCACATGAGTTTTTATTATATATAAACATTTTTATTTTTATTATTTCTTGTCCAGGAGCCGCGGTGGCTCAGTGGGAGAGCGTTCACCTCTGGTGCTTGGGGTCCCGGGTTCGATCCCAGCCCCCGCCAAGTGAACTTTGTGGTGGACAAACACCGTGTGCGTGGGTTTTCTCGGGGTTCTCCCGTTTCCTCCCACTTTCTTCATTCCACCATTTCATTCATTACTCATCATCACCGTCTCCTTTAGCCTACGTGGGACGTAAAACTCAAAGATTTCATTTTCATTTCATATTTTTTGTCCACGTAAAGCAATAAAACAAAATAATATACATTTTTATTGATGCCGAAAACGCTATACAAAAAATTATAAATTGCTATGAAAATTTAAATTTGTTTTTCAAATTGCTAAGCTAAAAGGAAATAAATGAATATATACATACACAGAATTGTAGGTAACTTCACCGAAAAACTGTCGGAGGTGATTCCTTATATGAAATGAAAGTAAAATGTTCTAATAAACGTGGGTCGAAAAATGTCTCCTTTCAGAGTTATGAACCGTCGAAAATTCGAAAAATCACGTTTCGAAACGCCCTGCCTTAGAACTATAGGACCTATCCCAAGCGGTTTCAGGAATTACACAGGAACTAGTACGTGCTCTATCTAAATATCCATGTTTTACCGCCTCCGTTATCGGCAAAACGAACTGTAAAAAGGAAGTTGAGGTATAGGGATACTCCTTTAAGTACTAATGAAGCGTTCGTTTCGCTGGTACTTGTGAAACATGAAACATGATAAAAGTGATGAAAAACGACTGAAAGCCTTCGAAATGTGGGTGTGGAAAAAAATGGAAAGAATTAGTTGGGTTGAGCGGAAGACGAATGAGAGGGTGTTAGAAATGGTGGGGGAGAAAAGAACACTTTTAGGTATTATTGAGAAGAGGAAGAGAAACTATTTGGGACATTGCCTGAGAAGAATCTGTATCATGAGGGACGTGCTAAAGTGTATGGTAGCAGGAAAGAGAGGGGGGAGGGCGAAGGAGGCTGCAAGTAATGGACGATATAAAAACAGAAAGATAATACGTGAAGACAAAGAGGTTAGCGGAAGACCATGGAGCATGGAGACTTCTCAGCTGCTATATATGTACCTTCATAAATATTCTTAAATAAAACTGTTTTTTTTTTTTTTTTTTTTTTTAAATAATATAATACTTAGTTATTCAAATGAAAATGAAGGGATTAATTGATTGTTAGCTAACCTAATTTTATTGTATGACAATTTACAACAACAAACAATAATACATTCTGCTTTATGGTTATGCAGAAAATTAACTACGACATTTAAACAATAAACGTAACACATTTATAAGAGCCATAACAATTTTAAATGATATTAAAAATTAATGAATCTAATGCTTGGAAGTAGTAGTGAAGTATCTTAACCTGTCTGTGGAAAACCTACCCACAATCTGGGAATAACCAAAGTCATCATAACAAGATCAGAAAGGTAAGGAAAGGACAACTTACATGGCCAGGAGAGTGTGCTGCCATTCTTGTAGTACTTCAATAAGCCTATCCAAGTTCAGGTGTCCAAATCTTAACTTGTTGAAGGAGAGGCTTTTTATACCGTTTTGCAGAACACTTTCCCTTTCGCCAGAAGTTGTTTACAATATCTTTCAAGGCTGATGAAATTTTTTGACATTCTTTAAAAATATTGCTATTGCCTTTATACTTTTATTTATTTATTTATTTATTTTTTTTTTAAATATAAGACTTAAAGTTTTAATTTTACTCAAATGAAATTTTATTAAACAACACACAGTCCTACTTGCCTGAAGCTTGTTCTTAGTCATTGTCTTAAGGACATGACTCTGAAAAGAACAGCTTTTACAAATTTTAATTATACTCAAATACAAAGAACGAAGCAAGTATTAAATCATAAAAGTAACTGAAAAATGGCTGTGAAAAATAAACTGTAATGCAAACAAATGCAAATGCCTAGGACTTACTTCTGTAAGAGTACATAAAGTGTACAAATGGGTGCATTTTTTTGAACTGTTACAGAATACATATATAATAAAATCTAGCAACCAAGTATTTGAGTATTAGCAATCAAATTAGTGCTGAAAATATATAAGTAAAATAATAATAAGAAAAGTACATACAAATGAAAATATGCATGTAAAGTTGAATGTCAAAGGGAAGTGAAAATTAGTGAGCAATGCATTATGTTTTTGTTAAAATACTAGTATATGACTTAATAAAGTTGGGCGTGTACTATATAAAGCAAGATGCAGAAGATTTAAACGCTGTTAATCCATAAGATGAAGATTCGTATGCGGCTGTAGTTGAAGTGGTAGACGTCTTGGAGTGATGTTCATGATGGATGACGAAGATGAAGATGTAGCATCTGAAAGGGATTGAAGAATCGTCGGCAGGAACTCTTGCAGCGTATGTTTTAATGGGTGCGCGTGCCCATAAAATACGCTGAAAGAACAACCTGGCAGGGGCGTCGACTGATCCAACGGTGTTATAGACATCCATTGACAGCGAGTCTTCGAGGATGGCCAGTCTTGAAGAGTACTGCTTTGGATGACGTCATGAGGCATCTCTGGTACCATGCAGGAGTTGAGAGTTGAAGTAGAGCCCTTGACTGCCGGAACATCATGAGTTGGATTGTATGGAAAGACTGCCGCGAGGAAGATGAAGCATCGTCTGGAGTTCGCTACTGTTGTCTGGAGAAAGTGCTTGAATATTGCAAAGTCTGGAAGCCGGAGATAGCCTGAGGATGCGGAATGAAACAGCTGTTGGTCCTTGGTGTGCAGAACAGGCTGGGCAAAGCCATGTAGACGACTGGATGTAACATTCCCAAAAGCCAAATCTGGTACGGGGAATGGTCAAACCACCACGGCGTATATGAAGAATTGCTACGTCAGCTGCTCTAAACAACGGATGGTGATGCTGGAGCTATGTGTGAGCTGTACGTCGGCTGCTCTTCTGGAAAACCTCTGGGGTGGAGCTGGAAGTGTACTGCTGCTTAGTGATATCTCCAGAGATGTGGAACGTAACAGGCTGCTGCGGAACTGCATCCGGTGGAGCGTCAGCTTCTCTTAGATACTGGACCTTTGGGCTGGAACTGTCTGCGGATGTCTGTTTTTGAAACAAACAGATCAGGGCTGTACAGGCATCTGCTTGTTGCCAATAGGAGTGGCCAATTCTGGAAGCGAAGAGGCCAAGTGAAGATAGGTGACATCTTCTTGTGCTGAAACTCCTGGGAACTGGCTGCTGTAGGGATAGCATCGTCTTGTAAATGAGGCATCGTCTTCTTAATGAGGCATCTTCTTCTTAATGAGGCATCTTCTTCTTAATGAGGCATCTTCTTCTTACTGTCATCTGGTATACTGGTACTTGAATGGTACTGCTTTGGATGAGACTGGCATGTTGTGGCGACTGGATGACATCTGATGACCTCTTAGGCGTCTGGATGGCATCTTTGAGGCATCTGGATTCGATCTCTAGTATGCTCACTGGCCAAGGCGATGGTTTGATGGCTTAGGATAGGGTGGGGTGATGGGATGAGGCAAAAAAAAAAAAAAAAGTATGGTATCAGTTTTAGGTTTTAATTAAAGGTATTACGTAGAATTAATTAGGTGTGGGTTATGAACAATTTCTGAATCTCTCACCAAATATATAATTGGCAAATAAAATTTAAAAATTTTTTATAATTATGCTTGTTACTCTTATCTTGCTTAAATCTAAGATGAAATATACGTAAAGACAAAGAAATTGAAATTTTTGTAATTAATAACTATGAACAAATAAATCAGTAAAAGGGTGAGTCAAAATAAGTGTTAGAAGCCAATATCGGGCAAGCCTGTTTCAAAACAAATTTTGTACTAAGCTATTTGGTTTTCCACGATCTATCAAACAAGATATCAATCGACCTATATTCCCATTTGAAATTTTCAAGTTAGTCCCGGGGCCCCATGACGGGGGCCCTGGGGACACCGCGACAACACCATTCCACGTTGCCTATGGCGTTTTTCTTTTTCATTTTTTGTTTCATTTTATTCTACTCAGACGTTTCTGATTTATAAGTAGGCCTACTGGTAATTTTATCTGACACAGGACAATTTTGGGGGGCAATCTTGAAAACGGTGCCCAATATCTAAAATTGTTTCGTTCAAAAATTGTTCAATTTTCCAAGCTCTTTCGAACGAGGGATCACTCGACCTATATTCCCATTTGAAAATTTCACGTACACTCCCACTCCGAGAGAGAGAGAGAGAGAGAGAGAGAGAGAGAGAGAGAGAGAGATATTGATTGATTGATTGATTGATTGATTGATATTGATATTGATATTTTCGTAACACCATTGTAACCTTTTAACTAATTGATAAAAATCAATGTAACTTGCAAATATTGACAGGGTGACATTGTTTGATATACTCCGCAGTACCACTCAGTTAACAGTGTTTCCAACCCAGAATAAAGTGATATTTTTTAAATGCGGTAGGTCATGGTGTTACACATTCCATATCTAAATATTAAACGAAAACTTGTATTATTTAGTATTATTATTTAGTATTATAAATTATTTATTATTTATTATTTATTATTTATTATTTAGTATTATAAAATAAGGACACTACAGTATCACAAACACCCGTAAATATCGAAATGTTCTAGGTCTCTTCAACAGTAATAACGCAAGTGAGACGAACGTGTCAGTGTACATCAGAAGTATGGCCGTGATATGGCATTTTGTAGCAAGTAGAAGTAAAATTACAACTGATTGGAAATTGGACGTTCTTCAAAAGATTTTATTTCAAAAGAGCGCTTAGATAAGTACAACATATAGTCACAGAGATGGAGGTAAAAATCATAATACCGTTTACAGCAATTCCATATCTCAACCCGTTTCGGAGATGATGAACATTATTAGTAAAATTTGTAACACTACTTAAAATCGTGAAATTTGCGAGAACTTGTAATTACAATTACCAAAAACTATTCCTGTCATATTATAGAAACAGACGAAAGGAACATTTTAATAATAATTTTCCAGAACTACATTATTTTGAGCAATATAGGAATCTAAATCCACGTTTTTCATATGTCTGGAACTGGTTGAGATATCAAATTTTGTATAAACAACATTATGATATTTATTTTTATTGGGAATTGTGTATTTATGTAATTGGATGTTATACTTATCTATGCACTTTTTAGAGATAAATCCGTTTACAGAAGGTTAACTTTAGAATCCCTTGAAACTTTGTTTCTAGTTATTTGAAATATACCATATCATGATCCTAGTATTCGACACAGAGGTACTTTGAATGTACGTACGTCTGGTGCATGGGGTCCTAGGTTCGATCCCAGCTCGCGCCAAATGAGGTTAGTGGTGAACAAACACCGTGTGCGTGGGTTTTCTCGGGGTTCTCCCGTTTCTTCCCACTTTATTCATTCCACAATTTCATTCATTTCTCATCATCATCGTCTCCTTTAGCCTAGCTGGCATAATCGTGAGACGTAAAACTTAAAGATTTTATTTCATTTCATTGGATGTAGGTTGCTCTGTTCATCTCACATTCGTAATTATTGTTGTGCGAGCCTCTAAAGTTTGGTTGGTTGTTTTTCGATGTTTCTGATATTGTGGGATTCTTAGTTTGCAGCACTGGATAATAAGTGTGGTATTGTAAATTGTAAATTGTAAACTTGAAAATGTAATAATCTTACGTAGTGTCATTTGAAAAACTAACCTTATGTTGGGTTGGCAACACTGGTGGTATTGACGAATATGCAAAACAAATTCCCATAGTACAAAATTCCACATTGTTTTGTCTATTTGTTTAAACTTAGAAGGACGTATCAAGAGAAATAAGTGTAAATCTCTGTATCACTACATTCTTTATTCGTTAGTTTATATACCTGAATAGTCAAACTGCGTAAAATGATTAAATAATTGTTTGAAGGTAACATAGGTCTCTTTTGCGGGATCTTTCACGAGCTATTACGTTAGTGGTATGTTGTGGTAGTAGCTTTTCTACTTGCTGACTGACTTTTTTTTTTTAAAAAAAAGAAAAAAAGCTCAATTATTCCAAATACGGATCTTCTTGATAATATGCCTGTGCTTCGTGCTAAAGTAATTCTGTCTGATTAATGACATCAATAGCTTTTGTTGTGTAATTAGGTTAGGCATCGCTGGTAACTTTTTCTTACAACTTTACTATAGATGCCATAGATGATTTGATAATTGATCACATCATTTATAAAAGAGCTGAAGTGTATCTATTTGTCAGTTTCTACAAAAGCTGTCTTTATTTTGGACCATGTGTCATAGTAAAAAATTGTACTTTTTGTTAGGATATACAAAAGGAATTAAGTTGATGTGTTAATTGACAGCTAGTATCAGTATGGATAGCGACAGAATATTGTCTGCAATCTAAGAAAAACAGTTGGTTGGTGTATAAAGATTATAGGAGTTTGTACATGAGGCTAGACGTAATGAGGGTTGATTTTTGAAGTTATCTGTTATTGCTGTGTGCAGAGTTTTGTAGTGCTATGATAGAGTTTTGTTGTGCTATGATAGAGTTTGGTGGTGCTGTAACAGCAATGTCTTATTAGCTGTTTTCAACACTGTATCTTAATATTGATAAGATTGCGTATAATACGTACGTAATTTCGAACTATAAAGATCATAAAAAGTATGGTATATTCAAAATGACTTAAGATTGCAGTTTTCTGTACTTACCTACTCGTTTTTTGAATAAGATTTACAACGAAGTTTGAAAAATCATCTTACACGGGAAGGTCCCACAAGTTGTCGCTAAAATGTGATTGCCACATAGCACATCTGATACAGCATCGCGAGAAATGAAAATGAGCAAAATTTAAGGTGCTATGGACCAGAAGGGTAGGAGCTAGGGGGGGCTTCAAAATTTGAATAGCCAAAAAATTATATCATGGAATTATGTACGTTTAAAGTAAATATCTTGAAAACCAGTAAAGCAATCAAAACAAGAGTTGCACAATATAATGAGAACGAAATGTCCTATCGAAAACCACAAACAGTGTTGCTATAGGTGAAGCGATGTTGCCAACTCAGCATAAAAAATATTTTATTATCAATAGCACCATATACAAGTGTGCACAAATTTAAAATGCACTATTATCACTAAACATAACAGTGAAGTATAGTGGTACAGTGTTGCACACTGTTGAAGCTATATGTGCTGAAAGTGTACAATGGAGAAGTCTGATATATGGGAACACAGAGTAATAAAGGAATGCATTAGAAAAGAGTGAGGATTTTGCAATTTCTGTAGCCCCGATGAATAAGCAGACAACTCGCGAGGAAAGAAACACGTGTTTTCTAATTCTGTAAACTTGTTCTCCAGTTTATCTTATCAATATTTGGAAGAGTACTCTCTTGGTTTGTGTCTTTCGTGTTAACTGATATATTCTTTTACATCCTCTCCTACATACCATATGATTATGTTTGTACACTGTAATATTACCATATTCACATTGAAGATATAATTATTTTATTACTACCTCATTTCGTTTTTACTCGGACCGGATAGCGGCTAGAAGGCTAGACAACCGACATATTAGGCATCGCGGGATCCAATCCCGCCTAGGACATGTTTTTGTTGTACTTTTCACCTTACATTTCATTCTTATATTTCTCTTTCATAGTGATTCGTATCGCACTTTGCACTCCTATATAGCTTCGGAGCTGACACAGGACGTAAAAATGGCATCACTCAATTTCGTTCTTCAAATGCATCAATATTTTGTGACACTACTGACATGTTGCTATGTTATGCTATCTGTATTATGCGTTTGAACTAAATTCATAGTATGAGACCCAGATTCCTTTATTACCATATGTTGCCACATATCAGACTTCTCCATTGTACATTTTCAGCACACGTAGCTCCAGTAGTGTGCAACACTGCACCACTACACTTCACTGGTATGTTTAGTGAAAATAGTGCATTTTAAATCTGTACACATTTGTATATGGTGTTATTAATAATAAAATATTTTTATGCTGAGTTGGCAATACTGCTTCACCTATGGCAACACTGTTTTTGGTTTTCTATAGAGCATTTTGCTCTTATTATATTGTGCAACTTTTGTTTTGATTGCTTTACCGGTTTTCAAGATATTTACTTTAAACGTACATAATTCCATGATATAATTCTTTGGATATTCAAATTTTGAAGCCCCCTAGTCCCTACCCTTCTTGTCCATAGCACCTTAAATTTTGCTTATTTTCATTTCTCATGATACTCTATCAGATGTGCTATGTGGCAATCAGATTTTAGCGACAACTTGTGGGACCCTTTCGTGTTAGTTACAAATTTTAAAGTTCATTTTAATATGATAAGCGTCTTCCCATTATTTCCGAGAAATACAACACTTCTTTTGAACCACATGACGGAACTCGACCAAATTTTGCATGTCTGTGAAGACGATTGGTAGAAAATTTTATAAAAAATAAATCTGATAACGATTGAATCACAGAAAGCCAATGGAGCGAAGCTACCTCTAAACATATGCAACCATTTATGCATTTTCGTATGTTAGTATTATGTAACTTAACCAGTGCTTTCGTAAGATTCGTCGTTTTCTTGGAATATCTAACAACTGTAATACATAGATATGTACGTAGTTAGCCTTGGAAATAATTTATGTCATGCGAATATGGGAAAGTTTTTAGAGAAATTTCAAGCGCGTTACTCGAACTTAAACTTTGAAAAACCTGTGGATTTTTAATTGTAACACCAAGATTGACTATGAAACATTCTCAGTAATTCTAACTTGCTTTCTCTTGTAGGCTCGCAATGTTGAATATAAGGACCCAGTGGAAGAAGAATGGGAAAAGTTCCAACGAGCTATAAAAGAGGAGACGACAGTATCCGCACAGATCATCGAGGAAGACCAAGAAGAGGCAACAGCCGAACGACAAATTGACGAAATAGATGAACAAATGAGAAACTGGACTAGGTACCACTGTAGTATTTAAAATTCTGATTATTATGTCTGTTTTTTTTAATTTTATTTATCTGGATGATTTATAAGTAGTAATATTTTCTTTATAGTGTTCATTTTTTTAAAAAAAATTGCCACATGTTCATACAGGATGCATGGTAAGAAAATACACTGACAAATTGGAGAAGATGATATTAGACCTTAAATTAAGTAAAATTTGTCTAACGAGTATCAGTCGAAAACGGCACTGTTTTCATGTTAGGGGAACTTTAAAAGAAGCGACGAAGAAGCTGATATATTGGCAACTAGTTCATGAACCCGGAAAATATCACTGTCGGCCAAAAGATTAAAGAGGAAGTCGCATCCGACAAACGCAGTGACGTACAGATGGGAGACTGGAGCGGTCACCAGCAACGGGGATTTCCACAGACAGATAGAGAATCCTCAATAAAAATATTCCTAATGTTACCAGAGAGAAAAGGATAATAAAGGACGATATATCGTATGATGTGATAGCAACAACGCAGGAAGGGAGCCCCCAACTGACGCGCGAAGAGAAATTTCCGGAGGCAGCGCAGAATTACGCGGACTCAGAAAGAGGGATCGGTCATATTACGGAAACACAGGTTATTATCACCCCGTAAAAGTCAGTATACACCACAGGAGCAATACAATACTAGCATGTCGCGATAAAAGTATAGCCGGATTAGTCAACCATACATGTAACTTTGAATCGAGATACGATAGCACACGCGAGTAATATCGTTACGGAGTTCAATGACAGGAGTGGGAATTGGCAAGAGACGTGGCCCATCGAAGCGTATGCACTGAAACACTATGGTGTAAGAAAGATTGAGGCAGGCTCAAAAGAAGCACAACAGAAACTCCAATGGTGTACTGAAAAAGAAAAAAACAAAAAACCACCTGACCTACAGGGATCATTGTAAATATTCGAAGTGTCCTTCATGTGATGTCGCAAACGCGTTCGAAGATTCTAGACTGTGGTCGAATTGCTGCACGCGCGCCAAATATTAGTGCTGGCAATGCTGTTCTTGCAGATAAACTAACACTTAAATAAGCAAGTTGAAGCAAGTCTGGCAACTGTGTGGTCCATGGGGGAGGACTACCCTGATCTATTTATCTGCTACAGTAGTCCGATCCAAATGCTGGAAAACAGATCTGATAAAGCGCTTATGAACCCCACCATGCGTTAGTCACAAAAGCCGCATTACCAGTCCTTCTCGAAACAGTTGTTGCGGTTTTACTTAAGACCTAAGTAAAGTGTTACTTATTATACCTGCTCACTCGTTAATGTGAAGTTTTTGATGTTGGTGTTGTGGCCTTGCACACATGCATGTGTGATAAGGAAATTGGTGATGTCATCGCGATCGAAGGTTGTTTCATCGCTGAAAATCACGGATGATACAAATTGCTCATCGTTGATGACCTGCTGCTAAAACCAATAACAAAATGCTTCGCGTGGTTCACAATCCTTACGAACATCTTAGAGGACGCTTTCCTTGATTGCAGGTGTTTGTGCTACACGTGATTGCCCTCGCTTAGAGTTGCCACTTCAAATGTTCACGTGTCCTTCTGTCGAAGATATATGGCATCAAATGTATGATGTGCTGTGCACTGTTGGGATTCATGTCATGATACAATCGTCCAGCTGCTTCCATTACTGTTGAATCGTCTATAAATAAGAAGTATGTCCGCATGTTTGCGAAAACTGTATTGGCCTCTCATACAGTTTGCAAGTGTTTGACATTTTGAACATTACACCAATCTCTGAGTTTTCACTACAATAGTCTCTTGTGTTCTCTTGTTCTTCTTTCATAAACAATATTAATCGGCTAAAGTTGTGTCTTCCACCTGTTCCGTCTTCACCGAATTATTTTCTCCACCATCTAAATCCCCCTCAGTTTACCTAACTCTGTTGTAGAATCTTGAAATGAAAACTGAAATGAAATTTTTGAGTTTTACGTCCCACGGTTATGCCGGCTAGGCTAAAGGTGACGGTGAGGATGAGAAATGAGTGAAACGGCGGAGTGAAGAAAGTGGGAGGAAACGGGAGAACCCTGATGAAACCCACGCACACGCTGTTGTAGAACCTTGTCATATATATTGTGATACAGAATATCATCTAAGGGAGTCATGCTCTGCTTTTCACTTTTACGGGGAACGTGTGTGTGTCATAGTAAGTTAGCGCCAGCACGAACTCCTTCATCTATTTGATCTGTCAAGGTTACGTATAATGGAGATTGCGTAGTTGTAGATCCGTCTCAACGGAACCTAAGAATGTAAGGAAAAATAACGGAACTTTTTTCTTTATAAATAACCGCTATCTCCATCTATTGAAGCAACAGATCATCTTAAAGCTGGATATCTGCTCAACAGAACGAATCCACAATCATGAGAACCGATTAACAGTGTGTCAAGTTATAGCAAGGAAAGTGAGTGTATCTGGTGTCACCTCGTCACAAAAACACAATGAAGCAAAGAGCCAATATTAAATTTTGTTCCAAGCTAGGTAAAACATTTACAGAAGCATTGGAAATGATGAAACAAGTGTATGATGGTGGTGAGTGGTGGCTTATCTGATCTTGTACACGCGTGTTCGAATGGTGTACGTGATTCCGGGACGATCGTGAGTCCTTGGAAGACGATCCAAAGCCAGGTAGACCGATAAACAAAAATCGTGATGAGTTGGTGAAACAAGTACGTGAAGTGATCGCCCACCTTCCGAGTGCGACTGTGAGATGGATGACGGAGGAATTAAATACGACAGAAGACATGATTTACGAAATTTTGACAAAGAATTTAAAGAAACGGAATGTCTGTGCTCGATTTGTTCAGCACATCTTAACGACGACCAAAAACTTCTTCGCGTTGAACATTGCAAGGACCTAATTAAAACAGGCAAACGGAACGGAACATTCCTGAATATATTGTAACTCGCGATGAGACTTCGTGCTTCAAGTACGACCCGCAAACAAAATGCCAAAATGCTACATGGAATTCCTCAGGTTCTCCGAAAGCGAAAAAAATTGCGTTTTCAAAAGTCACGTGAGAAGACAACGTTGATTTGTTTTTACGATTCCAAAGATATCGGTATGTTTTCACGATTACTTGGGGAATTCGTTCCACAGGGTCAGACTGTTAATGGTGAATATTATCTGGGTGTTATGGAGCGTTTGTGGAAGCGAATCGCTTGCGCAAGGCCCGAGTATCGAGCGCCAGACAATTGGTCTTTATTGCACGATAATGCACTATGTCACAGAACCGTCGCAATTCGTGATTTTTTCGAAAAAAAAATCCGTGTGCTTCCGCACTCTCCGTATTCGCCTGATTTATCGCCGTGTGACTTCCTATTCTCAAAATTAAAATTGGCGATGAAAAGAACATTTTATGACGTTTCACACGTCCAGTCTGCCGTGACGATGGTCATTGAAGCGATTCCGAAAAAGGACATTAAAAGCTCCATGCTAACGTTGGTTGAACGTATCCAGCGTTGTATTGATGCGGAAGGGATGTATTTTGAACAGAAACAAGTACAGTTGGCAACATACCTAATTCGATTCGTGTAATTTAAAAAGTTCCATTATTTTTCCGACATACTGTGTATAACCCTCTCCCGGTACACATCTTTAGTACCCTGCCCCATGAGAAAGCCTTAGTTACACTCTAGAGTTCCAAGATTTAAGTAGCTGTCTCGGCACACTTCATTTATAGCTATTGAGTGAATTGAAACATAAATCTCTGAAATAACAACCTAGAATCGAGAAAATAAACGAAATAAGTGACAATTTAAGGACCGCTCTAGTTCCCTACCCCCTGCAGGTTTGGAGGGGTGCCTCCATTTCTCAAAATGTTCAAGAGGGTCCAAGGGATCTACTGTACAAAACGGCATTTTTTTAAAAATCACAAAATACATACTACATTAGAAATTAGTCTCTTTCCGACCGAACTAATATAAAAAGAACATATTAGTTCTAATGCAAAATTACTGTACAAAGGTTGGGGCCATACTCTGTCACGCAACTTTCAACATATTCATCACATTGAGTGGCTACAAGACAGCTGGGAGGTCCGCATCGCAGTCTCTGGTAAAGATCTCTAATATACAATTTTTGCGGAAGATGTTTCCCATGACTACAAAGTGCATAGATTTTGTTCTCTTAATCTTTGACATTTCTGTGGGAGGAGAAGATATAATAGTATAAAAATTTCAGATGAAATGAAAAAAAAAAAAAAAAAAAATGGAGAAAATTAAATAATATTTCTTATTTTGAATTTTGTAAGTTAACAACCTTTATTTATTTCACCATATTTAGTTTCGTCATTAGTAAACTAGTGGATACCAAATGCTGGAGGATGGGCATCGTTATCCATCGTCAGCTATTTTATTTAAACAGTTCTATTCATATTCTGTCATACAAATAAATGAGAAATTAACTAATATCTAAGAAGGTAGTTCGTATAAGAAATTTGAATGAGATTACTATATCGTAAAACAGATCTAATTTGTAATTTCTAAAAGGAAAACAAAATAAATCAGAAAAGAGTAAAAAGGAAATAATCAAGAAACGCGATTATTCTAAATTTAATTTTCCATTGCATAGAAACGTTTACTTTTCGTGTCTCATGCAATTAGTTTTCAATCGTTCAACATTAGCCGGAAGCAAACAAGCAGATAAAGCAGAAGATAGAAAAAAAAAAAAACATACAATGAAACTGCAGACATAAGAGGGAAACACATTGAAGAGAACGTTCTCATCACAAGCAATTGATTTGCTGAGATAGGAACGCCAGATCCTTCGAACAACGCCAAGGGAAGTTACAAATAGAAGCAACAACTTGTAACACTAATCCTTTTGCCACGAAAAATCAACCGCGCAACATCTCTGTGTGCGAGATACTCCGATTTGTCTTACTTTGTTACTAAAGCATATACGAATATGAAGAAGAAAATACCCAAAATGAGAAAAGGACTGTCATAGACTTTTAGGGTACTTCAGAACCTTAGGAGACACCCTCGTTGTCCTCCCAAAAGAGGGAAAATTGCCGAAAACATCGCCCGTACGGAAAAAGAAGGAAGAGATAGTTGCCTTGCAGTCTACGATGCTGGAGTCCAGATTCCTAATTGGTCGTCGCCCAGAGTTGATCTCCAAGCAATTTAGATGTTTAATGGACTAGAGACTTTCCCACCTCAGTTTTCGGACTAAGACAAGTGTCACTGACCAACCTTCAAGAACTGTGTATTAGTGAAGTGTTAGTGTGAGTGTTAATACAGACTACAACGAACTGGAATGGATCGAACTAAATCCGTAAGTAGTACTCATTTATTGGCAAATCCGAGTCAGTTGCAGTTTCTATTACATATACTCACCGTTCTGCTCTCATATCTGAATGTGTCCTTTTAGGCTGTGTTGTTTCCAATCCAACACTAACCCAAAATTTTCTCTGAAACTAAATTTCAAATTAGATTCGTTTTAGAAATCAAAGGCACTCGCATTAAAGCCTCACACACTGCCTTTGCTGTGAATGAATGTTTCCTTTATACTCGCACATTTCCTCCTCGAAAACTGTGTACTTTTCATTCACCCAAAATGCTCTCCCTAATAACATAAAAATGAAGATACTTTCTAGGTTTGCAGGTACGGAAACCTCACCTGGACAAGAACGTTCAGTGTGCTCTGCGCCCCTGAGACCAGGCAAGACTCAGTAGCATATGCACACACAGATATTTAGAAAAAAAATAAACCTAAGGTTAAAGAACTATATTGAAAAAAATGAATAGTTTTGTGCGAGATAGATAAACGAAGGAATTTACTCTCTCCCTCAATGCTATGCTACTGATACGTAGACCTCATTGTATGATTACTTGAGTAACTTTTTCGTTTCCTTTTGTTGAGCCTGATTTTGTGAACAACATTGTTTATATACCAATCCACCTATGGGTTCTCAGGACAGTAACAACGCGGTTTGGCGTGGAAACAATGAGACCTTGGTATGTGGCTGGAGGCATGGTGCACTACATCTGCACACACAAGTTACTTAGCTACTGTATATTCCGTGGAGGGAGTCGATAAATTTGGATCTTACGTTCAATGACACCCAAAAGGTGTTCAATTAGGTTAAGATTGGGTGAGTTTGTGTACCATTGCAAAAATTGAAATTCACCATTGTGCTCCTCGAACTACTGCACTACAACATTGACCTTCTGACATGGAGCGTTGTCCTGTTGAAAGATGCAATTCCCACCTGGAAATGTGTCCGACGTGAATGCATGTGGATGGTCAGCATTGACCTGCTTATAGCAAGGATCCGTCGTGGAACTCTCCACACGTACTACCGGGCTCATGGATGAAAATGTGAAAGTTCCCCAAATCATAGTGGAGCCACCACTGGCTAGTCGTCATCCTACTCTAGATTCCTTGAGCAACTGTTACCCTATAAGACGACGAATTCTCACCCGGGCATCATCATGAAGGTAATTTCGTGATTCATCGAACCATTCAGTGTTGTGCCATTGCTCTGTGGTCCATTGACGATTGGCATGTGTGTATTCCAGTCGTTGAGGATTATGCCATATGGTTAGCACTAGTAGATGTGTGGGATATCAGATGTGGCCCATATCTAGCGATGTACTGTGAACTGTGTGCTCAGACACACTCATGCTTTGTCCACTGCGAAAGTCCGTTATTACTTATGCCACGGTTTTCGCTCTATCCTGTTGCACAAACCTCGAGAGTCTATGACGTCCGACATTTTTAATGAAATGTAGCCTTCCCGATTCTTGTGGTTTAGTTTGATGCTGATTTTACCGTCTTTTCTCACCTTTTGGAAAACACTAAGCACGGTACATTGCGAAAATCCGACAAGGCGCTCTGTTTCCGAAATGCCGCTCCCAGCTGTTTGGCCACCCTATTAAACTCTGATACAATCGCCGTCCTTCCTCATTCAACGCATAAGCACCATACTGACTAATCGAGTGAGATCCCTGTCACCGTTTGCCGAGCGGTTGTTCTGTGCCTCATGGCTCTCACTTCAGCCCAAAGTTCTCATTCAAAAAGTAAAGAGTGGTCCACAGGCGGTTTGTGAGAGAAGCCTTACTAGTGAAAAATAAAGTTTTATACTGTGAAACTAAAGAAATAAAGGTTCTCTGACGTATAAATTGTTGTATACAACAATTAGTACACTAAAGTTTTATTCTTTTAGTTTGAAGCAAGAGAACTTTAATTTTTACCTTGTGATTTCCCTCATGAGCAGCCTCTGGAGTGTCATAATGTTTTTATTTGTCATTGTATGTTTTTCGTTGGCTTTTAGTTTGCTGAGTAATAGATCGGGTGTTGCAGTCTTCAGAGGCAAAAGATGAGATATAGTTGCAATATAACATTTTTAGACATCGCATAATTGTAACATTCTAACATCATAAAGTTAGTCTTCGAAACTTAAATGGACCTCTTTTTGCTCTGCTCCCTGTTAGTTACGCCACTGCTCACAACACACTCAGAGAATAAACTAACTCAAATTGTTCTTTACAACCAGCACATGTTTCTCATTTTCTTGTGTATTTGTGTCCCTTGAGCTGCCGCCATGTGACGTCATCGTTCGACCATTGCTTCTAAGGAGAAGAAAGAAAGGAGTGTTTGACCCTAGTCTTGGTTCTAATATATTGAAAAGAAAATACCATGTCATGTGAGAATTACTGAGTAATATATTTGTGATCAGAAAGCTGTTAGCTGTACTAAGATACTGGACAAGCAATTAAGAACACACACAATGAAAAATTGAGCAAGGATAATGTGCGTGTGGGCAAGGACACAGATGGTTATCAAGATAATGAAAACACCTGAAGAAAATGTAATTTACCTGATTAATACGGCGTGGGACCACAGTTAGTCTGTAGTACACCTCTAATTCATCGTGGAATGGAGGCATATAAATAATGAATTCCAGAGGAGTATTTTCATTCTTCATTCAGTGTGGCACTTAATTCTGTCAGCTAGGATGGAGAAGGATATCTGCTTCGAAATCTGAGCTCCAGATGTGTCCACAGGTGTTCATTAATGTTGAGATCTAGGGATTGAGTGGACTAGTGGAGGTATGTAGTTCATCCTGATGTTCATGAAACCACGTCTCAAGAATTTCAGCAGTGTGAATTTGCGCATTGGAAAATATAATCATTGACTGAAACATGTGGAACATAGAATACACAAGGTCATTTATAGTCCACATATTCATGAGTGTAATGCGTCCTGTAAACTTAATCATAGGACCTAAGGAACATGAGGAAATTGCGGTCTACAAAGAAGCCGCCATATTTTACGATACGTGGGAGATAGTTCAGAGCATATTCTTTGGGCGTTCTTCATATGTAAACATGGGCTGTTGGAAATGGGTGACTCATCAGACCAAAACTCACTTCTAATTATCAGCAACCCACTTAGCATGTTCTCGACACCACTTTCTTTTCGCTGAAGCGTCTTCCGCGGTTATCAGCTATTTGGAAATTGGAACCTGATCACGGATGTTCAAGTTATACAACTTACATCGGATTGTTATAATAGGCTATTTCGCTGATGTTATTTTGCCGTGGATCCTTTAGGACATCACCTGGAACACCGTTCCTCGAGATATATCTAACATGCTGCCATCTTAGATACACTTGCGCCAACAGCTGCACACCTACAATTTGACCTCTTTGAAATTCAGAGATCTCTTATTTTATCACCACCGTTTCCCCGCTTCAATACACGCTTCAGTCCTATCCCGCCTAATGAACTACAAATGATCATGATCACTAAAACCTTACTAACAACGGCCACGCACTGCATACATATCTTCAGTGTTATCGCCTCACACATCTTAGGCAATTCCATTATTTTAACAACCATCTGTATACATACGGTGTTGAAAGAAGTAGTGATATGAATGGGAATTCTGTATATGTTTCCTAGATTTAATTTTTGTGTTTGATAATGCGAAAAGAAGATAAATGTAAAAATCATTAAGTAAAAAGAAAGTAACTGAGAAGTTAATAAGAGTAGTAAATAGTGTGTGTAAAATTGTAGTGGGAAATGTTAGAATACATGAAAACAAACTGAATAATTTAAATAGAAAATGGATTGAAAACAGGATGGTAGCCTTGAGTCTATTTTTATTTGCAGTAGTAATGGATGTTACAATAAAATGACAATAGTAAATGTAGACAGCTGAAAATTAAAGTAAGACAGTGTAATCTGCATCCGTGATATATAAGAAATTGACTTCTGGAGACAGTGTAGCATTAACAGCAAATGATATGACGAAGTTGGAGAAACTAATAGACCAAAGGACTTACAGTTTAAAATATAGAGGAATGGAAATAAATCCTAAGGAAGGTAAATTACTGGAAATTGGAAGGAACCAACAGTTAAGTTATATGTGAAAGGAATAGAATAGAATACGTAAATGAGTTTAATTATTTGGAAGTAATATTTAATAGTAAAGGATAAATACATGAAGAAATTAAACAGAGAGTACAACATGTAACATAAGTGTACTAACAAATAGATAAAACAGCTTTAGGAAATAAGAAATCGATACACAAACAAAAGTATAATTTTATACACCATGTACTTGCCTCCTTAACTGCATGGAACTAAGTTAGAGCAGAAATGGATAACAAAATAACAGCTGCACAAATAAAAGTTTTGAGAAATGTAGCAAACTTAACGATAAGAGAAGTGAGACAAGGACTTGAGCAAGAGTCAATAAAAAGATAGTAGGAGGAAGACAGCTAGAATGGTATAATGTATTACATAGGAGGATGAATAAAGAAATGATACCACTACGAATAACACAGCAAGATTAGTAGAATGAAGTGAAGGATGCAAAGCAAACACAGCCTGAATGAAAAGAATAGAAGAAGAGGGAAGGCAAAAAAGAAGGAATCTAAAGAGAATGAGATAGGCGGCACAAGAAAGGAAGAAATGGTAGGAATAGGAAGTGAAGTGAGTATACATCGATCTATAGCTTGATAATACTATGACGTCGTCATATTACATTGCATTCCATCATGGCGCTCACGTTCTTTCTTTCTATTTTTGCCTCTCCCTGTCTGAGAAGGCAATTTAGAGAAAATGGTCATGGTTTACTTTTTAGTGTTGTGATTTGATTATATTTCCAATATTTTCTGGCGAGTAATTTGGTTTCCATTCCCACTTTCGATTCTTGGATTTTTTTTTTTTTTTTGTCCTAACCATGCTATACCAGATACGTATACCAGAAAATAGAGAAAACATAATCACACAATAAAAAGTACACTTGTACTATTAAGTACAGTTTTAAGTAAACACTTCTGCTAAAACACTTTATCAAATGGGATTGAAAGTCATAGATTGATGTATATTTCCCTCCTCATAAAAGAAGTATAACAGATAAAATGTATTGTTATTCTTTTGAAACTCTGTGCATACATATATTTTTTTTTTATTTTTAAAAATCCATATACTTTGTTTACTTGTAGGGTAATAAGCCTGGAGAAGAAGAAAGAGGAGGTGATAGCAGTAACAACGAAAGCCAGTGGAGAGGAGGAAGATAGTTCATCTAGTGCTGATGAAGCAGAGTTTGAGGAGTATTTGGACTGGCGAGCCAAAAAATCATGGAAATAAATGCAATTAATTTGCACACAGCTTGTCGTGTATATAACAGAAGACTTTGTAAATATATTTTATATATTTTTGTAATTATTGATTAGAAGAGACCTTTTTTTGTGTGTTTACAGTGTTAAGTGAATGGATACTTCAGAATCAATATTACATTTTGGAAGACAGATGTACGATACAATCAGGGAATAAGTTATATTTTCATTTGTTATTTTGTACTATTTCTGTGTAAAAATATTCGTTTCTGGATTTCTATATGCTGTTCTGCCTATATAACTTCTCCTTCACTCTTTTCTTACGTGAAGGAGAAATTTATTTTGTCCTGCTAAAACTATTCAGTGAATGAAGTTCAACAGACATCATTATAATTGATAAGTTACTCTCATTTTTGTGGTTGGGCTTAAGTGGCTGCCTTTGCAATTTATATCTATTCTTCATAGCAGGTGCTGTTTTGGAGAAGCATTAGTATTAAGTTAACAGTTTCTTGCAAAATCATCATCTCATCTTTATGATACTAATTTTGAATCAGGGAGGAACAGTGTGTTCGTGATATTCCTTCGCAGTGGTGAACATTCTTTTTTAAAATATAAAAATTGCTAATATAGAATATTTTACGTAAGTATTTATGTAAAACATTCGTTGTAGATATTTAACACATTGTGGAACTTCGTTATCTTTTTGAGTATTCAAAATTTACATTAAAGATGATACAATATAAATATTTTAATTAATGTTTAATTCTTTAAATATTATGTAACACACAAGCATTTCCTTCTACCTGTTGTTTTGAGAAGCCATTTGATACACTGTTTATCTGCAGAACATATCAATCTTTTGAAATACATAAACGCCTACAGTATATTGATATTATGGTCTTAGCGTTTTTATGGTTCGAAAAATGCAGTAAACGTTGATGGTACAGGCGAAATATATATATATATATATATATATATATATATATATATATATATATATATATATATATATATATATATATATTTGTATATGCTTTTCAAAAAGTAAAATATTGGAAATCTTGCCATACTGTGATTAAAAATCAAACAAAATCAGCAAGACAACATCTTGAGTACGATTCAAACAAATATAAAAGTTCTAGGACTGTTTCTCTAAAATTCTCGAACTGATATTAAGAGACGCGAAGTGGTGCTTCATATGTGTTGTGAATATATATCCCTGGAAAGTTTCCTATAAATCTATCAGGTGGGAGGTTTGCGCATATCAACGCATTGTTCTTTGTGTTTTGGCTCATACAACTGGAGTTGCAGAAGTGATGTGGAATTAGAATAGGAAACGGTGTTGATGGGACTGATATGTTTTCCTGACATGTAGGCAATGAAAACTGCAATACAAGGTTAGTAAGTAATGTTAGGCTGAAGCTACTCATTTTTGCCATAGCTCAACCAGCGATTAAGTTTCATGACGAAAGAAGTCTGGAGTCTGCAATGGGAAGCTGTTAATTACACTCAAGCCCGGTCGTCATGGAAGTTCTTTCTTGCAAAGAAATGATCGAAATACCAGAAGATTTGGTAATCAGTGTGAGAGATACCAGGAAAATACAGTGGGTGAGGAAAGATTTCATACTGCATATCACGGACAGTCTCCACCGTTCTTTGAGGGCGTGCACAGAAATAAGCATTAGAACACCATGTCTAACTCTGGAAAAATTCAGTTTTCCTTCTTCCTTTGTATTCAGTATGTCTAAGTAAGTGCTCGTGCGAATTTACGCAATTCGACCGCCATTGGTTTAGCAGAAAAAATATAGGGGTAGTGGGGGTAAGTGGGGACACGGTTTGCAACGTTCAACTTTCAACTACTGTACCAGTAATAGTTTTCGGATTATCAAACTGAAAGTATGGTCATATTAACTTTGGTTTGTACACTTGATAATCATAGGATCCATTTTGAAGCAATCTAAATACTTGTTCCACAATAAAATAACTAACCAACTCACTCTATGGCTTATGGAACCCGAAGGTTCAATGCCGCGTTCACAAAAGCTCTCCACTGACTTCTATCCGTAGCCAACTGGATCCAGTTTCTACTTTGTATTCCTATTTCTGCGAGATAACGCTTATTAAAAATCAGTTACTATCCCCACTTTCCCCCGCTTTTTGGGGTAAGTGGAGACATCCCTATTCCCTCCCATATGTTAGCACAGGCAATAAAGAAGGGAAAGTGAGGACAGAGCACCGGTTGTCTACTGCTGATAGGTCCAAGTTTCATATTTCCGCTGCAGTTCTAGCCAGAGATACAGCATTTTGAAAATTGTACTGTGGCAAATTTAGAAAAAAGTTATGTCTATATTTCAAAAATATGTTTTATTTTCTTCAGAAAACTCTGATATTAGAAATATTTACTGAACATCATTTACTCATCCCAGAGACATTGAAATAATGAGAAATATGTTATTACAGTTTGCCCTGAGGCTTGACATTTGGTATTGGGAAAGTGGAGACAAAATAAGCTTTAATGTTGTAAATAATGATAATAATAATAATAATAAAAAGAGTTTCTGATGAGCACGTCTCTGGACTATGATAACCAAATACTGAATACTAACAAATGGACTGGTGAATAACAGTTCTAAAATGGACAAATAAGAATAAATGTAGGCTACACCCTGAAGCCTATGTAGATTCATAGGGCGTTGCCTTAAAAAGTGATAACTATTACTGAGCATTGTAAAACATCTACTATCCATTTCATAAAGATAGGCCCCTGACTTCGCGGTGCTGCCGTGACGTCAAGTCAAAACTTATATTTCATTGTCGTACCTCGTTGGAATTGCTGGAATGTTATCTTTTCAATACTTAAGACATAAACATTTTCTTTGTACTAGGTAGTGAGAAAAAAATAAAAATTAATGAAAAAGTGCGTATTTTTTCGTACTTTTTTGGTAGATCAATGTTTATAGAGTTACATCTCAGAAAAGAGATCGCGTGAAATAATTTCCTGTGTACAATATGTAGATGCATTCATTAACTGTAAGTTGTGAAAAGTTCAATTTTCATCACTTGATATTTTTTGTGTAATTAAAACAAATGTACGACGCTCTGATCTCCTTTACCATGGTAGGTAGAGAAACGTACAAAACACTGTTCGAAAATTTGGAGATCTAGTGTTCCAAATATTTGGAACTATTAACAAAAAAGGGTTTAGTTGGTAGAGTATTTATTTATTTTTTTTAAATGTTTACTTCAACATATTCTCTGCGTTAAGCGGTAAGCCATGTTGCAGCCCAATCTTTAAATTCCCCGCGCTTGTATAAAGAGACAGCATACAGTAAATGGAAGTGCTGCAACGCTGTCGTGCAGTGTTGTTGTGTTCAGGAAGCTTGTAGTGCGAAGCCTACTTCATAAGAATGTAATAGGAAAAAGTATTTATTATAACCTTTCACAACATCATAAAAATATTAGTGCATGTACACTCATGTCCAAAATTATTGTCGCATGTCTATAAATAGAATTATTAGAATTAGAATTATTGTAGGAATATAATTTGATAACGAATTCGCCTGGTATTTCTTATAATGTTAGTATGTGTATAATCGGCAAAGACATGTAGGCTATGTGGCAAATTTCATGTCAAAAGAGCAGTAAATAAGAACAATAAAACGAAACTAAAATTTTCTTATCCATTTAGCAACATTTTGTTTTACTCATGCTAATTTTCGTATTCTTTTCCTACGAAATTTATTACAAATATACATTTCCCGACTCTACATATAGTATCAGTATTAAAAGTACCCTGCAAAATCATTATCAAATTATATTCTTACAAGAAGACAGTTATAGGTATGCGACAATAATTTTGGACATGAGTGTACACATCTCAATGTAATCGAAATAAAACGTTGAAGTAACACATCCAAAAACTCATCTCTTAATCTATTTACTTCATTCACTTTCGTCATGGCTTTGTTGACTCATCGCTGCTCCTGCTATCTTCCCTAATATTTATAAACAATGGCTCCATTTCTACCTCAAGATCTATCAGTATACACACTCTCCAGCTTACGAACATGTTAAAGGTTAAAAAGAAATGTACTGTAGCCTTGGCAATCGTGTGTTCACCCAAGTTCTGTGATCAGTTCCCCTGCCGAATGTAACACAGAATGAGTCCTTTGTTTTCTTTCAACGAAAGTAAACAATGTAATGAGTAGGTGACGAGGGCTGTATTTGCGTCTAATCACGTCGCACTGATAAGGTCTTCAATACTTCCCTTCGGTTCGTAGGCGTCAAAAACTACACACACACTCACATCATATGGGTTCATTGCAATGAGACGTACGAATGGGCATTTATATTTTCGTGAGTATATCTTGTGCTTTTTGATTGAAAAAAAAAATGGATATTCCTTCGCGAGCGGCGGTATTACAAAAAGAAGAGGCAAAATGTTTAGCGATAATGAAATTGCAGAACTGATGAATGACTCCAACTCAGACGGTTATGAGTTAGTAATTAATAGTAAGGACATTGATTATTCTGTGCTCAGTGGCGTATCCGGGAGTGAACAAGATAGTAGTAACTCTGTCTCAAGTAAACCTGAGGCTGCGCCGAAGAAAAAAAAAAAAAACACGTCATTCCTATTCAAAGGCAGATTCTAATGTAGCTTGGAGTTCTTAGATCTGAAAACAGATTTTCTGTGAAGTGTAAATTCAATATTACATATCAACTAAGGTTGTATCATATAATAAGCTTTGTGCGTGTTTTTGTTTCTGTGCAAGTGTATTTTGTACTGCGTGCAATAAGTGAAAAATTGACAAAAAGCAACAAATTTTCGAGGACCATCACATGCAAATACAAACAAGATAAGAGTTCGCTTTTCTAATTTCGAACACTTGGTACATTTACTGTATATCCTGTTAATTTCTAAGAAATTGGTTTAAAATCTGGGAGACATTACATTTTAAAAATATCTCTAAAAAGTGCCGGGCAGTGTGCGTGATAAGTTTAAATACCCGTCCGGCTGAGAGTGTATATGCGCCAGGAAAATGTGGCAACATAGCACTCAGTATAAACTGCGATAGCGAAGGGCGTAAAGCAGAGAAAATCATAATGTCATATTTGTGATTGTTTATCTTTTAAAACAAGTCAAAACAGTTTGGTTGAAAAAGCTACTTTAAGATCTTTCTAAAAGTTTTTTCAGATTGTTAATACACCGCAGCAATTCAGAGATAATGATGTCTCACTTTTTACTGAATAATAAGAAAATTACTACGTGCTGAGTAATGAAATTTTCAGAACTTACAGGTAATAGATGCACCTACATATTCTGCACAGGAAATTATTTCATGTTATCTCCTTTCCGAGATATAGTCCTATAAACATTGATTTACCAAAAAAGTACGAAAAAATACGCACTTTTTCATTAATTTCTAATTTTTTTCTCACTATACAGTACATAGAAAATTTGGATGTCTTAAGTATTGAAAAGACAACATTCCAACAATTCCAACGAGGTACGAAAGTGCAGTATAAGTTTTGACTGGACGTCACGGCAGCACCGCGAAGTCAGGGGCCTATCTTTATGAAATGGATAGTAATACAAATCTATTTATAGTTTATACGATACATACAAATCAACACGCACGGCAGTGCATGGCAGCCAAGATCCGCGAAGAAACTAAAAACTTGCCTGCACTGCCGTAAGCATATTATACACGAACAAGAGTTTTGGGTAAAATCGCCGATTTCGAGGCTTTGTAAAACGATTCTATTAAGGGTAGAAACATGAAATTTAGAATTTAGGGAGATATTCGAGAGATGTACTAATATGCCAAATCTCACATTCCTACGCTCAACCATATTCGAGTACTGGACCCCTAAAATATGCAGTTTTCAGGCTCACTGACTCACTGACTAAATTATCAAATTGATTAGGTACTTCCCAATAAGATAGAGACGTGAAACTTTCCATAAAGGTACTTTATAATGACTCGAGTATGGGAAAAGTCCGAAATCTAAGGAATATGCTATGGGAAATTTTTTATGGGCAAAAAAGTGTCCTTAGCCAGGAAAAAAATAGTACCACTCACTAACTCATCAAATTGATTAGGTACTTCCTAATGAGATAGAAACGTGAAACTTTGCATAAAGGTACCCGATAATGACTTGAGTATGGAAAAAGTCTGAAATCAGAGGAATGTGCTATGGGAAAATTTTTATGGGCAGAAACTGTCCTTAGCTAGGGAAAAATCGTTTCATTCTCTCACTTATCAAATTGATTAGGTACTTCCCAATGAGATAGAAACCTGAAACTTTGTATCAAGGTACCCGATAATGACTTGAGTATGGAAAAAGTCTGAAATCTGAGGAATGTGCTATCGGAAAATTTTTATAGGCAAAAAAATGTCCTTAGCCAGGACAAAAAATCGTTTCACTCACTCATCAAATTGATTAGGTACTTCCCAATAAGACAGAGACATGAAACTCTGCACAAAGGTACTCCCATGCGCAAAAAATATTGCGCGTATACTGTAACTCACGATTTTTCGCATTTATTCCATTTTCCTTACGTTTATGGGTAAAATTCAGTTATTAATATGTGGGGATAATAGAAAGCAATCCACCTAAGGAGATATTTCCAAAAAATATAATAAAATAATAAAAATATAAGCAAAAAACAAAATTATGCTCGGTTTTGTGTATACTGGCAACGATGATTTCTAGGGATTTTTCAGTAGCAAAGCACGATTGCGGAGGGAAATTGACAATAGGCAGTGAACAAGCTGGCGTAAGAAACTGGAAAGTGGACTAAAATATTGAATTTATTGGTTTAAACCTAGTGCCTAAAGGGTTTGCCAAATATAAATTAGCTTCTGTAACCAAGATGTCGTACGGAAATATAGAAACAAAGAGGAAATCTCCTGTCTTGAGGTTGGAAGTGACATACGCTTTGGATATTAGCATTTATTTGTTAAGAAAAAGAGAGGAAACAAGAAGTAGTTTCCATGGTTAGGTGGGTAGCGTGGTGTATTAGTAATTCTTACACTATTTTGACACAAGATCGAATCCCATCCCGTCCCATCCCATCTTTTTTTTTATACAAAACATTATAATTTTCATGTTAATAAGAACCGAAGCAATATAATAAGGACATAACTTATTGATATTTTGCTGTAATGAATTATTTATCCAGGTTTAGAGTACTATTGGTAATATATATTGTTTTCAGTTCATGCTGTTGTATAGCTTCTCTCATCCTGTTTTCTTGGGAAAAGAACAATTTTGTCTCCAACAAAATGTGAAGGATATATACGGACAGAAAAAGATATCTTAGTACCAAACGTGATTTATCGTGATGAAATGGACTAGTTTGCCATTATTTAAAAAAAAAAAAGTAAATTATTAAAGTTTGCTTCTCTTTAGCTTTTAGCTAAAAATATTTTTTTCTTTATAATACTATACTTTATAAGGCAAGGTGTGTGATCATACCCACAAATTTAGCTAGGGAGTGAAAGATAGTTGTTTATGCAAACATTTTACAAGTTTAGGTGCGTAAAACACCAATACACCATGGTCTCGCTTATCCGACCTTCCTTTGTTCCACATACCGTATGATCCGACATATCATTGCAGATAAGCACCAATCGGCAAGAAGAACTACAAGTTGTGGTCTTAATCTATTTTTCATGCTCTGGAGTTTATCGCCTAGCGCGCCCGTCTACACCTTGACTAGTATGTCTATCATTCAGTGTAGACACGTATCCATGTTTTCTATTCGGAGGGGGCCCAACATGAATCCTCGTAAGCACATAATTTGAATGTTTTAAAAACATCAATAATAATAATAATAATAATAATAATAATAATAATAATAATAATAATAATAATAATGCAACAATTTTGTATTTCTCTTAAACTTTTCCTACTTTTCATTTATAAACCGGTTTACTTTAGAAACTGCATTATAGCACAAACAAAACGAAACGTATTTTCGAGAGAAATGTAACTAAAGAAAACTGTCTGCTACGTATATCACATAACAGAAATAGCAAGAAGACATTGAGTGTATCGTTCTAATATATTAAAATTAAAAGCAGAACGGAAACGAAATGTTAATTCTATTTAAAACTGTTCTTTAATTCCACTTGATATAGTTGCATTATGGTATGTTCTTAGAATTATAACAAGAAAACTGCACATTGCCCAAAGTTTGGAGACTGACTCCAAGTAAACTGATATAAAAGAACCTCAAAAGGGTAAAAGCAAGTTTATTAAAAAGTCGGAAGGGGACAGCCCACAGGCCCTCATGCTGGATACGTTCCTGATTCAGTGCAATGCATTTATTTGTTATAAAACATGATTATTAAATGTGTAATATGTAAAATTATACCATAAGTTTTACTTTTAATAGGTCTTTTCTTAACACATCCATATTATCCGGCGTTCTGCCTGCCTGTTTATGTCGGATAAGCGAAACTCTACTGTATTTCCAAAGTTAGGATATACATGAACTAGAATTGTATCGTCCTAGAAGAGACAATAGTGTGAAATGCTTATATTAAAAGGCTGAAATAAAACAAGCATAAGTACTGTTTTGGTAGCGTGAGAACAAATTAAAAACAATTCAATATATTTCCTAAATATCAGATTATCATCTTATTGTGTCGATTTCTACCGTATTCGTTTTTAAACATAGTTTTAAAAGTCATACCATTCGCAATATTCCTAAGGAAATCGAAAGAAAAACTCCTATGTGCCTCTTGTGGCAATGCGGCTTAAGTTCATGGTCCGAAACCGATTCCCACGTTAAGGTATAGATAGAGTTCCCGTATTTCAAAACTGCAAATCCGGGACGCTACTAAATTAAGAGAATCTTTGAAATGCTTAAAATTGAAAGAAGTATTGAATACTAATTTACTTTCCTCCATTAGATAGAGTTGTTCAAGTATTACGTTATCACATTTTTATTCATTTCACTAGACCCTCTTCCAAGGGCACCGATTTCTTTGTAAATTGGGGGGGGGGGCATTCAAAAGTAGAATATATATATATCTGAGGATTTTAAGACAAATTGCACTCAAATTATGCAAATATTGTATATTCATAAATACAAAGGTGGCCCACACGAGCTTTGGGGGGGCCTGGCCAGCCGCCTCCTCAGGATCGGCGCCCTTGCCTTCTTCCTAGTTAAGCAAACGTAAGCAGATGACTTACTCCCTTCCCCTGGTAAGCAATTTTTTTTTTTTTTTTTGTTTCCTCAAGATCTGTTGTGTTTCGTGAAATAACGACAGGAATTTCCTGATTACTTAACCATCTAAATGAATGTTTTCACTTACAGCCATCCCGTCGATTCGCGTTGCCTAGGACTATAATAATAAGGGTCAATAATGAAGATGTGACTTCCATATCAAACATGAAGAGACATGTGGATCGGAGATCTTTCTTTGTTCGAACTTTGATTTTTTTCAAATCCATGATGGGAAATTGTATTATGAGTACAATTTTCGAAATTAATAGTATACAATCGTAAAAAATATCTTACAAAACGATGGTTTATTGCAAAATACTTTGACTTAAAGAATAAATTACAAGTAATAAACTTGTTACTTTTCCTGAAGAGTCTAAGTCTTGAATGAGACGGAGGCTCTCGAGTGTAGTGCTTGGAACGATCGCCTCACTTGTTCTACCTTCTCGTGGGGCAGCCTTGATTCGACTTGATCCTAAACGGATTACGCAGAAGTCGAAGTCGGAAGATGTTCCCCATTGTTCCAAAACACTCTTGGTCGATTACAATCTGCCTCACTTGTAAGGGGACAACCCCATGCCGTAAACGTCGGTGGACTACCGATAGGCAACTAGCAACATGTCCCCAAAAATTGGCAGTCCCGCAGCGATGATCGTCGGTGGTCCCACTTCCGTTTAGAAAATTATACCACCAGTGGAAGAGAAGCTACGGATAGCCAACGAACCACATAATTATTCCCCTAAAATACGTTAAATCGCCTATATGCGTAATTTGTTTGCATTAAGGTGAGTCTAAAAACATTTTTAAAAATGTAAAAAAAAAAGTGCCCTGAGCTAGGCGTGAACCACCAACCTTAGGGTTACTAGTTGCGTGTTCTTCCGAATTCGCCACGGAGGCTATTATGAAGACATAGCTTGTAGAGTGATAAATCGTTTAAGTCTTTTTAATATTTCTAATCAGAGTGCTCCTTTAACCGTGTATATTTGACGATAATTGTTTGGAATCAGATCAAATGCACTCGCCATGTAATTTTATAGCAAAATGGCAAGCGTCTATTTACTTTTTTCACAGTTCTCCCATATTCACTTGCTAGTGATCGGCGAAAGTTGCCATGTAAATTCATACAATTATACGCACCCATCTCAAGATTTTTCACGTCATGATGTAAAAGCAGGAGTTACTCTTGACCCCTGGAGCTCAAGTATTGTCCTTATAGTAACAATTCGTCAGGGAAAAATAATATAAAATAATAACTGCATGCACATGACTGGCGATAGTTCATGTTGGTCCCTTTGCGATTCTCCGTGACAAACCAAAGGAGCGCGTATCAAAATGAAGTCCTCGCTGTTACGCGTTGGTAAGTAACTTCAATACCCCCGATTCTAGATATCAGCTTCGACTCGACGAATCCCTGCCACTAGGGGCACACTAGCGGCAATCCTTCGACGCGTCGCTATATCGACGATCGCCATTTACAGGCAAGTGGGTCACTAGGTGTTGGCGACGTGCACGGCATGGGGAAGCTAATAAACTAACAAACCAATAAATAAATAAATCTAAAGCCTTATAAAAAAGTTTTCCCAAAGTTTACATCTAGCAAAATCATTTGTTGGTATTCCAGAACTGTAAATTCACCTTTATTCATAATTTACTTCTATCGTAGTTTTGATATGAGAATGATATGTCTGAAATAGTAACACAGGTCATTAATACTTTTTTTTTCTTTAGTCAGATTTAGCAGTTTTAGTTAACAGTCAGTCAATTTCGATCTGTGATTTCAGAGCTTTAGAGATTTCCTTAAATTTTTCACTTCTACAACAGTTTGCAACTAACACCATTAACGTATCTCTTTCGATATTTCCAAAGGTAATCGCTTGGTCACTCCCAGTATATTTCAAACAATAAACTAATTACGGTGTCTTACTCCATTAATCCGAGCTACATTTTAATATCCAACAACTCTGTGCATTTTCCCTTAAATCTGCAAATTTTCTACTAGGTTAAAACTGAGCATTTTCTATTTTCTTCCTTTCTTGCTAAAACAAAAGTGTTCTTTAGACAACCTAGAAATGATGAGTCTATACTACATTATATTGTATAGGGCATTTTATGTAGCATATATTTGACAGTTGGACACTTTCTTCGTATATTGAAAGCAACAGGGATTAAGTCCTTCGAGAAGTAAACAAATTATTTTTAATTCGTGGAATTGTGCCAATGCACTAGGTCCAGAGAGTTTTTAATTTAAGATGATGATGATGATTATTATTATTATTATTATTATTATTATTATTATTATTATTATTATTATTATTATTATTATTATTATTATTATTATTATTTTATTGACTTAGGTTTTCCTGAATATTAAGCAATATTTCACAAAAAGCTGGTATTTTTTAACAAATGTGTTCGATATCAAGTTTTCATAACGTAGTCACTCTCTCCTATAAATAATTTCAGAGGAGCCGCGGTGGCTCAGTAATAAAGCGTTCACCTTTGGTGCATGGAATCCTTGGTTCGACCCCAGCTCGCACCAAGGGAATTTTGTGGTGAACAAACACCATTTGCATTAGTTTTCTCGGAGTTCTCCCGTTTTCTCCCACTTTCTTTATTTCACCATTTCATTCATTTCTCATCATCGCCGTCTCCTTTAGCCTAGCCGGTATAACCGTGGGTCGTAAAACTTAAAGATTTGATTTCAAATAATTCCAACCAAACAGTTGCAGGAAGTATGTCATTTCGAATAAAACAAACTACTCTATAAAATGCTGGGTATTATTGTGTTTTATATATAATTCTAGCAGACCTTATTTCTAAGTCGAGCGGTAAGAAGACTAAATTCACTCTCTTCTATTAGCCTATATTATTATTATTATTATTATTATTATTATTATTATTATTATTATTATTATTATTATTATTATTATTATTATTATTATTATAGTAATAAATTTCTTAGGAAGTGGACTGCCATATGTGTGCATATGGCGTAGAAGTCAAAATTTAATGTCCATGCTACGTATATGCAAAACCATAGATAAAGAAATTTATGAACAAAGACATTTATGGCGCTAAAACAAAGGGCAAAAATAAAGAATTACTGGAGGATTGTTGCCCGTAGTACACAGGTGATAACGGTTAACAGTGTTAAATTTAAACAAATAGAGTTTTAATTAAGCAGGAATTTAACTTATAGTGTAAAGTGAGGAAGGCTCAGAAGTTCGCTAGAATCGTTACAATATCGAACCCCGTGAAATGCACTGCAAACCTGTCCGCAAGTCCCCCGTGATGTTCAATAGATATTGTGTATTAATGCTCATTTCAGTGCAAACCTATATAGGCCTACGCACTTCAATACTCAACGAAAGTGCAGACTATTTATGAGTTGCAGTCTTAAATTCTCTCACCCACTGTATTCTCCTAACCTGTCTCCCAGCGATTACACCATTTTTTGGTATCTCAATCACTTCCTAGTAGGATAGCTTTACCTAGAGACCACTGATTAACCTGGTATTGGATGTTTCACTTTCTTACTTATGGAGTTGATAGTCATCGGATGGACATTCACACGCAAATATCTAATATTAACAACGTTTCTTCTATAATTTCGTAATATTGTATTATTTCTTTGTATTATTCATTAGCTTGGTTAGACTTGTTTAAACACTTTTCTCTTTGCACCTACTTATTACCTATACCTTAGCGTTGGATAAAAATGCACTAGCTCTCACCGGGAATCAAATCCAGAACCAATGCACTTGAACTATTTGGCCACAACAAGGCACATTTAAAAAGAAGTTTCGATTTTGTTAGGAAATTTGTGATTAGGTATAACATTTAAACACGCGTGTCAAGTTAGACCAACCATCAACACCAAAACGACCGGAACATATCTCAGAATTATGGACTGTTTATGGGCTAATTAGTTGCTCTAATCTCAATTTTTGGGCTCCTTTTGTTTAGCGGGAAATCAGATGCAAAATGGGCGAGTCTAGCTTGAAATCAAACTAGAACCTCCCATACGGTTACAGTGGTCCGATCAGAAAAAATCAAACGCCAGAACTATGGGTTATTTATGGGCTAATTAGTTGCTCTAATCCTAATTTTTGGGCTCCTACTGTTTAGCGGGAAATCGGATTCAAAATGGGCTAGTCTAGCTTGATATCAAGCTAGAACCCCCATATGGTTACGGTTAGAATGGTTCGATTGGAAAATTTGAAACGCCAGAATTATGGGCTTTTATGGGTTAATTAGTTGCTGTTATTCTATTTTTTGGCTCCTAATGTTTAGCGGGAAATCGGAAACAAAACGGGCGAGTCTAGCTTGAAATGAAGCTAGCACCCCCAATGCGGTAACAATGCTTCGATAAAAAAAAAAAAAAAAAAACTCAAACGCCGGAATTATGGGCTATTTTTGGGTTAATTGCTGCTCTAATTCCGAGTTTGGGGCTGCTACCATTTAGCAGGAGTTCTTCATCAAATTGTGGGATTCGGCTTAACTTCTAGCTATAAACCTAGTGCTATAATACTCCGATCAAATAATTAAAATGCCGGAATTATGGGTTATTTGTGTGCTAATTAGTCACTCTAATGTCGATTTTGGTTCTTCTATCGTTCGCAAGAAATCTCATGCAAGATTGGTATTGATTTCTAGATAACGTGGGATTATAATTTCAAAGTTGCAGTGAGAAAACGTCGATGTCTATTAACTGAAAATTGATTTATTTGCATTCTCCGCGAATGCAAATATATATCTCTACTAGTAAATCCATGAATTGTCTTTTCACGTTTATATGTTCAGTATGTTTGGAAGTAAGTAGTATATATATAGAATTTATATAGTGAAATATATTTTTTTTTAAATATTTTTTTGTTTATAGGAAATGCCTCTTCGCCGTTGGTGGGGGCCGCAGTGGCACAGCGATAGAATGTTTATCTCTTGCGCGTGTGATCCCTAGTTCGATCCCAGATTGTTTCAAGTGGTCTTTGTGGTTGACAAACACCGTGTGCTTGGGTTTTATCGAGATTCTCCCTTTTCCTCACACTTTATTCATTCCACCATTTCATTCATTTCTTATTATCACCGTCTCCCTTAGCTTCGGTTAATAGGGGTCGTTAAACTAGATATTTCATTTCCTCCCCATACCTCCATTTTTTTTACATGTGTGGAGGCTTTACTTTTCCAAGAAATATACAGGTAATCTCGCCTATGATAAAGACATTGCGTAAACCGTAACTCTATTTGTAGTAGTTCTCGAAGAGTAGGGTAAAGATTGTGATCGACAAGCATGTTGAAAATTTTTTTATTAAACTAATTAAAAGTGGAAAAGTAAAGCCAGAAATGCCTTTTTCTGTAGCCATGGTACAGAAAAAACACAAGACCATTTGAAAGATATTATTTCTGATGATTATTTTTCCATTCTTATGCAAAGTTTAAGTTATATTACGAGGCTCATTCCGAATGTAATGCCTCCTTTTTGTGTGTGTATATGTTGAGTGATCTATAATCTAAGGCAGACGGTGATAATATCAAATGAATGAAATGGTGGAATGAATAAAGTGGAAGGAAATGGGATAACTCTGATAAAACCCAAGCACATGGTGTTTGTCAACCACAAAGACCAATTGGCGCGATCTGGGATCGAACCAGGGATCACACGCACAAGATTTAAACGCTCTACCACTGTGCCACTGCGGCCCCAGCAACGGCGAAGAGGCATTTCCTTTGCACAAAAAATTTATTTAAAAAATAATGATATTTCACTATATAAATTCTCTATATACACTACTTCCAAACTATAAGGAAATATTGGATAGGTTAATACTTACCTGTACCTTGGGTAGAAAGTGCTCATACATAAGCACTATACCTTATAGAATGTTAATTTAATAATAACAAAAGAAGAAGGTTTTTAATATCTGTAAGATATTAGAGAGTAATAGATAGTTCGTTGCTATGTAATTGTTTATGGATACCTAATTCTCATGTATGTGTACACGACAGTGTGAATGAAAAATACATTAAAAGTGTATCAACTAATAAACCATTTAAAACCGTTCATCTACTTTATAATTCTGATAGAGAAGATGAGAATAGTATTATATACATAATTATTAAAAATATTTTTACATGAAAACAGTTACTACCACTCAAGTTCTTTATGTCATCGATCGAACCAGGTTGACGACTACCCTTGGTGAGTCGTTATAAAAATTTTGGTTTACCTCACCCGGGACCTCTTGTAAATTCACTACCCGAAGCAAAGTAAGGGTGAATTTACTTTTGTAATAAAGTTAATGAATACAAATTTCACAAGACTGAGAAGTGGTAGAATAATAATAAGAAAAATGAACGGTAACGCTATGGAGAATGAACCCAATGATAGTGACAACGGTGAACATAGTGTAACACCAGGAATGACACTAGAAGACCGAATCTTGTTAGCCTTACAGCGGCAAGAACAATATCGTAAAGGCGATTCGGAAGCCATGAAGCGACTGGAACAAAATTTGGTTCATATATCCAACAAACAATACGAAGAATTGAAACAGACGATAGAACAGAAGTCCGAAGAAAACAACAAGCAATACGAGGAATTGAAGCAGACGATAGAACAGAAGATAGAACAGAAGTTCGAAGAATCCAACAAGCGATATGAGGAATTAAGTAAACGAATGGAACAGAAGTCAGATGAAACGAAACAATCAATTATCCAGGCGATGGATGACATCACCTCGCAGTTCGAGGAAAAATTAAAAAGAATATCTGAGGATTGTCAGGATAATCACGACCACATTATCCAAGAAATCAGTGATGTAAAAAAGGATTTAGAAGTAATGGAATCTTCTGTTCGTCAGCAAAAGGTTCAGGTCACCAATAATTCAAACAACATACGTGCAAATACACAACTGATAGCTACTCTACAGGAGGAAATGAGGAAGCTACAGGTCAAGGACAACTCACACCACAATCATACGGTCAGTGATCATTTGGAGTTTCCCCATTCACAAGAGATGACCTCGCCTCCACCCACATCTGATGAGGATCTTATTTTGGAAGAAATTCATCCGAAGAGTACTGATGGACGGATAAGAGACGGTGCAACAACACATCACGTCATGGATAGGAATTGTCACCCAATAAGTACTCGGAACGATAAAAGGAAGGTAAAGTTAAACGTTAAGATGAGTGAAATACGTGCCATGAGTAAATTCAGTGGTAAATGTAATGAGAATGCTACTTCGTTTCTGGAAAAATTTCAGGACGAATGCAATATAATGTGTATAGATAGATCACAATATATGAAGCTAATCCCTCATTTATTACTCCCACCATGTTCCTTATGGTTTAAGGCAATACGTGATCACATTAATACATATGAGGAATTCAAGGCAGCGCTGATCGCCAATTATGAAAATGATTTTTTGCTTGCAAATAGAGATGCCACGATTAGAAATCAACATTTCAATCCTCGTTTACACAAATCTGTTGTCGAGTTTGTTGTAAATACCTACAACGAATTAAAAGTTGTTAATCCATTGCAGTCGGAATCTAGAATAATAGCATCCATTCGAAATTTGCTCCCATTTAAGTTACAACAGATCTTGTTTTCTACACAGTGTATGAGTTTCAACCATTTGTTAATGCTCGTTCAATGTTATGAAACCCAATACCATGCTTTGAATCAACAAGCAGATGTGAGTAAAAATAAGAATAATTCAGATCATTTTGTACCTGTTAGGAATCTAGATATCTGTAGTATGAACGATACGAAATACAACCGAAGCCTAGTAAATTCTAGCAATCCAAACGAGCAAAATAGGCAAAGCTATGTAGGAAATCAACCTAACATAATCAATCACAACAATAATTATGTCAGATCACCCGATCGAAGTAGACATAAAAACAATCGAAAGATATGGCGAAATTCCAGGAATACGACAAATTACGTGGATAGACATAATCGCTGTTCAAGAGATGGCACTTCGTATCAAAATCAGAATCACGATGCAATACATGTACAACATATGGTGGAACCTAATCAAGATTGTGCCGTACAATGTACCTTATTAGAATCATATGTTAGTACAAATTTAAACTGATTCTAGTTAATGAAGTTAGGGTTAAACCCATATCAGTTATATATTCTTGTGAATTTTTATTTTTAAGTTTATGTCTTAATATCAATAATGAAAACAATTCTTATAGCTTCGATATACAAACAATATGAGGAATTATAATTCGGTTCATAATTGATTAAAAGCAAAGATTATTTATATTAGATTGACTTGTGTTGAAAACTTAATTGTCAAAGATTATGTTAAGTATAAGATTCATTCTTTTAAGCTAATTATTCAACGACTATCTTGAATAAGATTCTTCATTATTCTGATGCCTTATTGATCCAATGTTTATTTTGAAATATCATCTAAAATAATTAATATATATAATGCGCCCTGCATCACGGTGACTCATGTATTAAAACGTAATTGATTCTTACGATTTTGACTTCGTACCCTTCAAAAATTATATATTAAGCGACGACGTTTAATAATAAAATATAATAATGTAATAAATGATAATGAAATGAATATAATTAATGTAATAAAATATAAGTAGTAATGAAATGAAAGATTTGTTATAAATGTATCTATATATGAAATGTAATGAAGATATACGAGGGGCGATCAAAATGTAAAGGACATATGTAATGTAAGATCTCTATTGTAAACGGACCAGTGATTCTTGAAGATAAAAGCCAAGTTCGTTTATGACTTTTATATTCAGTCCCATCGTCGGGCGACATTTTTATATAACGAAATATTGGATAGGTTAATAATTACCTGTACCTTGGGTAGAAAGTGCTCATACATAAGCACTATACCTTATAGAATGTTAATTTAGTAATAACAAAAGAAGAAGGTTTTTAATATCTGTAAGATATTAGAGAGTAATAGATAGTTCGTTGCTATGTAATTGTTTATGGATACCTAATTCTCATGTATGTGTACACGACAGTGTGAATGAAAAATACATTAAAAGTGTATCAACTAATAAACCATTTAAAACCGTTCATCTACTTTATAATTCTGATAGAGAAGGTGAGAATAGTATTATATACATAATTATTAAAAATATTTTTACATGAAAACAGTTACTACCACTCAAGTTCTTTATGTCATCGATCGAACCAGGTTGACGACTACCCTTGGTGAGTCGTTATAAAACATAATGAACATAAACACGTGAAAAAAGAATTCACGGATTTACTAGTAGAGATATAGATTTACATTTACGGAGAGTTCAAATAAATCAATTTTCAGTTAATAAACATCGATGTTTTCTCACTGCAACTTTGAAAGTATCATCCCAACTTATCTAAAAATCAATACCAATTTTGCATGAGATTTCTTACTAACGATAGAAGAGAAAGCTCGACATTAGAGCAACAATTTAGCAATACAAATAACCCACAATTCCGACGTTTTAATTCTTTTGATCGGAGTATTATAGCCCTAGGTTTATAGCTAGAAGTTAAGTCATATCTCACAATTTGATAAAGAATTCCTGCTAAAAGGTAGCAGCCCCACACTCGGAATTACAGCATCAATTAGCCCATAAATAGCCGATATTTTTGACGTTTGATTTTCTTCGATTCGAGATGTTTAACCTTACGGAGAGTTTTTACTTTATGTCAAGCTAGACTCGCAGATTTTGATTCCGATTTCCCGCTAAAAGGTAGGAGCCCAAAAATCAGGATTAGAGCTAATAATTAGCCCATAAATAGCCCATAATTCTAGCGTTTGAATTTTAAGGGTGGACCATTGTAACCGTATGTTTTTTTACCTTGATGACAAGCTAGACTCGCCCATTTTGAATCCGATTTCCCGCTAAACAGAAGGAGCTCAAAAATTGGGATTAAAGCATCTAATTAGCCCATAAATAGCCCATAATTCTGGCGTTTGAATTTTTTCGATCGGACCATTGTAACCATATGGGGGGTTCTAGCTTGATATCAAGCTAGACTCGCCCATTTTGAATCCGATTTCCCGCTAAACAGTAGGAGCCCAAAAATGGGGATTAGAGCAACTAATTAGCCCATAAACAGCCCATAATTCTGAGATATGTTCCGGTCGTTTTGGTGTTGGTTGTTGGTCTAACTTGACACGCGTCATTTAAGCATATATTTAAGAATGGGTACGTATGTAACGCACTGAATTTTCTCGCTCGAATTTCTTAAAGTGACTCGTGTTAGGTTGCAGCTATTACTGAAACATTTATTTGGGAAATGCGAATAAAATAATGTTTTTTGGAAAACTTTGTACGAAACAACTTACGTCCAAAAGTAAAGTACCCATTAGTCATATATCTGTTAGAAATAACTTATGCCATATATCAGAATTATTAAGGAAATAATTGTATGTGAAATATGAGCAAAAGCGTCTGAGTACTTTCTGAGAAAATCGTCAAAAAAGTTTTCCCCAAGAATAAAATATCCCTTGTATATCATTTCAGGACAAACGAGTTATGCTATTTATGAAATACGAACAAAATTTCCTGAGTCGTTCTCGAAAAAATCGTAAGGTAAAACTTGCTCCGAAGAGTAATATACCATTTCTAGCATTTTAGGACGATGGAATTATATCGTATCGTTAGGTTATTTATGTAACATTTATTTATGAAATATGAACAAAATTGCGTCAGACGTTAATCATCGGAGAAGAGTAAACTTAGAGAAAACTACCCCTTCTGAATGTTTAGAGGACGAACGAGTTGTGTCATATTTTTAGGTTATTAATCGTACATTTATTTATGAAATGTGATTGAGTAAATTGTTCGAAAAAACGCATCCCATACAGTAAATTACACCTTATGTATTTTTTAGAACAATGATTCATACTACGGTGAAAGGTTATTAATAAAATATATATTTGTAAAAAATAAGCAAAATCTTTACAGCTGTTTTTGAGACAATTTAATTATTTTAAATTTTCATCCTTAAGTAAACTACCCTCATTTTTAGGTGTCGGAGGATATAGAATTCGAAACGATAAAGTGTTATAAAAACTTCATGTCTAGAATTCGGTGCAGATGCGTCGAACAGTATGGCCCCTATTTGAATGCATGTAAAAGCGTGACGAACCGACAGACGAACAGATGGACAGACATCAAAAACACTTTTTCGATATGTGGGGTTGTTGAATCCATTGAAATCTCGAGTTCGATTTTTATCACTATCACTACAATTTCTTCTTTCGTCGCTCGAACGTGAAAACGAATAGAAATACGACGACACGTAAGGTGATAATTTGTAATTCCCAAAATTTAATGAGTTACGTTTAATGTGTTGCCGTGCTAGAAAAAAAAGCTTATGCCTGTTTGTTATATCGTTTTAATATCAGTTTTTCACGCTACTATATAATGTAGAAATATGGTATGATTATCGTTCATATTCCTGCTATCTTTTGGAAATATTCGTGTTCCGCATACATAGATCTGTATAATTTAGTTTCGCTCAACGAAAGCATAGACTGATGATTGCATTTCTTGCACTTGTGGATATGAAGAAAAAAGAGGGAAAAAGTCAATACTCTAAAAAGAAAAAAAAAAAAACAAGCACCCACACATACACACACAAAAGATAATTTCACATCAGCTTTTTCCTTTCTTCCTTTTTTTTCATGAAGACAAGCTATTCTAACATTCGATGTAACGTCATGTCGATGTAACAAGGGTAAGACTGAAAAGACTCTCAAGGTCGCGTATGTTATTTTTCCAGTTCCTGACACACAAATCCGAAGTGAGTTGTCTGCTGTTCAAGAACGGGCAGGGAAAATGTAACATACAAGACCATAAACTGAAAACAACCACTGTCTCCAATATTACACGTATTCCAATACTGAATAAATACGTCGATTAAAGGATACTATCAATAAGTTATTTCCTTATTATATTGTTTCGGTTCTTATTAACATCAAAATTATACACTTCCTATAATTTTTTGTAAGAAAAAATATATATGGAATGGGATGAGATTCGATCTTGTGTCAAAATAATAAAAGAACTACTAGTCTGCGACTCTATCCACCTAACCACGGAGGATACGTTTTGTTTGCTTTCTTTTCCTTAACAAGTAATGCTCATAACCATCGTGCATATCGCTTCGAACCTTAAGATAAGAGCTTTTCTGTTAAATTCTATATTTTCGTACGACAACTTAGTTACAGGAGCTAATTTATATTTTGCAAACCATCTAGACACTAGGTTTAAACCAATAAATTCAATATTTTAGTCCAGTTTCCAGTTCCTTCCGCCAGCTAGTTGACTGCCTATGTCAATTTCCCTTCGCAATTGTGCTATGCTACTGAAAAATCCCTCGAAAGCATGATTGCCAGTATACACAAAACAGAGCGTAATTTTGTTTTTTGCTTATATTTTTATTATTTTATTATATTTTTTGGAAATATCTCCTTAGATGGATAGCTTTCTATTATCTCCACATACTAATAACTGAATTTTACTCATAAACGTGAGGAAAATGGAATAAATGCGAAAAATCGTGAGTTACAGTATACGCGCAATATTTTTTGCGCATGGGAGTACCTTATAACGATTTGAGTATGAAAAAGTCCGAAATTTGAGGAATGTGATATGGAAAAGTTTTTATAGGTAAAAAATTGTCCTTAGCCAAGCAAGAAATCGTTTCACTCACTATCTTATCAAATTGATTAGGTACTTGCCCATGAGATAGTAACGTGAAACTTTGCACAAAGGTACTTTATAATGACTTGAGTATGGAAAAGTCCGAAATCTGAGGAATGTGCTATGGGAATTTTTTATAGGCAAAAAATTGTTCTTAGCCAAGCAAGAAATCGTTTCACTCACTCACTCATGAAATTGATTAGGTACTTGCCAATGAGATAGAAACGTGAAACTTTGCACAAAGGTACTTTATAATGACTTGAGTATGGAAAAGTTCGAAATCTGAGGAATGTGCTATGGGAATTTTTTATAGGCAAAAGATTGTCCTTAGCCAAGCAAGAAATCGTTTCACTCACCTACTCATCAAATTGATTAGGTACTTTCGAATGAGATAGACACTTGAAACTTTGCATCAAAAAATGAAATGAAATCTTTAAGTTTTACGTCCCACGGTTATGCCAGTTAGGGTAAAGGAGACGGTGATGATGAGAGGCGAGTGAAATGGTGGAATGAATAAATTGGGAGGAAACGGGAGAACCCCGAGAAAACCCACGAGTACGGTGTTTATCTACCACAAAGTCCTTACGGCGCGAGCTGGGATCGAACCAGGGACACCAAGCACCGGAGGTGAACGCTCTACCACTGAGCCACCGCGCTCCCCAACTTTGCATCTAGGTACCCTATAATGACTTGAGTATGGAAAAATTCCGAAATGTGAGGAATGTGGTATGGGAAATGTTTTATACGCCAAAAATTGTCCGTAGCCATTAGGTACATCCCAATGAGATGAAGATGTAAATGTCTACACGAAGGTAGCTTATAATATCTTGAATATGAAAAATATCCTAAATTTAAGGAATGTGCTATGGAATTTTCTACGGGCGAAAAACTGTCCTTACTCAAGCAGAGATCGGTTCATTTACTCCCTCATCATTGATTAGGTGCTTCCAAATGAGATAGAGAATTGAAACTCTGCATAATGGTACCTACCTTACGTAATGACTTGTGTAAGAAAAAGGTTCCACATTTAAGGAATGTACTATGGGAATTTTTATGGGCGAAAAACTGTCCATAGCCATTAGGTACTTCTTAATGAGATAAAGATGCGAAACTCTCCATGAATGTACCCTATAACGGCTTGAGAATGAAATTTGAGGAATTTTGGTATGGAAAGTTTTTCATTGGCAAGAAAACTGTCCTTACAATCAGAAATCAGGAACGATTCCGTTATTGAACACATCATGTGCATAGTGATAATGTTGTCAATCGTCCGAGTGGTCGAGTTGGTGCCCTCCTCGCTGGTCTATTGGCTACCACGTGCGCCTTTGGTGTATGGGGTCCTGGGTTCGATTCCCGATGGAAGAGCCTTTGGAATCTTTAACTCTCCTCGATGTTTCTGTGTTCGTGTCCCTGTCGTTCTAGGTTAATAGATAAACGAGCTAAGGTCACTGAGAAAAATCCGTTATCCGGACAGCGGTATAGTGTACAAATATACGGAATCCTTATGTTTACTACAGAAATCAATACTTAACATACGTTATCCCTATTCTACATACATACAGCCCTCTTTCCCGCTTAAATGTTACACAATGTCGTTGCAGGATGTCTGACATCAAATAGTCTTCCGTACATTACGTACGTCAGCTATAAGTTACATACGGCCATCTGTATGTGAGATCCTGACCGCCTACATACAGTTCTTTAGTTCGTGCGGAAACTACATTTATTCGGAACATTTATACAGAAAGTATGTTTAAATTATACTTTTTTCAGTTATACGTTTAGTGTACGTTAAGTCCAAAAACTACAGCATTTACACATGTAACCAACGTTTTTACGTACGCCACATACATTTTTTCTCAGTGTACGAGTAAATTAAGTGAAAGCTAGTAATAAGTAGTTAAGCAAGTTAATGAGGCACATTCTGTGAATCAGTTAACTTTTAAAAACGTGGGCTAAGATACACACATACTGCCGTAATTTTCGTGGTTGGAAACTCAGACAAGGAAAGCCTATTTTTTTTCTTTTTTCGGTGGAGATTTTTCCTTTATTGAAGTCATTAGTATTACATAGATATTGAAATTAATTTGATAAGTAAGATAATGTAGAGGTGAGAATATTTAAAATTAATGAAGTTTTCGAAGAAATGAGAAATCCAATTGCTCGAATTTACGTGAGACTAGCAACAAAAAGTAACCGATTTCGTAAATATATTGGTACCACGAGTTATATTATTGTTACCATAGTCGTTATGTAAAAATGTTCTTGATGCCTCGTGTCTCTATCTGTGAACAGTATGCGAATCTGTTACGTATCAACCTTTTCATCAACAGTGAATTTCGTTCCTTTGCTCTTCATATTTCCTGAATTTGCCCTCCTGTGGGTTAGCCCCCACAACCTCACCTTTGTTCGGTCTACTTCCTCACACCTCTTAAACTCACAATTCCCGAATTTCAAGTTTCATTTCCTATTTCAACTATCTAAAAGATAAGCTTTTGTATTCCAGGAAAATGCCTATTTAAATTTCTCTCTCTCCATTTAGACTTCTTAAAAATTAAAAATATTCACTTTTAGCAATTTTTCTGTAGGTTAGTCCCGGAAGGCTACAATCGTGCCAAATTTCATCATTCTAATTCTACCGGAAGTGGCTAAACATTTTGGGGTGTAGAAGGCGTCCAATATAAATAAAATGGAGAAGGTTTTTCTGTTCCCCATAAAACCACTCTAAAGTTGGATTTTTTAAAATTTTTACTGACTTCCTTAGGTGATACTGACTAAAACGTTCAACCATACCGAGTTTCAAGTTTGTATTCCAATTTCAAGTACCTAAAATGTGAGATTATAAGTCCAAAAAAGGCCCATTTAAATAGCATGGGGAATTTCTTCATCTCCCCTTTAGACTCCCTAAAAGTTAAAAAATATTCACTTTTGGCAATTTTTCTGCCGGTTAGTTCCGAAAAGCTACAATCACGTCCAATATAGTGATTGTAGCCCCACAGGAAGTGCCCTATAATTTTGGGGTGTTAAAGGTGTCCCATATAAAAACAATGGGATAGTTTTTTCAGTTCCCCATAAAACCACTCTAAAGTTGGAATTGTTTATTTTTACTGATTTACTTAGGTAATACTAACTAAAACGTACAAGCATACTAAATTTCAATTTTTTATTCCAATTCCAAGTTCCTAAAACATGAGATTATAGGTAAAAGACCCATTTAAATAACATGGTGAAATTCTTCATCCCCCTTCATCACGTCAACCGGAAGCACCCCTTTAATTTATGTCAGTTCATGTAGTTTTATTTACAGTTAGGATATGTTGGTGGCAAATATAATTAAGATTACAAGATATTTGAAAGGTGTATATCATTGGAAGGGAAACCCGAGGTAGTATGAAACTGCGCAACATGCGCGTCATGTAATGAACTCCATAATTTCGCAATATTTAAGGGTAGAGAACGACTAAGTATGTTGGAATACTATCCATGTCGAATGATGTAGCATCGAGGATTCAGAATCAAGGGTTTTGGAGCCCTGTTGATACTCTTGGTATTTAGGTAATGAAAAATGAGATGTTAGCGATCGTGATTTTGTAGTTCGGGTAAATGAATTAGAATCTCGTTTGGACATAACTCTCTGACAGATATTTAATAGAAGAAATCCTCTCCGCTGGTCTAGTTGCTAGCATATGTGCCTTTCTTGTACAGGGTCCTGGGTTCGATTCCCGGTGGGAGAGTCCTTGGGAACTAATGTTGCATGTGACTCCTTTAAAAATGTACAATTCTAAATTTAAGTCCAACAATATGCCACAATTGAGAATCCCAATATACGATATTGACATGGTGAACTACAAAAAGAAGTGAAATATGAACAAAAACACCAGAGGTGCAAAAAGTGCAGCCAAGTTCGTCAGCCTCAAAAAAAGTGTAGAGATGAGGATGAGCCAAGTTCCTTGGCCACTGTATCTGAAACGAACATTGGAACTTGGCACGAGGTGTCAAGGAAAATGATGTTAAGGAACCTTAGGGATAGTGGTGGTGGGTTTGGGATCACCACCAACCTTAGGAATATCAACTTTGCTAAGGCGCTAAGGCATATATACAGTATATTGCAGTAAGATTGGAGGTTCAAAACTCAGACAAGGAAAACATATTCCTCCACGAAGTGTTAAGGTAAATGATGTTAACGAGCCTTAGGGATGGTGTTTGTGAGCGTGGTGGATTTGGGGGTCACTATTAGCCTTAGGGCTGAAATGTCTCGGCCGTGAAACTAGGAACAGACATCTTAATGTATTCGAATATGTTAGATACCTCGCGCCAAGTTCCAGTGTTCGTTTCAGATGCAGTGGCCAAGGAACTTGGCTCATCCATTCTCATCTCAACATTTTTTGACGCTGACGAACTTGGCTGCATTTTTTACACCTCTGGTGTTTTTGTTCATATTGAATCTACATAAAACATTGACTGCATTTGAATAGATTTATAGTCTACAGTTTTGCCTTAAAGAAACGACAGTGTTTATCAATATCAGCTACAATGGGAGACTTAATTACAACAGGCATCACACTGTCAAACTTAACAGGGCCATAGAAAATAGCCCTTTTGTGTACAGTATCTACATCATCTCGAAATGGAAAACGAAATTGCATGCCTATTCGTTCAAGGAACTTCATTTCATACACATTTTTGCTCACTAACATTATGACTGCCAATATACCAATTTTTCACGTAATTAGCTGCTCATTTTCTTTTACGTGCTTTAAGTCAGGCATTGTACTGTCTTCATCATCTTCGATGTATTATCGGAAATACCTGCATCTGTGTCCATGTCCCTACTTATCCTACAGGTATAAAATTTGTGTCCCCACTACAAAAATGTGGGGTAAGTGGGGACACTTTAATTGTACATATACTGACAACCATAACACATGACATTCAATTTTTCAGGACATTCAATTTTTATAAGTAACTAAGCATCTCTTCTTAACCGTACAATGTTTTCCCCAGGTGCTTCTGTGACAATTATCTCAGGATAGCCAAACGGTTCAACATCTAGGAAAGTTGATCGCATACTAATACATGGACCCATTTTTGGCATAGGGGTATTCTTTTATACTTTTCATAATAGTTAGAACAACTTTACTAAAAAAATAACACTATATCCCCACACTTCAAATTTGGAGAAACTGGTTTCATATTTTCTTTACCAGATTTTAGAAAGCGCGCCTGTCCCCACCTACCCCAACTAACCCTATTTAAAACTTCCGCTGTTTTTAAGATTTTTATTATTCGATAAAATCGTAGACCTCTTATTTGAGTTGAATTTAGTTGATTTTGAGTTTAACGTCCGTTTCAGCAAGGATGCTATATGAGGCATGAATTTACTGATTAACGTGGAATCCGAACCACACGTGCTCCCGCCGGGATTTGAACCCGGCTCTCCCACGTCAAAGGCGCGTGCCCTAGCCTCTTAGCCACGAAGGTGCTCTTCATCTCTTATTTAAAGTAAAAGAAATAATTTATACTTGATTTGCCTTTCTATTAAGTAGTCTTTTTTTCGGTATAAGTCTAGTTCGAATACGTTTTAAAATAATGAAATAACATGAAAGTTTTAAAAATTTCTAACAAAAATGCTGTTCTCTCTTTTTTATTATTCGCTTATAACTTGCCAACACTATCTCAAAGACAATAAAAACATAATTGAAGAATACTCCGCTACTTTTCAAACCTACTGTGTGAATATGGTATTGATTGTTCTAATAGCACCTGAGAAAAATTACAGCTTGTTCTCACTAGTAATGAACAAATGGAAAAATTGATTTAGCAATTAGTGGAAAATATGTAGGTAACAATTATCCATACACATTCTATTTGGAGTATAGGCCTAACCTTTACCTCGACAGAATTGCAGTTATGTGGGCTTTCTTTCGGTGCAAATATAATTTGAATATTTCCGAAAGAGTTACAGACGGAAGTTTTGAAAATCTCCCGAACAAAATTCTCGTTTCCTTCTTTTATTAGCTTATAATTTGAGTTATTTGTACCGTAATCCCTAAAAAAACTTCCATATTTTCGTTAATATATCAGTTTCTTCATATATTATTGATTCTTTGTGCTTTCCTTAACAAATCAGTGTAGTAATAGGGTGCAGCGTTTTACCACTTTTTTTTCGGAACGAAATGTAATACCTGGCAAAAGTGGCCAACCCACATGGACATTACAGGTATAGATTTTTTTTCAAATCGGATAATATCTTCTGTGAGAACTATTGCCTCAAAATTTCAAAATTTCACTGAAAATTAGAAAAAATACCAAAGTTCTTCATGAATTTTAGTTATGTTAAAGTAAACATTTTTTTGGTTAAATACATGCCAGTTGCTTAGAAAACTGACATTCTAGTATAGAAATGCCAGTTATGTGCCCTTGGGGGGGATAGGGATGCCTCCTCTGGGGCCAGAAAAGGGAGCAAATTCAGTATATTAAAGCTGTTGTGCAGGTCCTCGCTCACCTGGTCATATAGCCTGTCCAAGCATCCCAGAGTCTACCACGTGGAGGTGGCTGCACCTAGGGCTCCTGCGCCAGCCCTATCCAACCAACTAACCATACATAGGGACGGATGAACTAATCTAATTCGTCACTGTGAGGAAAAATTGTCACAAATTGGAACTTTCATTTAAATTTAGACACAGCTTGCCTAGAAAGTAAGGTTGATCTGATGATCCCGTCCCTAGCATCACTACCACATACTCGAGAAGCTGCTTCAGTGACTAATTTCACTATCCGTTCTACTGCCACCGTGTGGCATGAATAGACGGTGGAGGACTATTCTGGAACAGTGTTGTCAGAAAGTGAAAGTTTGTCCATGAGCTATTTGTTTGATACCGTCCTTAGAACTGGTGGTACAGTTATTGAAACATCAGTGCTTTCTCAAAAGATCATTTCAGTGTAATCTTTCGCCTCAAAATTAAGACTGGTAATGATGTTATATCTAATAGTGTTATGAAGATTCTCTGCTTCGTGTTTTTGAGCACTAAGAATCTTATGTAAATCATCTTGTCGGACAGCAAGTAGAGCATCAGTCATCATGGCGAAGAGAACATTCTCTGGGAGTGCAAGAAATACATTCGTCTGAATGGATGAACGTATTGCAGCCTGGTATTCATTTGGTAAGTATCTAGACCTATGAATGGTCTCAAAGACGTGATAAGGACCATTAGCAATTGAAGACTTGAGATAAGTATCTCAGGTCTTTACTGAGTTTTCTGAGCTCTTCTGACTGTGATGAAGTAAGTCACATTTTATTGGTTTGAATGACACCACTGGAAGCTTTTCACAGTCAGATAGTTTTGAACCTATGGGACCTGTGTAATAATAGAGGCTTGAATTAGCCCTAATATGCGTGAAGAGAGCTCGGAAAGGCAGTTCATTAAAATGCAAGAGACAAATAGCCTGTTAGTTCCTTTAATTTTCGACGAATACCTTCTTTCCAACCAGTGTTAATGTTTGTTTCATCACACCCAAGAACCTCAACGTCATCAAAGCCACCTTCGATTTGGTTCATGATGTACTCGAAAATAGCCGTGGTCTCGTCATGGCCAGAGCCAGAGGATGGTGTCACGTCACCAACGTATTGAGAGTTAGGTTCAGCCACAAGTGATAAGTGTTCTTCTCTAACGATGCCTGCGTGTGTTTTAGTGTCTTCCCTTTGACCATCAAAGTATAGGCTTTTAATGGGATCATCATTTCTAGAACTTTCTTTTAAATTCTGAGCAATTTTAATTTTCGCACGCCTTATTTTACCCCTGTCCACAATTAAAGCAGAGCAATTAAAGCAATTAATTATGTTAACTAGATTGTTGAGAAGTTATAATTCCAACCTTTAAATCTGCCTGAAGCACAGTTGATGTTATATGTGCCGCAGCACTTTCGCTTACATTGTATCTCTGAGCAATCATAGCAGTTTCAGTCAAATCTAGTTTCGGTTTAGATGTTCTTTCTCTGGGTTTGGTCGCTTCCTCAGAAGAGCTTTCCTCTGCTTTCTCTTCAAGGTCTGCTTCATTGTCACTGAAGTCATTTTTGTGATATAATAAATAACATTGACTTTTTTAAAAAAGAAATACAGAATTTTCTGTGAAAATAGAATTTAGCAAACTATTATCTGTAACGGCCAATTCATATAAGCTGAAGGCAACAGTAACCAAGTATAGCGCTTGAGAAATGGCGCCCAATTTGAAGCGTATCCGACTCGTTCCTGATTCTGACGCTGAGTTACGCAGATCGGGACAGGAGAAGGGCATTGTAGTATTGTGAGGTGGAGAGGTGGGAGTGTCATGGTGAAAAATAACAATGCTCTGCTACCACTATGAACCACCAGTAGAAGGAAAAGGCAAGGACGAAAATAGCTGTAGAAATGCTTAATTGTACTGAATTTGCCCCCTTTTCTGGCCCCAGAGGAGGCATCCCTATCCCACCGCAGGGGCATATAACTGGCATTTTGAGACTTGAATGTCAGTTTTCATAGCATCTGGCATGTATAAATCCAAAAATATGTTTACTTTAACATAACTAAAAATAATGAACAATTTTGGTATTTTTTGTAATTTTCAGTGAAATTTTGAAACTTTGAGGCAATAGTTCTCACAGAAGATATTATCTGATTTGAAAAAAATCTATACCTGTAATGTCCATGTGGGTGGGCCACTTTTGCCAGGTATTACATTTCGTTCCGAAAAAAAGTGGCAAAACGACCCACCCTAGTGTAGTAATGAATAATTATTTATGATTTATAAACAAAAAAACTTTTATTGCTATGAAACTTAAGTCTGTCAGATATTCCGGGGGAAATTTTGGGGAAAATGGCTCGACATAGTGTACGGGTGGTAGGAACACTCATTAACGTATGAAGTTATTGAACAGAAACATGAGCTGAACAGAAAGCTATCTATTTATGCAATTCACATACATTTCACACTTAATTCAAGTTTCAATGTTCAAAATCAATCAATATCTTCAGTTGAAATTACTGAAACAGACAGAAAATGACTATTAGCAATATTACAACGAGTCATTTCGTAAGTTGTCTCGATGATCAAGCGGGTTTAGTAGTGCTGTTGAAATTCTGGAATCGAAGGGCAGCAGTTCGAATCTGCGTGCAGAAAGTTCATTTTTTTCAGTGTAAGGAAACATTTTTTAAAATGTAAAGTTCTATTTTGAAGTTCTGGAAAAAACAAAATCAGATGAACTGTCGCGTTTCGAAGCTCAATCACATTTATTCATAATTTAGGCTATATACGAAGGTGCTAAAGTGAGAAATGTTAACACTCCTCATTAACGTTAATACCGCATAATACCTGATAATGAGAACAGATTCTGATTTGAATACCAACCTTAAACCATACATTCAAAATGAAAATATTCATGTGCCTGATACCTATTGCAATATACAGGTGCGTATGTTGAGAGAGTCAGAGTGAGAGTGTGTGTGCGAGAGATAAAATATATATGCTTATATTTTTCATTTAAAAAGTTAGTGTAATTCATAATCTGGATTTTTAAAAAGGGATTTGAACATTCATATAGAAAATGTATTGCTTAAAATTGAATTAAATTTCAATTCCAGTAATCAGTAATATCTTACGTTTCTTATTTATTTACATCGAATGTTTACTTGTTTTATACTTTATAGCATGAACATTAGCTGCTATGTAAGACAAAATTATCTAAAAATCAAATTTAATTAGAAAATCGAAATAGTTGCTATAAGAACATGTTTATGAAAATGAGGTGAATAATAATGGTTGTATTTGAAATAGAGTTTACGTAATGGTGTAAATATTTGCATCGCCAGCCTTGCAATACTGTGCGGTTTAAATTGTCAATCTCATGATTTTACTTATTTCGCTTCACTGTTCATGGAATTTAGTATAGCATTATGAAACATTCAACAACTGATCTGGCAGTGATGAGCAGAGATGTTCATCCTTTGCGAGGGTGGCCCTCTCGAGGGCATCTTCACCCTCAAAATCCCTCACCTAAAATGATGCGAGGGTGAGGGTGCGTTAGGGCGAGGATAAGCTTCGGCAGCGAGGGCGACGGACAACTCCCTTTGTGAGAGCGAGGGTGAACGAGGGCGAAAGACAACTGCCACTGCGAAGGCGAGGGTGCGCGACGGCCATGGACAACTCCCTTTGCGATGACGAGGGTGAAGGAAGGTGGGGCCCAACTGTTATTACGAGGGCGAGGGTGCGCGAGAGCGTGGACAAGTTTCCAGCACGAGATAGAGGGAGGGCGATGGACAACTCTCTTCGCGAGAGCGAAGGTGAACGAGGCCGACGGCTAACTGTCACTGCGAGGGTGAGACTGCAAGGAGAAGTTTCCAGCACGAGGGCGAGCAGGCCGATAGATAACTCCCTTCGCGAGGACGAGAGTCAGCTGCTACTGCGAGGGCGAGGGTGGTCGGAGTAAAATGAACATCTATGGAGATGAGAAGTTAAATTTAACATATTTAATAAGATTATCTTCAAGCTCGTCTCTGTGACACCTAGATTCCGAGCTCGCTCCCAGCTTTGCGAGCACTTGATAATATTTTATTATTAGGTAAAATATGGAGAAGAG